>NC_039484.1:11087959-11687959 GCF_003590095.1 Trichoplusia ni | reverse complement strand
TACGTGTAATTTATACCGGCCTACATTTAGGGCAAACAGTTAAACATTTTTGTGCTAGATCAACCTGTCAACATTATCCCCGTTTAGCAAATCTGAAAATTAATTATTCAATGTAATTAACTAATAGTTTGCTTCCATGAAATGTTACAGTAATAGGAACACCAATTTAAAAAGTTATTAGACCGTAAGCTAAAAAAATAAAATATTCACGATCTTTTCCAAAAAACCGATCTTTTAAAATATTCATGAGAAACCAAGTACATTTTGACGTCACATGCTAGGAATAGATCATGCTAGTTTTACGAGTGATTGTTCGTATAAACGATAACCTGTACTTTTCGCAGGTTTTAAGGAGTTGAGTCCCAATTATAATAAATAAGATGACTATTTGGTGGGATATAAATTTCAAAGTAAACTGTCAGGATTTTTATTTCTCATATATATCTTTTGTTATATATCTTCCACCTTGAAGCTATGTCTTCTTTAGCACTCTAAATATATTGTAACTGATTTAAGATTAGTTTCATAAACAGCTCTAGAATAACGTTTAACATTATGCTGGCTGGAAAGAACTTTGTTATCACTTCAACTCGAAAGTTCCTGACTACTTCTCAAGCCCTTATCTACGCGATGCTTCGCCAATATTGTATACATTACTAAGGTTTTGACGAGATAGTATTCTTATTTGAGAAATTTGAGACTTAAAAAAGAAGGACAAATTTTTGTTTCATTTTTGTCCTGTATTGTATGCCAGAAGGACCAGAAAGGAGCGGTTCTTTATTATTATTATTTATTAATACATACTCGGACGGTAATAATATGTTTTTGGAATGTTGATGTACAAAGGCGAGCTTAACCCAGATTTGGGTTAAGCTTAAAGTCTTATACTTAATTAATTCTTCGTTAAAAAGAGTTCATAAGAACGGTAGTCAGTTCACAAGATGATTTAAAACCCATAATTAGGCTATTCTAGATCCTACAGCTAATCAAAAGTCTAGACGTTTGTTTTTCAGGATTCTACATTATAAGTAGATTAAAAAAAAACTTTTAATTACGCTTACCGCATGATTTGCCTCTGAAACTGTGCTATGAATAATTAAATGTGTTTTAACCTGTCACCTCCGTCTTGCGTTCTGCGGTTTAACCCTATTAAATTTTAGTACTGTCAAACTTAATGTGGGTCCTGTAAAACTTATTTAAGTCAAGTTTCGAGTTGCACTTAAACTGGTATATGAGTTATTACAGTTATGACAGTTGTCTGGGTCTGATTATATTAGCGTCTAGACGGAGCTATTCAGTTAGTGTTTGGAACGTTATTATTAGTATCAAGTGGAACTTTTATCTTAAGTATGCAGTATGCAGTTTATGGCTGTATTAAGAGATTGTTTCAAATTAATGCAAGTTGGTAAAAAATGACTTTTCTCAAAAGATGCGTTATTTTACCTAAGCTGTATATAGTCTGGTATGTTATATTAATTTTTGTTGCTACGTTTGTAATTCCTTTTAGAATTGCTGATAATGGAAGATGTCGTACGGTATACAAAATATCCGGAAACGAAGGTCCCGCTTGCTCTTAATGTGAACAGTTACAAAACACAATTTTGCGGCGAGACCATTTTTAAAAGGAAAATATTCCAACTTTTGTGTACATATGTATGTATGTTTATTTAATTTCTCGTGACAAGCTGTCTCGGACATGATGAGGGTACTAACAACAAAACCTTTTGGAAAATATCTAAATGTTGTCCGTTCACAACTCAAATATTGCGACACCAAATATCATTGCGTAATGTGCGAGGTTTAATGAGAATAACGTCCTTTTACTGCTTTTTGGAATCTGTCAATTGTTGGTCTTTTTGTCCGAAGTACTTGTAACGCAATAATTGATCCTTCGAGTCAAAGAACAATTTTTAAGAACTCCATCAAAGGAAGTTATTTCTTAGGATTATGATTAACTTAAAATCGATCAGTTATTTGGAGTCGTCACTTGTTTTATTTATAAATTAATTTTATTTCAGCATAATTAGACTTAGAACAATACACTTTATCGGACCTCCAGCAAAGAATACAAATACTCCGTATACTTCCCTGTCCTACGGTACGGCGACACAACAGGTCCACCGAAAAGTAAGTAATCCATTAATGTCTACCCAAATGCATCAATCCATTAACTTTGTTTACACAAGCTATCAGAGTGGCACACAATAAATGTAAATTTTTGGTCCTTCTGAACATACAGGCATGAAAAATTGCCGTGAATATAAACCTTTTGGTTGCAAAATATTTAGAGTTTTCATTCAGGATCATTGCTTTAGCGATATATTTGAGTAATGAAGTGGTTTTAAGCAGGTCACGAGAGAGACAACTGGAAGAATAATGTCCAATTCTGTGACCTACAGTGGGACATTTAAAGGTTGTAAGTATACAGATATTAAAACGGAGAAAGTTCGTAAGAGTGTATGCATGTTTGTTACCACTTCACGCTCAAACAGCTAGACAGATTTTGATGAAATTTGACTTAGCTGGCATCCTGAGGACACACTACCCTTGAAAGCAAGAAATGGATTTAATCTCCATGATAATATAATTACAATCTTAACGCAATTACCTACATAATAAATACAATTCTTTTCTTTATTTACATATATTTTTTATTTAAAATCTTTAAAACAGCGTCTTTGTCTTGAGATATAGTTTGTACTGCGTTTATCTCCAGTGATTTATTAGTCGACTAAGGTAAATCTATTACGGTGTACCAGCTCCGTTAAGGTAAATGGATTACTTCAGGCTTTCGCCAGACGATAAAGTAGTACTTAAATACTTATTACTAGAACATACGTGAGGTTAGTCTGGTTATAAAGGTTACCTTGACTATGAATTTGAAATTTACGACTTTGTGTTCTATGTGTGAAGCTTCGATTTTGGTTGTGTTGAAAATTGACAGTCTTAAATCGGGGTTCTGAAATCTTTGGATTATGTTATGAGCTGTGAAAGCAGGTGGTTGGGATATTTTGTTCTTTTGTCCCGCGGACAGTGCGTGATGATTTTTTTTTTTAATGGGACTAGCCCGCCACACATGCCCGTCATTGCAACTCCTGTAAGCCAGAATCTACAATGAAACCAACGAAAACCATCGAAACACACAATTTCGGTGTGTCCCAGGGGGAACAATTAACTGCCTTGGAACCCGCAACGAAATTAATCAGAAATAGTAAAAAGGAGGAGTAAACAAAAATATTCCACATCACTGCGTGATGAATTGCTATGCATTGCCGCGCACCGACTAATACGGGAGACGTTGCACGACGAGTCGGGGTTCAGGTTTAGTCAGTGGGAGTAACTCTCCTCCGAGAAGGCCGAAGGAGAAGGGGTGTCCATGAGGGTACAAGCCCAAGCTTAACAAAAAAAAAAACCGAAGAAACGGCCATTGTGAAAACAAGATGGCGCATTGCTTTGCGTAGCACTGTCTCATTTCTTCAACAGCAAGTTTTTGGATTAGCAGAAACGATTTCATTGTAGAAACATATATTTTGAATACGCCACCTTTATTTCTCCTGAAAGTGATGTAAACTCGAATGATAGTCACGTTTATAAGAACCTATAGTAGGGGCACATGGTCAAGAGCTCTCATATGAGGCACGTTGCTGCCAACGGTCAATTGACTTTGAAACTAGAATCGGATCGCTCTTTCCAACTCCGAGATGCTTCGAGAGGCTTGCCTTCTTTCTTTTAAGCCTCTTTTTCGAGGCTTGCGAGATTTATTTTGCACCAACCCTTTTTTTCTACGCTTTTCGCCTTTTTTACCGTATTGTGAAGTACGCTGTTGTTATGATAGATTGGGATCTTTTAGGTTCTCGTCTATGAGTTATACTTGAGCAACTAATATTATCCGGTCCTGTATCTTTTTTTAAGCAATTAGGATATTATACAAAGTATGAAACGAAAGACAACTAATACAGTAATGTAATTATTATTTACCGTGAAATATCATGAGTTTTACCTTTTTTTTAAGAATGTTCTTATTTAACAAAGTCATTGAAATCGATCCAGCTGTTTAAAAGTAGTTTTGTGACAGACACACGTGCTGTTAAACTTATGTAAGAATATAAAGCAGACACAAAAACCGATTTCGGTGTTACTTTAGTTTGTGAAAAAGAAAAGGCTACTATCCACTTTTAAATTACCCCGTTGTCAATGATCACCAGATAAATTTGACAATCAATTACACTAAAAAGAGTGACACAAAAAAGTGTCTTAATATTTTCAACAAATATTTCACCTAAGTACCTTAAGTAAACTATTTCAGTACATTCATCAAACATTCTTCTATCATTACAATCCAAACCTTATTTCAATACTATCAAAGTTGAGAACCCTCTACACAGCCACCATATCGCCTCGCGCTTGTAATCTTATTTGGTCAGTAATTGTACACACACCTAATGTCCACCGCGCCAATGACAATTGCTTGAACGTCTTAATTAAACGGTAGTTACCTAAGTTATGTCACGTGACTGCAATAATGTTGTCTCGTGTTTGTGCATCGAGTATTGGTAATATAGTTTCTGCTTGTTCTGGTTTTCATTGACTGATTCAGTGAGTATGGGGTTTCTTGGTTTTAATATTTTACAGATTTTTCTAAGTGATGAATGGCTTCGGTCACGTTTAACGCCTGACTCTAAAAGGGGGATTTTAAGTTTACGGTATAACCCTTATGTTGTATATTCTGATAAATATATCGATCTTTATTTCTTGCATTCTTTTTTCAATTCCTGTTAATATAATGTATGTGACCAATTTACAAACATATGTACATTTTTCTCCGCATCTTTGGTTAAGTCTTAAAGCTGTTTTATATGCTTCAACAAACAAGCATAACAGTTGTTATTTATTTTTAACAGATTATAGTAGGCGTATTACAGAATAAATCAACCACTCCAATAAGTAATATCAAAGCCATTGTTTTCTATTTATAAACCCTCAACCCAAAAGCGCCATCTGTTACCAACAACCGACATCTATCCATGTGAAGACGAAACTAAAATCGTATTAATTTAGGCAAGATTGAAGGGCTGAACACAAGATGCTATGACAGCAGTTTCCAAAAGTTTGATTACAACGTGACAGGCGAGTTCAAACTTCCGATAGATGTTAGTAGTGAGACGTCGCCAGATCTGATTAGCTTGTGAACTTGTTACAGTTTGCCGCTACTACGGGCAGTGATCTCTGCGAGTTATAGTTTAAGGCGTGGTTGGAATTACATTGAAATACACATAGTAACCTCATTTTCAATCCAGACGCATAAAGAGGTGTTTTATTTGACGTGTTTCTGGAGCATCGTACCTCCCGAACGGATTTGCTTCCCCTCTACGATCCCCAGCAACACTAAAAACACCTCTCCATTCTTAAAATCGCTTATTGCTTTTTGATTCCAAAACTTATAGACAAGTCAAATTTCCGAGCGATACCGGTGACGAATCGCTTAAACATATTGAATTGATAAATTCAAGACACGACACGACACTAGTCGAAAATGAATGGCATTCCTATACATTCTATTAATTCGTCGCCGCGGTGTTGGTTAAAATCCAATGTTGAAATAATAATAATCGCTCGATTTTCACTTTTTCCACAATTTCTCGAACATTCACAGTATTAGGTTTACCCAAACATTTACTAAGTTAATCTACATTTTGAACTTTGAACAGCGTTTTTTACACCTGTTGAGCGGTATGGTCTAGGCTAAACTAATTTCTGCGGTAATCGAACTTTACCGGGCTATTTTTACATCTTTTTCTCTGAAGGATGTAAGAGGAAATAATGAAATTTATCAGCACATTTCCACCAAGAGAAAATGACTTTATAACAGGATTTCATTTAACCTTTCGTGCATGCATCCCTAAAAATGGCATACGTACCTTCTAAGTAAGGTTTGTTCATTGACTTTTCATTGATGGTCATCATACATAGAATTTTATAGCCGATAGCTGTTGCCCGCGACTTCGTCCCCGTGGATAGAAGATTCCATTGTATCTTCGCACCTATTAGTCGCAGCGTGATGATTTATAGCCTAAAGCCTTCCTCGATGAATGGCCTATTCAACACAATAATAATTTTTCAATTCGGACCAGTAGTTCCTGAGATTAGCGCGTTCAAACAAGCAAACAAACTCTTCAGCTTTATATATTAGTATAGAGTATATATTAGTATAGAGTATAGATTTAGGCGTTCAGAAGCTATGATGTCACGGACAGACAAACTGACACATCAAACTCCCTTTTTGCAGTGGATGTTTAAAAAAGGGCAAAAGCACACGCTCAAATAATAACATTAATAAAACCCCTCGGGGCTAGTCGTTCTCTCTATCCATGGGAATAACGCATGACCAGAGGGTACATTAGTATGCTTTTTCAAACCTTGAGATGTAAATAAAAAATGTGTCTGAAGGTATATGTAGGAGCATACATCCGCAGGGCAGCTTGTGGCGAGCTGTTTGTGAATAGCGACACAACGGAACCTGAATGCCCCAGGGGGTCACTCTTTACGGGGACTCCCAGCTCTTTCTTGCCTTAACTGGCTGGCTAGAGAGGGGTCGCTAGAGCTATATGCTCGGGGGTGGAAGTGTCTAATGGCGTAATAACGAGGAAACCCGCTCCGGGTCTGTGACCCGCGATGGTGAAATCGGTGTCGCACCTCTCTACACCCCTAGCCACTCGCACTGGTGTTGCCCACCTGCTGTCAATCGTGACGGTATCATAGGGGGCCCATCTAGTGAGTGGCGAGTCACCGCCTGCCAATTTATTTACATCACCATGTGTAGAGAGGCAGGTGCCATAGTTTACCGGATAATTTAAGGAACTGGTCCACGTAACAATGTCTCATATATATTATAATAGTCTAATTGATTTTACACACATACTTGCAATAGTCCTGCATCTACTTTGGATTCTTCATGTCTGTTCTCCCATAGAGCAGAGGTGAATGATCCCTAGTAGATGCCCCATCACTTTGTAGATTAAAGTTCTCAAGAAGGCCTCTGCACGTTGGACCTGTGTCCCCGTTCACGCCTTTAAAAAGGACCGGGTCTCTTCGCATGAAGTTAACCCGTGAATGAAAAGAGATACATTAATAAGTAAACTAAAGTAACCAAGGGTCAAGTTGATCTCCAACACGAGGTCACAAGAACAGGTAAAGTATTCGCCGGGTGAATAGTCACATTATTTACATAATCCCGGGATTTCATACGCTGTGTCCCGCAGCCCGGGCGGGATTCGCGTCAGATCGACCGAAAGCTAAAATCCCTTTGCGCTTGTAATTACGTCGAAATAATAGTGATGAACATTTACGTAAAATGTATTTGGGTAAACGTGGATTATTTATAACGGGGAGAATTTAGATTGTACGGAACGTAATGCTGTTCTAAATTTGTGAATGTTTGTCTAGTGTTGTTACCTATGTATTTAACTTGGTTTGTTAACTAAATTTGTTTGAACACTTACGCAGCTTCTATAGGCAGTTTACAGTCTGCCTATCTAACCTCAAACCATTTTTTTTTTTAATAAATGCGGACAACATCACATACATTGTTCTGAACCCAAAGTAAGTTGCTGAAGCACTTGTGTTATGGAATTCAGATACAACGAAGGTACCACAAACACCCAGACCCGAGACAATGTAAAAATGAGAATTTTTACATTGACCCGGCCGGGGATCGAACCCGGGACCTCAGAGCTAGCGACACCTTGAAACCGGTGCGTACGCCACTCGACCACGGAGGTCGTCGATTTTGACCCCATAACCCAACTGGGCAACCCGATTCCCTTAGCTAGACTGGTTATTAGACGGTTTAGCTTCTTATTATTTGTAACGACTGCCGAAGAAGTGTGAACCGTGTATCAAACATACAATCTCACATTGCTATACGCCAAGCGATATTAGTTAGCAAGAAACCGTGCAAATCGTTCTACCATGTAATATGAATCCTTTTCCCTTTTGCTACATCAAAATATGAGGCAACCTCTCTATTTCAAATTTCTTTGCTTTGATTCACGTTGTGTAAACAATATGTTAGAGTTGTTATTCTTATTCATAGCACGTATTTGCCGGACGAACAACGCAAAATGTGTCTGTACTATAGAACTTTACCGTAGGACTGTCATTATTGCTCAAAAAGGATGCCGCTATGTCCACTATAGAGCGCCGTCCCGCTTACTTGACGGCGAAAGTCTTTCTTTAAAGTTTCCTAGTACAGGCATTGATCGCCAATATTGCATTTCAAGGTTCCATATCAAATCTCTACAAGCTATTCCATAGCTCTTATTCAGATTTCATACTTTTGCTTGAATTTATTTTACAGACTGGCAACACTAGCCTTTATGCTAGTTTCAGAAGTTTGCAACTCTCGGATTTCAAAAGGAACTTCATTTTTATGTTATTCGTTCTGAATTGCATTGTGTTATTTGAGAAGTTTGTCAATGATATAATATTGTGTTAAAACTTATTTTAAAGTTCATTATTCATGTCCTCTTTCTGTAAAATTACTTAGTAAGTATTTGCAGTTTTTTTCTAACCAACTAAGCCTAAAGTACGAAAAATATATATTTTTTAGAGGTCATTGTTTTTCGTCAAAACTGGTTAATGCCTACTTTATTACAAAATACTGCTGTAATCTATTTAATTGTGTCAGGAAGTATGGTTAGGAAGGAGCGAAATCCAACATTTTGCAAGCGACAACTCGTAAAAGGTGCGGTTTCCTGATTCCATGGTCGTTAGTTCCGAAACGATATAGTTTAGTGAACATATCTTCGTCGGGATTTTACGATATATATTCCTGGTGAAATAGCTTGTGGGAAAATAAGATGATCTTCATCTTGTTGTATGCTTGATAGACAGTCTGTGTCAGAGTTTAGAATTAAGCGAGGTGTTAAAGTAGACTGACGTAGCTTACCACAACCTTGAAAAATCCCTGGTGGGCTGGTCTTCCCAAAATGTATTTCTTCATTATTTTTAAAAAGTAATAAACGCTTTTTAATGCAAATACAAATATCATTTATTCGCATACGCTTGTAATTCAGAAAGATATTGGTGTATGTGTATGTTCTTTTGTTGTAAATGTGTAGAATAAAAAATATTCTTCTTTGTTTTTATTCATAAGTATGAATGGTAACCATGCATCCTAAACGGGAATTAAACGTAATATTTATAATAATACATAGTCTGCTATCTCCCTTAAAGCGGTCTGTAAAACTTAGCCTAAATAATTCAACACCAAAAGATTTATTCTTCAAGGAAATTAGATTCAAAACACATGTGCGACTTTCACTCTGCGGTGTCGACACTAACTCCTGTGTGACATTCATAATTTCTTAACTTAGAGTTAACTTCCATTCTCAACTTAGAACTAAGATTTATGATTACGGAATAATGTTGGCTGTAGCTATGTCTGGGTATAAATTTCTAGCTTTTATAGCATATGTATCATGTTTTTTTTTTAAGTTAGAAAGGGTAAAATCGATTACGATACAAACGATTCATGAACCAAAAGTGTCTTCTTTCTTTAAAAAAAGAAAATCTACTTGGTTTTGTACCTAAACAGTAAGAACGGGAACCTTTTGAAAAGGCTGCTTTTCCTGGCCAAGAACTAAAGATAGCTAGACAGTAGATATGCAACAGTTACGTACGCACGTACGTCACGTACTCCTAAGGTACTCCAGAACCCAGCTACGGGCATCCATCATAATCCTTTGCAAGATCTTAAATGTTGCATAGCCACAAAAAAAAAATCCGAGTTCGACTAGTCCAATTCGTCGACGTTACAAAAAGCGACTGAAAACAACATTGAGAAAAAAATACCAAAAAAAACAGTACAAACAGGATTGGGAGTTTTTCCATTGAAGAAATTTTTCCTATCCTATGGTGTTTCTCTGATAGACAAATCCCCCCTCCAAATTCTTCCAAAATTCCTAATACACCTCGAAGCAGCCTTTACTATGCCTTCAATTCCCACGAAGACATTACGATATTCTAATCGGAGACAGCTATGCACATTCCATCTTCAAAGCAGTCAATTGATCCAGCTACCTCCAAAAGGGACCAAGACACAATAATGACCGCATCTTATGAAAAGCGTTCCTCTGAACTGCCGAACGATGAAATCGACTACAGAATTTATGGCTTGAGGTTTGTACGAACGGTTTTGTATTGTGGTCGCTTCCCTGTGGTTATGCACGGGCTGGTCCGGCCGCAGACGAGAATGACGTCGTCCGGTTGTCTTGAACGTGCCTTGGAACGTTTTAACTAATCGGAACTATCGCGTCCTGTGTACGAGATGTACGTGATTTGTCCGATTGGAGATATCGATTTTGTTGATAATGTTCACTGGCTTTGGATGCTTTAGATAATAAACAAATGCGTATCGTCATAAGACTATTTGAGATGATTGTTTCTTGGTTTCTTTTTTTATCTTCCCCACTGACACTTCTTAAACTAGTGTTTTTTCATATCCGTAACATATTATGGATAGTCATAGAAAATAAGTGTTAGTAGCAATAAGTCCAATAAGTAATATTTATCACCTTTTTCTGTAAATAATGAGATATCACAATCGTTTTAATCTTCAAAAGCACTTCTACTTGCTACTCGAGCGTCATGCGAACTCAACTCCTAAAGAAACAACCTTGTTTAATTATAAAACTTAATTGTAACTTCTCATACTTAAGCCTCTACCAAAAGTCACTCATAAAAGCGTTCACATTAATTTAATTATATCCTCAGTTTATAACACCATAAATTTATAATTAGCACTGACTGACACTCGAGTGAATTAAAATACGTGAGTAACATTAGTAGCCGTGTCCTGAAAGGGCGTACTTGTGGGCGTAAATACACTTTGAAATAACATGTTCGCGGGCACAGCTGGGAATTATGCGAAGTGTTCATAATTTTATCCGCTTGATACTACGCTTAAAATGTTGTTAAACTTCGATGTCAGCAGTTTAGGTTGATGGATTTTTTGTTGTTACTACCAGCTCGACGCCATTTTGCTGCATATTATGGGTTATATGGGTTGAAGTCGTTTAAAGAATTTTACTTAAACATCATATCTTAATTATTTTTATACATTTATACAAATTGCCAAGAATTAAACAATATTTGCAAACAGGACTCGAACCTGCGACTCTTGACCAATGACCAGACCATTGACTTAAACTTTGAATTGGTTCATTGTCGCGGTCTATTTAAAATTAGGCAAAAGGATTCAGAGCAAAGGCCTTTTTCGTGTACAAGAGACACTGCTTACGTAGATACAGATGACGCTAAATTCGCAAGAAGTTCCATAAGCGTAATTAATTTATTTTCTATTTTATCATTCCTATCATCACCATTGCATTTTAGCCTTGTCATTTATGTGGTTCGAGTAAATCTCTTTTTCTGTACTTTTTCCATTTCCTTCGGTCTCGTGCAAATCCATACTGGTGTCAATATGATTTTATAAAGGTTCCATTTCTAGTTCAACCTAAGCTTTATGTGCCGTATCGAACTTTTATAGGATTACTTTGTGTCTATCTTATTCAGGAAATCCATTTTCCATATCTGCGTATGTTCCTTAAAAATTCACATAAGTACCTTTCGCTGGGGAACATCCAGTATAAGGTACTTAGGATAGACTGGTCTAGCGAATATTTTGTTTTACCTTGACATATATAAAAGGTCATGAACATACCAAGAACTCATTTGTTGAAAAATTTTAACAAAATACAATTTAAAATTGTTAGGTATTAACAGGTCGTTTGACTAACCATGAATTTACGTGAGACCAGAACGAAGTTTAAATAAGTCAGTCTTTAAAATAACTATATATTGTTTCCCAGTCAACAATTAAGGGACCATCAACACTAGAATTAGGACTTAGAAGTTGCAGAAGTGAAAACGAGATAGCACTATACACGGCGTAGAGCACCGTCTCTCTTCCACAGTTTCAAGATTTATTTTAACAGTTGGTAATAGGCCCTCTGAACCAGCAAACTATTGGAGCATACGGGAGGCAGAGATAACTTTATTAATATGTATAATGGCGCTGTATGTATTTCTCGGAAACGTCCGACTTGCATCAGTCGAATGGAGTATTTAATCATAAGCTTAGCCAAAGTAATACTGCTAGTGAGGTTTTATTTAAATTTCCTGACCTATATTTGTCCACTAGCTAAACCAGGCGAAATGGGTCTTTTTTTAATATATTTTTTTCCCGGGCAAATCAGTATACTTTTCGTATCGCCGGCAGTTCCACAAATGTTAGGTCACATGCACAAATACACCCAAAACCAGACTCAGAACTAGCATTCATGGATCAATCGAACCCACGACCTCCCATATAGCAGTCAGAGCCACTAACCACTAGACCAATAGGCCAGTCAATCTTTTTAGGACACCTACTTTGACTTACTCTACGATATTCTACGACCTCCGTGGTCTAGTGGCGTACGCACTAGTTTCAAGGTGACGCTAGCTCTGAGGTCCCGGGTTCGATTACCGGTCGGGTCAATGTAAAAATTCACATTTTCTATATTGTCTCGGGTCTGGGTGTTTGTGGTATCTTCGTTGTGTCTGAACTCCATAACACAAGTGCTTTAGCAACATACGGTTCAGAACAATGTATGTGATGTTGTCCGCATTTATTTATTCTAAGGAAAGCACCATGAGAAGACCTGGATTATTAATAATCTGCAGAGAAGGGGCATATGACCAGTAGCAGGATAACAGGAAATTATGCCCATTTAAATGAAGCTAAACAGCAATGTATCGCATGAATCGAGAGCGTAAATAGGTTTGTACGCTTGTTCTCATTTCGTGGAATTGATTCGTTAATACAAACGACCAGATTTGTTCGTACGAGTACATTAATGGTCTGCTTTAGATAATACGTGGAAATGCGACTACACTACTACGCAATGTATATCGATCGGTGTGTATGCACTTGTTAGCAGTGCTACATTTGTTCATAAACAAATTCATTTGTTTCCAAAACTCGGCAAAGTACAATTTTTTGGGTTCGCGGTTGGGAATTCCGTAAAAATACGCTAAACAAAAATAAACTTACAAAACTTTGGTGATTAATCATACCAAGACTCAGAACAAGCATTCCTGGATCACACAAACGCTTGTCTTACGTTCGAACAAATCCACAACACATTAAGCTCTGTGTTTTTGGCTAGGAGACCACAATCCTCAACAACAATTATTTGATCTAATAAAAAAACATATATATGTAGGTATAAAATATTGTAAACCAACAAACCTACCAATCCTTCACAGGCCAAGCGTGCTGTTAACCTGTCATTTACCGTACCAGTTCCACTTTCGAACTGTGAGGTTGTCAACTAAATATTGCGGTCTATTCAGCTATGTTCGCTGCGACACTGTGGTCTAACGATGTTTGTTGACGGGCCCACGCTTTTATTTATTGATGTTTGGTTAGCTCCTGTATTCGTGAAAGCTCTAGTGACCTTACTGGTGTAGGCACAGTAGGGTTATTTACTGTATCGTCTGTTTTTTTAAGACCTTGTACCTTTATGTACCTAAGCCTATTATAATCGCTCTGCTGTATGAATTTCCTTCCGAGTATTATCATATTTTACCTCATGAACTATTAGTATAACTAACAGAACTAGACAGTTGATTTTTTTACTGATGATGTATGTCTGTTGCCGCTTAAATGTCAAATTCAAATGAAAGTCATGGTTAATGATTAAGTATTATAGTATACTAGCTGTTGCCCGCGACTTCGTCCGCGTGATTAGAAGAGATAACTTATGTTTAATATTTTCCTCTTTTTTTCCACATTTTACATTTTATCTTCGCTCCTATTAGTCGCACGCGTTATGGTAAATAGCCGAAAACCGACGACGAATGGTCCATTCAATACAAAAGTAATTTTTCAATTTGAATCAGTAGTTCCTAGCGCGTTCAAACAAACAAACTCTTCAGCTTTATATATTAGTATAGATAGAACGGGCAACAATTTAACGGGTGACGAATTTCTTTTAGTTTGTCTTAAGCTTGTTTTCCCTCATTTACGCGAGTCCATCTCGCATTTTACTTACAACCTTGACCCATCACATCATAAACTTTCGAGAAATATTACACAGATAGGTATGTATTTACTCCAACGTCCGTTATTATAATTCCTGCAAATTGTAACTGCCTCCTAATTTATTTACAAAGGATATCGGTTATTCCAAATACATTAAACACATATTATTATTTCGTATCACCCCTGGGTATTACGAAACACAAATTACGTATATTTGCGAACAAAGTTGTTTAAATTACGCGAATATACATAGGACGCTGATATAAACTTGTAACGGCTATTTTCAAGCTTCGAATTACCTAATAAATAGGCTAGAGCGTCGTAGTTTTCTAAATAAAAAGCGATATTAAAGCCTGTACAGAATGCTTTGCAGAAACTAATTAAGATACTTAAACATTTTCTTTTATATTAGGTTGTGTTGTTAACATTATACGGTGTTTGGTTTTACGGCTTTGCGCGAAGCAAGTAATTGTGACCGTTATTAGCTCATTATTAAACTTAAAGAATTAACATCGCCGGCAGTCGTTTGTTTTTTCATTAATTTATTTGTTTTCTTAATTTAAAAACCGTGCATACACGCGTGGGGACTTGATTGCCAGTCTTTCTTTGTGGTTTATTTTTCTTAAAATCTTTGTTTTTGGAATTGTGAGATGTCATGGGTGTATATTAACTATTATAGTCTTTATTAAAAAATTAAAAGACCAAAAAGGTTCCAATCTCTTTCAATTTGTGTGTAATTAAAGCGGAGTCACCCACGCAATTTGCGGTATAAAAGATACGGTGAATTGGAAGATTGGCAAATTAACAGTCTGTCTAGAAGTACTAGAACCATTCAGCCTTGATGTTGTTTCTCAACTATTGCACATAATCTTGTTCTTACTTACCGTACACTTACGTCTTAGATCAGGATTGCCTGACCAAATGACTAGTAAGTGGTTGTGAGCAAGAGGTTTTGGCTATAAAATCTGAGATGGAACTAAAATTGGCTTTGGATTTTTTTGCCAGGTCTCAGTCATGAAATTGGGAAATTTTAACCATCATGACAGTTCAAATATTACGTTGTTGGTCAAAATTATAACAGTTGTAGTTTGTAGCTAAAG
This sequence comes from Trichoplusia ni, assembly GCF_003590095.1. Taxonomy (NCBI): domain Eukaryota; kingdom Metazoa; phylum Arthropoda; class Insecta; order Lepidoptera; family Noctuidae; genus Trichoplusia; species Trichoplusia ni. Next base: position 11,672,770 of record NC_039484.1, on the reverse strand, counting down.
ACGACTTATATGTGCTTTCAATTAAACTGTCTAACACAATAGTTATTAAATAGATAATGCACTCATTGCATACTTGATACCAAAAGTGTGTATGGTGAGTGCATAAAAATAGACCAAAATAAAAACAAAAATAGACCAAAATAAAAACAAGATCCATTTAAATAAGTATTTAATCATAAAATCTACAAAATGGCTGCTTACAAACAATGTTAATACCCCACACTTCAGTTTCACCACAGACTCAACTTTCGAACTATTTATATAATTGTCTGCATTCCATCGATGTATTTCACCGTGAACATTGCAAAGATGAGTTGAACACAGCAAATTGTTGTGTTGCAATTTATTGGGTTCCGTATAAACTAGTTTTTTTTTGCATCATTAATTTAGATAATCGACGCTTGAATCATCTATCAACATTACACCACGAAACATCATTTAGTAATAACTATACATCACTAGCTAATTTCATGTCAATTCGGCTAATCGTTACGCACCTAATATTGTCCTAATTGCTGTAATATCCAATGGGCCAATTACCATCAATTCTAAAATCGTTATTGAACGGGGCTATCGGACATTGCAGAAATTCACTAAGCGTAACCCTAACATATTTTATTTTTACACTCGACCCTCTAACATTAACCAAAAGACTAGAACTCATAAATATAATCCTTCCAAAAATATACACTCAAGGAACAGTGACCGGTAAAAACATTTGAGGATCACCCAATTTAGGCTCAAAACGAATGTTCACCTTCGTGTCACCGTCACCAACCTCTAAGAAACTGTTCCAATCAAGCATCCAGTAAAAGCCATTTTTTCTAGGTGGTGGTAACTCTGAGTCACCTGGTAATGATGGAGCTGCACCACCAAAGGAATCTTCTAGATCAGCTATGGAAGCTCCAGGGTCATCAGCTGATACTGAAGAATCAGTGACGGCATTTGTCTTAGGTTCCTCAGTAGTTGTAGAAGGAGTCGTTTCTGTCACTGCAGCTGTCGTATCCTCAGTTTGTCTCTTGCTCTGTTCATTACTTGTATTTATTTGTTCATTGACAGGATTAATGCCTTTACTTAAAGGTATAACTTTTACTGAATCGTAGTCAATTGGATCGTAGTTTAACGTAGGACCTGTTTTAGGTTTTTTTACTGGCATGTCGTAGGGAAGACTGACCTCTTTTGTTTCAGATGATGATACATCCAACTCAAATGGTAGTTCAGGACGCAGTGGTTCGTATAAGAAATTATTTGGAGATAAGGAATAGGCTCCATTGTTCTTTGTTTTTGTATCAGTGTTTGGTGATATAAGGTCGTAGGTAAGCAGTATATTTTCAGGTAATTCAACTGAACCATCTACTATCCTTGCTGGCGGTAATGGTTTGAAGCCTTCTAAAGGCAACAGAAAATGATCTTGTCCTGGTTTTCCTTGCAGACCATGGGCATCAAGGAACGCTTGTAATTCATCAGGGAAATTATCTATTAGTCTTTGAGGTAAGTCATTTGGTTTTACTCTGTTTTGGTTGGAAGCCGGTTTTGAGGTCTTGGGTTTAGGTGTAGTACTTGGTATCTTCACTACTTCAGTTCTTGGTGGCCGTGTATACAGTTCCTGTAATGAAGACCCATCGCGAGGGGTGTAAGGCAGAACAACCATGAGGGTAGGTTCATTCTTTTTTGTTGTAGGGTCAATGTCAAGGGGTGCTGGTGTTGGAGATGTCACAATATTTTTGTCACTAGTAGCGACTGTATTTTCTGAATTGTTTTCTTGAGGGTTTATCTCATTTTCGATTGTACTATAAGGAGTTGAAGAACTTTCGTTTTTGTTTTCTTTGGATTCTTTCGAAGCTGATTTCGCATCTTCAGCTCTTATATCGTTGAGTAATTGCAGAATTTCGTCCCTCGTTAACCGTGGCAGTAGCTGATTAGTTTTGAGTATGCTTTGGACTTGTTTGACAGTTTTTTCGACATCCAAAGCGGCACTGGATACTGTCACAAATGCTGCTAATAAGCAGCACCACAAAAGCTTCATGTTCTGAAATAAAAGAGAAAATCAAATTAGTTCGGTGGGTATTGAATTTCTACGAAAACCAGTCGTTTAAAAGGTTTGGACTAAAAATTGGGATAAACATTTCACGGATCAAATATCGGCTTTAACTTTGACAGTGGATAGCTCATTGTTTTTGTTGTGAAAAAACGATAGGGCAGCAATTACGTGTTCCAATTACGACCGGGCTCAAGTGACTTATAGATTATTTGCTTTTAGGGTTTTTATTGCAAGGCTAAGCTGAAATAAATTCAGAAAATGGTCTGTTCAAATAAATCAAATACGAAGGCTTTGTACTAAAACGTTTGCCAGAACACACTAGGCTATAAATTCAAAGTATAATTTTTGAATGGCGAAACCTGAAAATGAGTTTTAATTATTTAGGAGTCCTATCAAACATATATTTAAAAGTATTACAAACATATTGCGGTGTATAATAATAAGAATAAAGCCAACATGCTTGAAACTCGAAACAACAACATTATATCCGATTTGAAAAATACTTTTTGTATTGGATGGCCCATTTTACTGAGAGCAGTAATGAAATGTTTTACAAAAACGGGGACAAGATGCATGCGCTCTAAAACTATAAATTCGATTAAAAAAATCGTAACCGTAAACGGCGGACGAAGTCACGCTCAACAGTCAGTCACAAATATAATTTCAGAGAATTAAATTACAGAAATTAATTCCTCAAATCCTATTCCCTTCAGAAAACATCCCAAAAATAAAGTATACAAGCGACTTTGGCAGTAGCTATCTCTGTAATTACAGTTTGAGTAACACAGCAGTACCATAATCGTAATTCCTAAAGTTGGGACGGAGGCCGCGATATCGAGAAGTTGTTATCACTTTACAACTTTCAAGTCCGGGATCGCTTATAAGACGTTCTCAGACTCACATCTGCCGTAAGAGAAAAATGTTATGATCTTCATAAATAATGATCGGGTAAACTGGAGCGAGCTTACCGAATTGCTTTTGGGTTATTTATTTGAGATGTTTTTCTGCTTATTTTATTTCGATTTTGGTTATTGTAGGTCAGAGAGCGATGGTGATTTTCCCATCTTTCAGAAGTGATTTTATTGATTGCATAATGTAGACAGATTATACTGTATTTTTCAAATGGTTTTTATATACGTAATACGAGTTGTTTCGGAAGGCACGTTGAGGGTCCTGGCTATTATTTACACATCTTTGATAGTCGTTACGGGTAGTCAGAACCTAAAAAGTCTGACTACGTATGTTGCCCAGGTTGAGGTGGTCCGATATGGCGTCGCTCCTTGTAAAACACTGGTACTGAGCTGTATCCAGTTAGGCTGGAATTTGACCACAACATAGTAGGAAAAGGTGTGTAGGGTGATGATGATGAGCTATTTGAAAAATCAAAACACCTATGTATACATTTTATGTTTTGTGGGATAACTCATTTGAAAATTGAGTTACAGAATATTGAGTACGCTTTAACGACGTAGATACCATATCGAGAACTTCGAATTCCAGTTACAAGAAACATTTGAAAATCATTAAAAGATAAAAGATCGTTTAAAATGATAGCATCAGAAAGGTCTCAATATACATAAAAGTATTTAAAATTGTAACGTCATGGTCTTCGTAGATAAGCATGGACCTACGAAAGGTCCAAAGAGGACTAAAGGGGTCCAAAGAGTTTGTATACCTCCTGACCTACTTATTGATAAGTTATTTAATAATAGTTTCCTTATAGTCCAATTGTTTCCCGAATCGAGGGTACGATATGAATATGATAATCACAAATGCTGATTCCAAACAAACATGTATTGGGGTGTATGAATATTTGGTACAACTCTATGTTGTGTTGCAGAAAAATAATAAAAGGACGAATGACGTAACGTAAAGGCTGTATTAAACGATAAGTTGAGTAATGTAAAGAGGTTAGTTATGTCAATATAGAAAAATAAGTAATGAGGGTGTTTTGAAGGTTGATTCAATTAATGGTTTTTAAGATATATCTCGCTGGCGCGCAATCGGGGAGGCCGAAGTCCAGCAGCCGACGAATTTGGGCTGATGATTATGGTGATATGCTTAACACCGGCCGGTATTAAGCATATCACCATCATCATAATTATACCCATACGTGGGACATTTATCATCATAAATGTCCTACTTATGGGTAAAAGCCTAGGATTAGGAATCTTTATAACAACTATTGGCTTTGAAGGTATTTTAATTTTAGACTCACATTTATTTCTGAGGCAACCAATTCGTTTTTATATTACCTATTTGCTCGGAATTGACTTGCAGTTGACCGGTTATTTTTGTCTCTTGATTTCTGCAGTTGTTCTAAATAACAATAAACATTGTTTTACTTTTCTTTCTCTTTAAAGTGTACAAAAAAATAGGTTACTTTGAGTTTGTAGGCCAAGCTCGTGCAATTAGGGTAAAGAGTCATAGAGGCAGTCCGGTTGAAGGTTTACAGAAATCCAGCTTTTTAAAAACGTTTCCTTATTGTTTAGTTTTCCACGTTTCAAGAAAATGTAATGTTTCATATATCTTGATCCACATTCACCCTCATAGGCTACACTTTTCTACAACAACTTTACAATTATCTTAGTCTATATAAATCAAATGCTGATATCTATGTATGCTGATAGATTGCTTTGGTTTTAATAAGTAACAAAATAAGTATTTTTCAATAACTAAGTAGCTCTCCATTGTGAGTGGCTGCAGTTAGCACCAGAGAGGCTAACACCGTACGATTTACGTATGGTAAATGCAATCAATCCTATTTAGTTCCTTAATATCATATTAGTATCTAACTCATTGAGTTTTATTGTTATTTTTGATCTCGTAGTGTTTATTTCTCTAGCTGATTGTACCAATATGTGCGGCATGCAGCATGTTCGACACCCGCATGGGACAACCATTTGTGTACGAGACACAAATTCTTGTTAGAAGTTCGAGTTCTCTTTGCGCATTTCAATTTCTGTTGCTTTTTTTATGAAACCTACTGCGATACGGTGTATCAATTTGCGAGGACGTAGTCTTAAGTATTGATTTGTTAAAAATCTATGTAATTTATTAAAATTTTAGAGGTTTAGAACGGAACTCGTCACCAGGTCGTATCGATCGAATTCCTGGTCAAATTTGATTTTTTACCACGCTATTATTATTAGAAGAAAAGCAGTAATGAAATAAGATACAAAAACGGGGAAAAGACTTTTATTTATTTATTTAATTATCACACTAATCTACCATTACAGGTTACTTAACCTAATTCGGTAGCTAGGACTAAACAAAGGTCTAAGTATTTTTGTGAACTAGGGTTTCAAAGATTGAATTATGCACATACTCGTAGTTGTAGGTCTAAATTCCAGCAACTCTTTTAATATGTAATATTCTGATAATTCTGATAAGCATAGGCAATAAGTTAGCCTGATACACATGCCCATCATTGCTCCTCCTGGAATTGCTTGTTGCTTCATCCAATACTCACATAATTTTGAAAGACCCTAATTTTAATCTTCATGCCATCGCGGGCGGAGTCGCGCCTAACAGCTAGAAAAATAATAAGGGATGAATCTTTTTTAAAGATTTGTTTCATTTGCCCTTTTGGTGAATGTCTTAATATCGAGAGTTCAACTTTTTAATTACCTCTCTAGCTCATAAACATGTTATATGATTTTTGAGTGTCAATTACATAAACTAAAATCAAACTGACTCAGTTCAAAGGCTTGAACTAAACGTAATAATACAAATACGTATTGTATTAATTTGTGTTGTAAATTTGAACACTAACTAGGATACAGACCGAGTTTAGATCTTCAACATTAGTTAGTGAAGACGTAAGTTCCTAATTAAAGCACAACTAACCACTACCTATGTATTTAATAAAGTTGTGTATATAATTCTGATGCTCTCAAGGAGTACGTGGTATGTGGTGCTAATATAAATATATAGAAAATAGGGATGATGACAATTTTTTTTTGCTGTGTCCTTGTAGTTTTTTTTGTATAATAATGGATACGTATTTTTTTATTTGTCCCGCAAACATAAATTGACCAAATTACAGTGAATGAAACTTACGCGTGACGTCACGATTGAGTATAAATTTTACTCTATCGTTACGTCACAAGCTCCCTCTCCTAAACTTTAAAGCAGTTAATCTTTGTCAATTCTAGTTTTTCGGAAAAAGGAAAAAATACGTGTCTCATACTTTTCATATTATTGCCTACTTTTTATATTATTGTAATATTTAATGGAGCCCACTTTAAGCATAATTAAAATTTAGTTTTTTTAAGTTACACACTTTACATATTTTTTAATATGACCTTAATAATATTTTTTTGATACTTCGTAAAAGTTCAAAAATTTTACTTTTGACCTATGACATTTGTGTAAAACACTTAAACGTGGGTTATCTTTTGTTGAACGTACCCTTAAAATTAATTTATTTCTACAAAATACCACAACGCGATGATTGGGTTGACTGATGTTGGCTTGTGGTCTGACTGAACACTTCAAATTTTAATTTTAATAAAGTACAGCAAAGCGATGATAAAACTATCTTCAGAAATAAACGGACAGTTTAAAAATCCTTACATTTAATGCAAAAATGGAGTTAAAAATTACACCTTAACCTATTTTAGCTACCGTTCTATACAAAAAACTAAAGCGAATATTTCTTTAGCACGAATATCGCATACTGCATGTAATGACGTTTGTACGAATGTATGTATTGTAATGATAATGAAATTTAATTGCATAGTGTCATGAACATCGATCGATGCGAGTGATTTAAGGAGTCGACACACTCTGTGACCAGTGATTGGTTTTTTATAAGTTTTTTTTAAAAGTGGCTTTTTTATTTCTAGGGTTTCGTACCCAAAGGGTTAAAATGGAATATTATTGGTATTAAGGCTCCGCAGTCTGTCTGTTTTTTTGCCGTTTGTCATCGAGGTGTTTATCAGAATAGCTTGAGAGATGGAATTTTTATACATGATTTGTTTCTGTTGCTGCTATAAAAATGTAGAGAAAATAAACGTAGAAGTTAAGCAACGCTTGGTACGGTTATAATTTGAGGTTATCATTTTTTTTGTTTTCCTCTGTTCTGTGAATGGTTTTTTACTTTGTGTACACCACTTGAATATAGTTCAAAGTAAAAAATCATATTTATAAAATTTAGAACATTAAATATTCCTATATACACAATCTACCGTAAACTAATTAAGAAACTTCCTTTGACACTATTCGCACCAAATTCTGTGAACTACCATTTAAATGTGTGTGGTATCCGTGCCACTAAACACTTTCTAGGTACTCGTTAGCATTCGTGATGCAATCTCTCACCAGCCAAAACAAGTTTGATAATAGACGAATATTTGGGAGTTTGGGCCAATGTTGGCGTAGTTGGTACATGTTGGATGTTGGATTTATTGACTTCATTGCTTGACCATCGTATTCGAATATAAAATTACGTTAGAAATATTTAAGTATGTCTGTGAGTCGTCTAGTACTCATAACATAAACTTTGCTTTAGTTTGAGACTAGATGGCGTTGTGTGAAAGTTGTGGAATATTATTATTATTATATTTTTCCCCTACATTTTCTTTTCTACATTTCGACCTAAAGAAAACTCAATCCAAATCTTTGAGATACATTCCAATCAAAAATGTTATCAGAACAAGAAAACATAAAAACATCCACGTTATGCGTATTCGCGTAAATAATAGATTTTTCCATATTTCTGCTATCCTATGTAACCTCCTTGTTAAGAGTCACCTGTGACAATACGTTTTCAGTATAAGTCACTTGTACTTGTGTCCGTAGAAACTACTACTACTCTTCTAAACTAAATAACAAAATACTTGTGTTATGGAATTCAGATACAACGAAGGTACCACAAACACCCAGACCCGAGACAATGTAGAAATGTGATTTTTTACATTGACCCGACCGGGGATCGAACCCCTCAGAGCTAGCGACACCTTGAAACCGGTGCGTACGCCACTCGACCACGGAGGTCGTCAAATCTCTCTACTAATCTTATTTTTTCAAGGACTTCCTTCAGGATAATGCAAAAAAAAAATTACTTTTGTTTTAAATGTACCAACGCAATCAAATACGTACATTTATTTTTATGATTATGATTTAATTTTAGACGTATAACAACGCCCGTATAAAGCCCAGAAACTACTCAATTTGTTATTCATACTAAATCTTGTGAATCGCCGTGTCACGACGGCTCGGTAATAGCGTTGATACCGAAACTAGTCGGTCAATCCCGATAAAAACGCGGGAGTAAACCTTTTTATCATTTAAAAAGATTTTTTATCACATTTATTGTATCATTTTAAAATTTCAGTACAGTCCGAAACAACAATCACGTTCATGTTTATAATTAACAAAGAATAAATAAAATACAATCAATATACAATACGCGGAAGTTATCTTTGATTATGGTTCAACACTGGCTTTCTCGTTACCACAAATATTTTCATAAGTTTTTCCTGTTACCGACAATTGATATGATACAATAAAGTTTCCATGTTCACATGGAGTTGATATTGAAACAAACTATAAAAAATACAGGAAGATTTTGAGTTCGTCTGGTTTTACAGTCCATGTTGCCATTGACTCGAAATTGTGACATCCCGAGTAACTCGTCTCCAACAGTGTTGGCATACCATTAGATAGTGGTAAGGCGCGGGGCAAAACTGACTAACCAGCAAAGTAAGAGCGAGTTAGCCGGGCTATCGTTTCAAATTATTTTAAACATCTGTGAACAAAGCGAACACCAAAAATGCACACATATACTTGCCTGTTAAGTTAGTGTGCTAGTGAGCTTACCGTACCGTAGGTCACACTTACTGAGAGATAAATTCGCTTATTACTCAACACCAGAAGTAGGTCCAGAGGTAGTATATTGCAAAAACACAGGCTACTTTGGGGTCACCCTACATCAGGCTATAAAAAGCTTAGTTTATCCTTTGTTAATTAAGCTTAAATAGTTTGACCAAAAGGACACCCACTATGGCATCGATAGATCGTTTATCCCTTTGATCATTTTAATACTAAGTTATACAAACTTTACAGACACTAAAAGACGAACGAAACCGTATCAAGACCAGACAAGAACTATTTACATTCGGATAGAAGGACCAACTATCCCAAATCAAGCGTAAATAAGGAATTAACCAATTCGGTATTTATTGAGTCGTAAGTCAAACTGTTTCTGACTGACATTTTATTACAAAGCATTGTTTCCTTTTTGTAAAAAGAAGGTAATGTATAGAGTGTAGGTAGAATTCGGTCACGAGTTACATTTTAGTAACACGAAGCGTTTGTTCTGGGTACAGATATTAATTGTGCTTGGTTTGTTTGCTGTGCATGTTAAACCTGTGTTTGTAAATCTACCCGAGGAGCTCAAAGTAACGAGTGCGAGTTGAAGCAATAAAGTATGAGAATACAGTCATTTGTTACTGATCTTATGCTTCTTTGTATCATTCCCGACGGTACATAGACTACTTAGACCACTACAAATGATTGTATGTTTTTTGAATGATTGGTAAGTATGGTGTTTATAATTTGTCTTCGATATTTGGACCGTTTAACGGATGAAATCCCTGATAGACAGAAAAGGAAAACATTGTGAGGGAACCTGGATTCCAAATCTAGCTAGCGTGGTGATCAATGCTGAAACCTGTAGAAATTAAGAAAAAGACGTGTGACCTGCCTGTTAGACGTATGAAGGCTGATATTGTTGTTAACTGGATCAAAAATCTTACTACTACCAGGATGTGAGGACTATTGTTTGCAAGTCAAAAACTAGAACTCCAATATTTCTGTCTACATAATTTCAATGCAACTGACAATGATATCGCATAGATAAATTACAGCTAAAAAAACCCTTAAGATAAAAACTAAAAAACGTATAAGACCCCATTCCCCAGGCTAAACTAATATATGCGAACAGAGATAAACCCTTTCAATCTAGTCTTTTGAGTCGAATCGAATGTAATTCAAGATGGATTTCTTGACGGCAACTTTGAACGCGGATCCTTGGGGCGCGTAAGACATTTCTCTTATTACCCTACTATCACTATCCCGATGTGAAGGGAAACTGTAATTTTGACGAATAGCCCTTTGATATGTATATTCGGAATTCGCCAATACCTAGATTTATATCGTGTGGAAAACTTTGCACCCAAAAATCGTCTTTGTTCCTCGAGTAATAGATTTTTATTAATAGAATAAGTATTGCTCATCGTTTTTATTGAACGCCTATTGTCTCTCAAATTATGTTTATTGGCTATAACTTCCTAACGAAACTGGGTTAGCCGTAAACGTCGTGATTGGCAATTTTTTCGTATGAAATTGGGTGGCGGGTCCTTAGCTCTTGAGCTGTTGCTAAACAATAGATTTTTGTATAGTCTATATCAATTTATACCTTTTTTATTACGCGGTTGCCTAAGTGCATAATAATATTATGAAAAATCAATATATGGCTAATGCAGCTGTGATTTTCTTGTTTTCCTTACGCAATTGGTAAACATAGAACAATACTACTGAGGTTTCCCTGTCCGTCCGTTTGTCTTTCAACATGCCGTGATTGCAATTGAACTTTTTACAGATATTGCCGCTATCTTAACAAATAATTTAAAAAAGCATGTGAAGTTAAGCAAATAGAAATTGGATGGGTGATCGACTGATTGCACGTAACCCTAAGTGTCGCGAGTTCGACTAACACTTGGCATGTTTTTAAATATAGCGTACTTTCTCTGTAATTCTAAGTTAGCACTAATTTATGTGCCTAACATCAGACTAATTATACAGTACGGCGAAATGTAGGCGAAGTGGAATCGTGATCATTTTATACTGAAATTGTGTTTTATTCATTGGATTTTTATTCATATATTGGAAGACAAGTTTCTTTAGCGTAATTATCGAGGAATTTAAGATGCAAGCGTGTATAATGTGTGTGTGAATTCATTCATCAGCTGTGCTCGAATCACATAGGTAATAATAACAACTGTTCTACATTTTAAACTCTTAAAATAAACTTTGCATATTTAGGTTATATAAGAATTTTCAAGTCTATCATCATCATCAATATTTGTGTATTTAAGGACTGGAATCTTTATAGCCTGGAGAAATCATTAAATTCCCGAAAATTATACCTCACAGGTTGTCTACCATATATAGTCTGGAATAGACGCAAATGACGTTGGAAAGAGTACCACGCCACCACAAATTCTCGTGATACTTCTTGTGATACATTCCCAGCCAACGCACGAATATTTTGTGCAAGTTTTTAACTTTTTGTTTTTTTAAATGGATATATTTCTTTACATTAGAATGTAGATATTTTAGCTATACATAGTTTTATTTAACATTGTACATCTTTGTTTGTTTGCCTGAACTTAAACCCAAACAAACACGAAAATTGTCCCATCAGAACCTCACTCGGGTCAACTAATAACTTTTCACCCGACCACATTTACAACGTACTTAATACGGACACACTCGAGGACTACACTATCACTAACAGATAAAATCTATGTGTTATAACGTTATATCTCGTCTAATATTTACCATAATACCGAAATATGATGCACTGCCAAACACGACGACATTAGGCCATAGCTGACCGTATTCGCCCAAACTATAAAGGAGGACACTACGTTTATGACGGTCGCAGCTATAAACTGGCATGATTCATTGACTTGTGTGCCACTAACTTTATTACATAACTGACCGGATATCTTATGTAAGTGGATAATCTTCATTTCACTTTATAATGTTGAGTAAGTTTGGGGAAAAATGTGTCCGCTCGTAATTTATGGATTTGGGCTAATGATGCGCTTGTTCGAGATTGTGTTAGTCGGTTTTTTGATAAGAAAATTAGGAGTTTTACGCTTTTGTTTTGTTTATACCGTTTTATTATTAAATAATTGATTGTAAACTACAAGCATAAAAATTTAAAACGTCAAATATGAGTCGCCATTTTAAGAGCCGAAAATAGAATGAGTCTAACTCTGAGGGATTAATTAGTATTAAGTCTCAAGGGAAACACAAAAAAGGATCGTGTGCGGTTTACTAATTAAGACACATTTGGGTAGTGTGTAACTTGTTTCATTAACCTCCATTAATTCAATTTTTAAAACCCACGTTCGGTCACAGGTCCTAAGATACCTGAATCCCTACGCCCACTTCCAAAGTTCCTGACCCACATCTGCTATACAATATCGTTAAGTAGAACTGCGGATGTAAGGATTCTGTGGTTAACCGTATCCACGTGGGCTTTCAAAGGTGTTGCTGCTGTTAGTTGTAATACGCATAAATGGATAAAGACCAGAATTTTGTCTCAAATATTGTTATTGCTCAAAATGTGGATAAAGACAGGTATTTTTAAGACTACTTTCTTAATTTTACTAAAAACCGATCAAGTGCTAGGCTTAAGAAAAACAAATAATAAAGAATATGGCCGTACATCAAATGTGTGCCTGTACCTACTAATCGTTGGTAAAGTCACAGGAATATAATATAATCAGTCTTGTGACAGACAGGCGGACATACTGAGTATCCTTAGTAATAGGGTTCCGTTTTTACCTTTGGTTAAGGAATCCTAAAAAACGAAGTGTAATGTAGTAGATGATGCAAGAAGTGAAACAGCACAAAACAACAACCGCAGCTGACGTAACGGTCTTAAATCTAACAAATCTAATATTCAAAGTCTAAGACAAATTACTGAATAAACCTGAGCGCGTTTGAATGCATGTAAAGTAAGCCTTTGTCTTCATATATCATTTATGCTCATGGAATTACAAGACTTAATCACTTTCTCTTTGAAATGCACGAATTAGAAATACACTGCGAATTTATGCATGTACCCAAGATATACGTCGTATATTTAAATGACATTTGTCGTCTCCCACATTGTAACTTGGTCCTTGGAGTCGAAAACGACTTAAATATTTAAGTGGTATGCATAAAGCAACATATGAATTAAGTAACTGTGCAGCAACGACGCATATGAGATATAAATATGCTTCTGAAGAACGCTTTTAGAGTCGACTGCGTCCTAAGTAGACGCCTTGCAGTAGGGTTGGTAAAGCAATTTAGAATATTATATTTTTGAAGTTTTGCGTCATGAAGATGGTATAGAAATTCTTTGAATATTGCTTTTGTGTCGGTGCTTAGAACTATTTTAAATTTGCATGTTTATGGTTTTCGGATGATCTTGTGCTGACTTGTAACATACATTATTTTGGAAATTAGACGAGGTTACACAATTTAACTCGTATTGAAAGTAGTTACATCGTATTGCGAATTACAAATATCGACTTGTTGTGTAAATTACGTTTCAATATGTACTTGACTTTCAGTGTCCCCAGAATTTGGGGCATAGCACGCAAGTATTGTTATATATGGTTTCATTAAAATTAACTTCACAACAGTCAACATTTGCGTTTCTAACCCTTATTAACAAAACTGTTTCAAATTCACTTTTAGTTAATAAAGCAATAAGAAACCATAAAGCAGTTTTATTAAGAGTTGTTGAAACAAATATTATCGAAGTTTATTGTTATTTTCATAAGTATCGAATTAAAAACAACCTAATGAATACTGTAAGCTCTGGATGCCATTAAAGCGAGATGGCATACACTACGTATAGCGGTGTCTTGTTTCCACACCGTCAAAAATCTGGAGTCATCGTTCAAGAGCTAATGTAAAAGTAATAAAAACGTGTTTTTCTTATGTCGAGATGCCCACACAAACGCAATGTTTTAATTCTAAAAATACATCAACTGTGAAATTGTTAATGTCAAATGTCAACGGTTCATGAGATAGAGCCTTGGGACATATGCCCGGACAGACAGCATAGCCTGACGTATTAGCCTTCTGTTTCACTTTTTGGGTACGGAATCACAAAAACGAAATACCTTGCCGCGATGAACTACACCCTGTAATACTCCAAACACTCCAACAAGATCAGCTTCCATTCATCCGTTAACAATTCGCATTCTAGTCTGCTGGCTAGAGAACAGGGCGCAGTGAGCCTGATAATTATCAAACATGCCTTGAACCCTCGTTGCACTGGATAGACCAGTAAAAAAGGCTATTTTAGATGTTCAACGATTTTTATTTGGATTTAATAGTTTTTATGCTACGCCCTTGACGTTTTTGATTCTCAAAATTATTTTTGTTTCAGTTGTCTTCATCCAGAAAATAGTTAGACACTGTTTTTGGGTTAAACGTGTTAATCTTGATCAACACCCACCTTCTTGGACTATGAAGTGTTTAGTATCAGACTCTTACTACTATTAAACCTGAACCAAGGAACTGGATCTCACACCAAGAGGTACATAAAATAACATGCAATTTACTGTAGTGGATCCTAGAATTGAGCAATTCTGTTTTTCTTTATTTGTATGTAAACAACTGGTTTGGCACAAAAACAAATAAATAAATAAACAAAGAGAAATGTACCCATATCATCGCACATCGCGACCAAAGAATCTCTCATTTGCCCCTCTCTTACGAATCCTTATATTTCACATCATATTCCGATTTCACGATCGTTCGCATTTCTCGCCATCACAACAAACGGAGCCTTATAAACGGATTCAATTTATTTTTACTGGCGTGGTTCATGAACCGTGTTGCACTGTACGTTACAAATTTTATATTATCGTGAAATGGTCTAATGTCGACTGCGTATCTCTTTAATAAATGTACCTGCTGTTGTATTAGATCACGTGTTTTTGTCTTTTTTACATTCTTTTGTTTTCTTTGAGTGGTGACATTTGTGTTCCGATGCTTCAACAGTTTATTTGTAATTTGTTCTTTTACTGATTTTGGGTTCTTTGTTTTTATATTTATTTATTTTGAGGGGATTCCAAAGTCAAGAATTCCATAGTTTCGGTTTCGGAAAGGTTGGTTTATTACACAAAGTATGATAGCACTACTAAATCCGATTTATTTGTGTAAAAACAAAACGGTTTCAGTATAATATAATTAGGCAGGCTTAACTTCAATATAGCCTGTTTTATTTCAAATCCAAACAACCGCGAATAATGAATTTGTGAGATCGCAACCCAATTTGGCTTAAAATTGGGGTATTGCTTAAAGTTTGATATTGTTTTAGTAAACGAATATTCAATCTAAAACTAAATGATTGTTAATATTGATGTTCCTAAATTATTAGTTTAACGTTTGTTTAGATTTTTCAATGAAATCGAATTGTTGATGTAAAATTAATGTTTCTGAAAATTTGATGCCAATTAATATAACTTACTGTTTTCATGAAAGAGAAAACCTACATATTGTTAATGTGATAAAACGCTTAAGAATATTTCAGAAATCAGAAGAATTTACACTGACAGGTGATTAGAATGATTGTTTTTTTTATAAGACTCTGTACTGCCCCACTCCCACGAAGGTGTGGTCTACTACAATATACAGGGCGCACGTAGACAGAAATAGATTTTATTTTTTTTGAAAAAAAGCGGCAGGGCTTTCCCCAGCACTTGGATCTCACACACAAGATTCTACAACATTCAAAATTCAATTCCTAATTTCAAATTGGACGACTACATGCAAATGAAGCACCCTAAAGTCCAACAGCCCTGCCGTACATAATCGCAGCGATAATTAGAACTACGCCACGGTTGTTAGCGGGCAGCGGAGCGACAACCGTTGTCAGTTGAACCGGTTGATTGATGAGGGGAGCGGTCAATCCATGACACCGAACTAACGGCTCTTTCAGCGTCCGACGTGTTACGTAATCCTGAACATCTGTGTATTATGGACAGGTTGGTGAAAGATACTGTTGTTTCAGAGGGTTCGAAGTGAAACCTCTTTGGATCGATAGGTAAATGTGACAAAGTTGTATTATAGAATTTCGGATTGATTTATTCGCACAAGGAGGATTGTTTTTGTTTGTTAAAAGAAAACTCTCCTTATCAAGAAAATTAAACCTCGTGTCGCAAGGAGTTTCACAATATTCGAGTCACGTGTATAACGAGACTTGGGACTAACATTCGTGTATCACAGAAATGCATGTCATACGTTGGAATTGAACCTACAATATACGTCGCACTCTGTGAGTTTGGCCTGGTAACCTACACTAGCAGTGGGATACGTCAAAAGGTGTTCAATCTACTCAATTTTGAGATTTATCTTGAACCTTTGTTGTTGTAGCCTTTGTAGCTTGTGAAAATGCAATGGACCTATGCTTCGAGATTGCAAAAAAAGTGAAAAGTCTTAGTAGGTAAGGACTATCAAAGAATTTCTGTAGTAATGTCTGTAAATAAGGATGTCATTCAGTAAATATAAAATCTCTTTTAGCAGATAAAAGAAGAATTTACAAAGCACATTCGAAAAGTGGCCCAAGGTCGAAGCATGTCTAAGGTACTTGAAATGTTAGATCCATCCAAGGTTTACAGCTTTGTACTTCAGCGAAATGCACTTAGAAGTCCTTCGTCGGTTTAACGAAGAAATAATATTTCCTAATTTGATATTGACACGATTCAGTAAGATAAGACAAGCAATACATTCATGTTTACGAGATGATGTCTTCAATGCTCGCATAATTAATACACACAACAGATTTGAGTAAATGTGTACAAGGAAACGTAACTCGAATCGTTTTCGTGATAATCATCATAACAATCCGTTGAACTCTGAACCGCAGCTAAACAGCCATTGTCTCAAACCTCACATTACATAGCTGACATAAAAACAGGTACGTGACAAGTAATCTCTGTATTGAAAGTGAAAGGCGTAGCCTCGACCGCATCGCGTGAGAATATTCTCGCCACAATGCCGACAAAAACAACATCCATTGCCGACTCGAACATAACTTTTTTATCACCCATTCAAACTGATGCGTCAATGGTTTGCGTGATCGAAACGATTGTCGCGTAGTATGTGTGTCGTGGTAGGTGGCTCAATGAGTACGCGTCCATGTCACAGCATTGGCGAAGAGGATTTATATAACGTGACGTACAACTGTGCTAAATGTGCTTTATGTGTGTCTTATTACCTTGGAATAAGGTTTGTATTCGTGGGAATTTTTCGTATAGAGGTTAATATGTAATGCCTCTAATGGACGTACATTTATTGTAAGTAGGCGCTCAATCTAAGTGGTAATTTTATTTATGGTCGTTCTTGTGTTCTTTATTTAAATTTATTCTGTTACACGCAATTAACAACGCCTTTTAAGTGCCATAAGTAAAAATTCGAAATACAAAAATCTGGCGAAAATGTGTTCTAAAATTCTATTTTAAAAATTCTCAGTGTCTGAGTTGAAATTGTAGCTTGGAAGAGGCGATAGAATCACCCCTTCTGCCTTTCAAGTGCGACCTAATTTTGTTATCGGCAAATTATAGTTCACCTTTGCTTAACCCTTTGGGTATTTTAGTAAAATATTTGAATTTAGGATTCTGTTTGTTGAGCTCGACTGTGATTTTATGTTATTACTTCAGTCAGATATCATATTTATGTAGGTTATGTATATCAATTTTTTTAGAATGTTCTTTTTTAGCTTTGTTTCCCACGAGTGCTTTATCAACTTAAGCATAAATTGACCGTTCAAAAAGCAGATTTTGAGAAACGTTTATTGCAAAATTTCCTTTCCTTTGAATCCTTTTTTTTTAATTTTAGTACTACATTCTACCTTCTTGTTTTGTTTGGGTTATTTTATAACAGTGACTAGGTTCTTCTTACATAATTACATGTTTAAACATATTGTATGTTATGCAAAAGTAAAAATAGCTCCAATTTCATTGTTTCAGCTACTTAAACAGACGACATCAACCTGATTTAGAGCGTAACGCAATAAATTCGAACGCGTATAAAACTGAAAGTGATCCATCAATCGTACAGCTTAACCATTGCGGGCTTCTTACACATATTGTTACGTGAACCTTGTTCTGACCAATCGATGTACATCAAACATAATATAACGACGACAGTATCGCGTTGCATTTTGTGCAATTGATTGATGTTTAATATTTTTAGTTGTAAAGTTAAGTTTTCTTTGCATAACGTCTGTTGCACTTGCTACTGAGTCACTACTTTGGTAATACATTTATCTCTTTATTTTCATTTAAAGACTAAGAAAACGGTTTGCCTAAGTTAGGGTTGTGGCGTACTAATTATTTTTGAAGAAAATAGTATATGAGTAGGCTACCACAACCCGATCCCCGTGGGGAACAAGCAACGAAATCTTCTTCTGATTCTGGGTGTTTTGTGCATGTGAAATGAATGATTGTGAAACCTCCGCGACACAAGATTTACATTCCATATTGCTGGAGATTTTTTTATTAGCATTTAATAAATTAAATTTTAAACTTTTTTTTTTTGAAAAAAAAACTGTTAAATTTAAACTAAATTTAACCGTCATAATTTTCCGGTGTTGTGGTTAACGCTCCACGATTCTGCCGAAGTACTTATCTAAATCATTAAATTAAAGTGACCTAGTAGTTTGCAGATATTTAAATAAATACCACACAGAAAAAAACAAGGTTAAAACATTAAGCATTGAGTGAATAAGTTATTTCTCAAAGTAAGGAGTTGGTATAAGGTCTAACCTTCTTCATATTTTACAACATAACCGCGACCTTTAACATTTTGTAAGAAGTGTTAACTAGTAAAGCCGTGTTTGGACAATCTGTAAGTATTATGTGCAATAACATCAATTCTTTGATAAATGGTGTTGCAAAACTTGATCGATGACTTTGTATATTTAATAACAAATTGACTTGACAATCAAGGTAAAGACTGATTTGAAGAGCTCTATGTGGCAAGACTTGCTGAGAGGTTCATTTCTTATAAGTTTAAATATTTTTCTGAAAATTTAAGTTCATAGTCTAGCTAATAGAATCTACTGCTAGTGTAAGACAACTGCAATAATTTTACATGGAATCACTAAATATTTTAAAAGTACCTTTTGTGAAAATCATGCCTTAATAAAAAGATTCCTAGATTGCATCTTTTAAGTATCACTAAATGCTGTCTATAGTGTCTATATTAAAGTAGACGACAGATGTCTGCTGTTAATACTTTCATATCAACATTCGTATTTACTATGTAACTCACATATTGGACATAAAAGTATACGTAAGAGACTGTGACTCCTGAGTTTGTTTCGACATTTCTTCTCAGGGTAGTCAGATAGGAAATGTCGATTCCAGCGTTCTCAAAAAAAAGAGAAGACATGTAAAATGAAGATATATACTACTTACAGAATTAATGATATCATTTCATTTCATTGAAATATCGATACAGATAGCTGCAAATTATGAAACGGTGTCGTAGTGAAACTAAACAATGGTGTGATGCCAAGAATGCGTTATTAGAGTTCCGTATTCAAATGGCTAAAAACGAAACTTTATTAGTAAGGTTCTGCTGTCTGTCCGATCGTCTGTCACCAAGCTGTTCGTTATAAACCATGATAATTAAATAATTAAAAGTTTCACAGATTATATTTTTCTGTTGCAGCCATAACAATAAATTAAAATCGAGGTGTAGCGATGATTCCTACCTATGTTCATGTATTTGATGGTTGACTTTTTGTTTTTGCCTTATTTGTATAAAGCCCTCAGGGTCGCGAATCCAACTCTCTCGATTTTTAAGTCTAATACTTTTTTAAATTTTTAATCAAATGAATGGTCCATAAACTCTTTAGAGTCATGATCGATGTCATAAACTCCAAAAATGTAGGGACTCACTTTTATTGACTACTGCAACCTCTTACATTTTCGAGGATTAAGCAAAGACGCTGACAACGTTACCCTGGCATCAAACGAAGAGTAATGATAGTAAGCAATATTGGAACCTTATAGAATTTTTGCGAAGGGTCTGTCAAATCAGACAGACCAATAATCCGGCAGCTCACTGACCGAACGAGACGAATCCTTTGCCATAATCCTTTTGATAAAAGGATACTTTCCAAATTATTTTAGGTCAAGGATCTTTGGATGTATCGGTTTTCCCTTTATATAGTTATTTATCTTCATATACTTTTCGTCCTGACATGATTAGGGCTTATGCGGATCGTGGACGCATGTCTATTCAAGATCTAACTTCATTGGTCTCTTAGTTCTGGTCAACGTTGTGAGGGTTGTCTTTTGTTTTTGGGCGAAAATCTCTGCTTCAGAATTGTCTTAGTAGACTGATTTATTGATTCTACATATTTGCTTAGAATTGTTTGAAGCTATAACTGCACAAGTTGATCTATTGCAGCACAGCCAACCCTGTGTCTGTGGATGGTTGATCATCAATGTTATGACATCTATTGCAGCACAGCCAACCCTGTGTCTGTGGATGGTTGATCATCAATGTTATGACAAGTTATAATTGTGTTTTTAATTTTCAGCACAAGGGTGGAAATTTTAATTCAGTTGTTTGTTATATTCTGCGTATACCTAGTTTTAATTGCAAATTAATATTGTCTGGCTATGTTCTAATATGATCAAATATCAAGAAAGATCCACTTTTACTTGTGATAAACCAACATCGCTTTTTTGGAAGTTTAGTTACAGTAACATTAATATGAAAGAATAAAAATCCAGAATCACGTAATTCACTAGATTTTCTTTAATCCTTTTAAGTAATATCTTCATTTATGCGAATACGTCTCAGTGTATCAGATTAGACATCTATTGCCGGGCAAACACGCACGCACGGTATGTCACGCATGCAAGTCCAATTAATTCTGAGATCGAAATATCTGTGGCTTAAGACTAAGTCAAGGACATTCACATGTATGTTTCGAGAAATTTTATAAAGATAGCCAAAGATTAAAACAATAAGGTTCAGAATATTATTATTTGCCTAACTCGCAGTATACGTAGTTTGGTTGGTTCTCTTGGGTTATGAAATGGATTGCGCGTTCTTTAAAATGATTTGTTTTCAAACTATTGCTATGACAAATGTGATATGCAGTCATATTTGAGTCTCACACAGAGGATTAAGATTTTATAACGGTATTGTGCCTTGGATGCCATTTTAATATTAAAACGCTTTCTAGAATAATACGCCTGGTAAAAAAAATATAACTCATTACAAAAACCCTTCACAAAAAAAAATGACGCAATAAACAAATCATCCACGAATAATTTAGTCAAAACTAAAAACATATTTCGCAATCCCACATCCCCAAATCACGATCATTAATTAGATGTCATTTGCTCTATTAATAATTTGTTACATTTCACTTAATTGTATATGTTGTGGTTTACAATTGAATACAATGATCGTAATTAAGTCTGGCTAATTATTTAGTGGTAAATCGCTTCGTATATCGGTTTTGTTTAATGGTACAAACAACGTATTGGGGAATTTATGTTGATAGAAATAGATTATTGATTCGTGTTTTATTGATGGCGTTATTCGATTGAATCATTTAGAAGGTTTAGATTAGTTTCTATTTAGTTTTTCAATACAATAAATTGTACAGCATCAATAAAAAAATAACTAACTGGCTGATAGAAACAAATGTGTATAATAATAAAGAAACCGACCTACATAAAGAAAGAATAACAAAAAAACAAAAAATAACGAACATTGGAATCCAATTTCAAACACAACATCAACAGAATTACTATTCCACAAAAACAAAACACTACACGAAACGTAATAGAAAAGTAAAATAATATTTTGAACCTACCGCGACACTACAATCCGCACACACCATTCACTTCACAACACTTGGACTGTCCAACGGCAGGTTTAACACTGACAGCTGGCTTCCACCACTCCTGAGCACGGGGAACTCGCTTCAATGGTCACGATGTCATGATTTGTATGCAGGTCTAATGAAGTCATTATGAATTGTATTGCTAAGTATTTCGGGGTTACGAAATTTGCAACTTTAAAATACATAATGATATGAAGGAAGTAGTGGCTTATTACTTAGCGTTTAGCGGAAAGGCACATCAATATTGATGAATCATCATGCTGAAACAGATTTCAGGGAAATCAAAATAGATATCAAAAGTAACCTGGAATTTTTCGTAAACATTTTTTGGACCAAATAAGTCATTAAGAAACATGGTAAGCTACGATCTAGCACAAAATAATCATCAGAGAATTAAAACTTGTCGGTTTTAAGATTATAAGCAAAAATATATATTCAGTTTGGTCCTTTTCCTTACACACCGCACTATATAGATACAAGCCGGAATTACTACTATATGAATCAGTAAAAAAAGGTTGATTCTTATCAGCAAATAAAAACGAAAACAATAAATTCGTTTTGTAATTTTCCACCATTTTAATATTTTGAGGTCGAATATTCTGACGCCTTATTCAAATAATAGTTACGTGATAACATCATACCCTTAAAGTACGTGCCCGTAAGTCTCAGGGGTAGTGACGTGGGGGATAAAATATAAAAGTGCTAGATTATGAAGGCTTAACTTGGGTACCTGCATTTATACTACTACATAATGTTTGGCCTTACGTTCTTGCGCGATACTTTTCACCTATTTCTTGGTGTATGGAGATAGGCAACTTATGTGTATACCACTAGAGCGACAAAAAAAAAATCTACGTTATGTTAAATTCATTGAAGTCTTAAATAGTCGTGGCAAAACAAGAAGAGACGCTTGCAATATTTCCTAGCCGTCTATTTCCCTCTGTTGCCTGGGACACGCTTTGTGCTATGTGCATTTGCAAGTATTAAGCGGAATAAGCAGAATATTCTACCCTTTTTGAGTAATTCGGAGAATTGCTCGTTAATATCTACTTCCTCGAGGAATGGATAATGCTGATATTGACCAAACCTAAACCATCCGTGCCACGTCATCCGAGTTTTGGTATTGGTGCAAGGCAATGCGTTGCAGTTCTTCATGTACCGAGAAAAATAACCTACCTTCAGACTTCTAAAAATTCTGAATGTTTTAAATTCCAAATTTCATTCGATTGGCAAAATTTCTTGAGACTATCTCCTGACCTACACGAAGACCTAACTATGATGTCTCAGAAGTCAGCAATCCATAAAATAAACCTTAATTCAGGTCATAAATTCAAGGGAACAAACCTTACCTTTATATCCAAAGCAGTCATTTTACGCGGCAGTATGTTTACTGTTCAGAATGAATTGCCACTTAAAAATAATATTATAGCGAGTTAAAAGGCCGTTCTTTTCCGGAACATTACGTAACATCCTGAACGGTTTGCTCGCATTATTTCGTTGATTGATGCCTCTAATAAGATGGAATTAGATTGTAGCTATTAGTTTGATAACCCTCGTGAACTCGACTTGGGTAAGTAGGTTAGTATTTTATACTAAGTATTGTTGACTTTTTAACTTTGTTTCTTTAGGGTTCAGCACTGAAACGGTCAAAATGGAACCCTATTGCTGTCTGTCTGTCTGTCCGTCCCTCTGTCACCAGGCTGTATCTTAAGAATCATAATAGAGAGTTGATATTTTCACAGATTATATACTACTGTTGCCCCTACAGAAGCAAATAATAAAAAAAGTGTTTTTATTTAACCTCTTGAACTGAACCCTTAGTATGGCGAGTCCAACTTGCACTTGTCTACGATTTGGTTTAATAAAACTAGAAATTAGTCCCTATTTTTAAATATAATAGGTTTCGCAAAAATTATGCTTGACTGTCTATAAGACCTTGAAAATTTTTACATGATATTACGGCAAAATATAATTCAAAATATATTACGAGGACGATTAATTTTGACAACATACACCATATATGTTATCAATCAACCTACTTCCTAAATACCTATATGCTTGCCAAATCCTAATATTTGCCTGGTTCCGTATTATTGAACTTAGACCTTAGGTTGTACGTGACGTCATGGGTTCAAAACAGTGTTATTAGATTTTTAGGTAATATATTGTAAGCAGCTGTTTCAAGGAAAACCTGACTGGAATACTAATTCCGCCTTTTTATATAAAACTTATTCTAGTTTCAAGGTTGTGATTGTATGATCGTGTATATGCTCCTAAGGGAGTAGTAGATGTACAGTGCATTTATGTATTGATGGTCGTTATTTCAAAGCCATAAGGTTGATTTTCGCAAACCTGGATTTAACTGACTTGAACCTGAATTTTTACTTGCATTTATTGAGTGAAATTCGTTTGCCTTTAGTTCTTGGACCAAGACCTTATTATCAAATTATTATTATACCGGCATTCGTCCCACAGTTAGGTACCTCTTCCGGTACCGCGTTAGCTCAATGCGGGTTTAGTTCGTATTTAATATTTTTAAACATCTACCAACCATGAATCTGGACATAAAAAAATTGAAGTGCAATTTAAGGAAACAGACGCAAGTCAAATAACCTTACATAATTGTATGTAGTCCGTGCAATCTATATCGTAAGTACAGCCGGTAGAGAAAGTTGTCCGGTAGCAATGTCAATAACGCTGTAGTGGGGACGGAAACGTTCTCGTAATGATTACGAAACTTGCGTCCAGTTGGGTACCTTGCATACGTCAGTGTGTATTTAGTTTTTATTATTATTTGCGGGTGTTTAGTTTTAGTTTTACACTTTACGGTTCCGTATCTAAACCGTAGAATCGGAATTTTATTGTTGAGGATGCACTGTAGGCCCGTTTGCCTCCAGGCTGTTTCTTAAATTTTGTTGCTATTTTGTCAGATAAATTTTGTTGCCAAAATAAAAATCAAAATCGAGGCTGGGCATCGGCTGAATCAATTTTTCAACAACACACAAGTCACGATCATTGTTATAAAGATTTTACGCTTCTAAAGTTGATAACAAAAAATAGATACATTTAAACATCGGTAGTTGTTTTATCTGTTAAGAACTTAAGACTGCTCTGCTGAACTGACAAATAGTCATTGACATCCCCGGAAAATATACAGTCTTAACCAAACAGTAAATATGATATGTACCAAAGATGGCAGCAGACTTAAAACCTTGATGTTACCCCGATTTTTTCGACCTTGGACGTCACCCCATCACTGCCCCCAGTACTGCAAGACAGAAGGAAGTTGTAAATAAAATTATGCAAAAATACTTCATATTACTCTTACAGGTTAATAATGACAGTTGTAGAGATTTGTAACGCCATATAAGACGCCATGAGAATGATCTTCATTCATTAACTGCAAAATTATGTTTAACTAGCTTTTGCCCGCGACTTCGACCGCGTGGTTAGAAGATATAAGTTATAATTTATACCTGCCTTCTATCTATCTATCTGCCTTCTATCTATCTTGTAGAATTCCGTCAGCGATTGCAAAGTAAGCGCAAAAAATGTGTTTTTTTACGACCTTACATTAGAAACCTCAAAAATTGTAGTCTATGTGTTGTTCTGATGTATAAGCTATATTGTGGTAAAGTTTCATTCAAATCCATTCAGTAGTTTTTACGTGAAAGAGTAACAAACATCCATACATCCATACTTACAAACTTTCGCCTTTATAATAGTAGTAGGATTGTAGACGGAAAACCGTGACTTATTTTTACGAAATCTTCCATATGCTAGTCAAACACACTTGTCTAGATTGTTTTGTTGTATTTTTCATTTTCAGGTTCTCGTGCCAAAGTGGTAAAATAGAAACCTCTATGGTGTCGCTTTGGTGTCCACCCATTCGACTGCCCCGCCTTTTCTTTTCGAAGTGTGCCAAGTAAAAAGTATGAAAAAATGTTCATGGTTCTACGTGGATATTTTACAAGACATAAATTCCTGTAACATCGATTCTTCATGTCGTTGATTTGCAGTTCACCTGCCCACTGGAGCCAAAGGTTAAAGACGAGACCCTATTACTGGGCCCTACTGTCTGACCATCCCTCTCATGGACCGTGATACCAAGACAGTTGACAGTTTCACAGATTATGTATTTGTCTTATTGCTATAGCAAAAAATACTAAAAATCTTAATCGAAGTTCAGCAACTGCATCCAACCAATTTATTTTATTGGATCTTTCCAGTTTGCATATGTTTCATGTGTTATGTTAAATTTATCAAGATCAGTCTTAGCCACACTAAATATTTTTTTCGAAGAATTCAAATATCACAGTTTTAGTGTCCAATCAATTGATCAATGTTCATCAAACGAAAAGCTGACTTAGAACCATATCACAAATTTTTCGTCCATAAAAATCTCAACTACATGTTCGCATAATCCAGCCAACAAAATCATACCTTTCATCTAGCAAGCATAACAGATTTATTACCTATTAACGGTTATACGTAAAGGCTGACCACGGAGAGGCGACCCGATTAAGTTAATCGACCACGTCTAGTCCACGGAGAGGAACGCGGCTGAAGGTATTAACTCATGAAACATGGCCACGTGAACCGAATAGATAATGGCTTGTGTGAACCGACACGAGGACCTTGTAGGGTCGGCATGCTGAGCCCCGTGTTGGGATAAGGGATTCAAACTTGCTTAGCCATAAATACTGGTATTGGAGTTGGAGTAATCATCGGGAGTTGTAATGTTACCTACTTAGTGTATAGGAAATTAGATAGTCGACTCCAAAATTATGACTTTCGTGGATACCGCATTTTGGATAACTGCATATAGGTATCCATCCGTTCGTCTGTCAGAAAATGTATGATCGGAGAGTCTTGAGTCTAGAATTCAAACCTGGGATGCACCAGTTTTGGGTCCTTACTAGGAATTGGGTATTTGGCTAACAAAATCTATTTTCTCTTTCAGGTAGAATTCCAAAAAATATTGGATACCCACTAATGAAATTTTATGAGGCAAATACCATTTTGAAGAATCGAGTCTATAATTACCAACTTCTTACATATTATACGCAAAATAAAATTATTAAAATTGTATGTTCACATATATTTTTACCAGTGTCTATACAGAGTTTATCAGTCTAATCTGTAAAGGCGTGGAAATTCGGTGCATTAGTGTAAGTATCATTATTGTTTTTTATAAGCCCAAATATTTTTTTACTGGAAAACTACAGTTCAACACTAATGGACTTCAATTCAGTGACTACTGTAAGGTAGCTACATTTGTAGGTTTAATATTAATGTACTGATCTAGTTTCTCTGAACAAAATTCTGTTCCAAATGGTTCACCTGGTAAGAAATAAAGGTAACAAAAATCGTTTTAAAATTCAAATACTTATGGAAGTGGATGCCGTATTCTGAATGTTTTTCAGTATAATAGTTTCCCGAGGGTGTCGTAAACGGAGTTTTAAGGACAAGTCAAGAGAGATTATGATTATTAGCTTTTGCTAGAGACTTGAACCAGCCTTTGGAGTTTTGGGTCAGATTTTTATCAGTTAATTCCTTTTAGGAATAGGGTATTTGTTGGAAATGCTTTTTGGGAGCATCAGTTGTCACTGACTGTATAGTGTAGTGCTGCACATTACGAGATTTTGGCTGGAAACTCGATCTGACCGTTTTTAAGGTGTCGTACAAAATTGTAAAAACGAAACCCTATATTTAAGGCTCTGTAATCTGTATGTCTGCCTATAACCAAGCTGTACGACTTGATATATAGTTTTTACAGATGAAGTATTTTGTGGCCGCTCTGTTTTACGATGCAAAAATAAAAAGCCGAGTTATTATAGACTGTAGATGACCAATTTATTTTGTGCTTATTTTTCATTTGGTTTTTAGTGCGAAACCAACAGAACCGCGAGTCGAGTTACAATTGACCAGTTTTCTTAAGCGCATTAAGAAGTCACGACAATCTTCATTTAGCAGAGTGAGTAAATTCTAGTAAGATTTCTTTAATGAAAAATTGACGCTTTGTAAAATGACAAGAATAATTTTAGAAAAATTACAAACTAAAAAGTACCTAAGACATTTAGTAGTTTTAATTAGTAAAATAAAAGAAATAACGAAACACAAAGAGGACCAATTAAACTTGTCAAAGTGTTTCTGAAATAACTTAGTACGTTACAAATAGAAAACGATTTAAGTATTTAAGGTATCAATGTAGACTAAAATGTTTCTAACGAGAAAAATAAGCAAAGTATTTTATTTAACGAATCAAAATTTTCTCAAGATAAAATTTCCCTACCAGCCTTCTTTTGTTATGAACCTAATAGAAATAATTGAGAACATTTACTCGAGCTGGCAATATTTTTGTTTTATTAAAGGTTATTTTTTTTTAATTATTGATGAGTCATTATTAACAAAACGTGCAAAGTCAGATGGGAATACATACATAAAAAAAATGATAAATACAAGGACAGTACCAAAATGTTTCAGAATCATAGAGTACCTAACATTGAACTTAGCAGTCAATGTATTAACACACGTTACACGCACACATCTCTATTATCATTGCCATCTTATTCTACTAACTAGAACTCCAACTGTATTTAGGCTAAGCCAGACGTAATAAACTACATAGTACGGGTATTACGCCTCCGTATTTACGAGTACTAAAAAGTCGCTTAAGTGTGATCAATTGCTATAACATTTTTGGCAGGCGTTTACTTCATGTAAGGACTACCTCAAGTAAAGGCCGTGTGGGACCTTATGACTTAGGTATATTACTTACTTTGTAACTACTCCTAGTATCATTAGGACGGTCAAATGAAATACTAGAAGGCTAATTTATAAATATTGGTACTCACCTACACAAAAGCGTAGGTATTTTAATTTATAATTTGTAACACCTACATGAAACAAAACTTGTAAACACATTCAGTTTTTATAGGTTTCCCTTGAACTTCCCTGTGTGATAGTGGGAAAGCAAAGGAATTCCTCTGAGACCTTTCGTGTGCCGAATACCAAAATTGGTATGCAATTGTTTCGTAAACAGGAAAAACTGATGACAAAAGTTGTAAACACGAGGGCTTATGTTTGGGTAAAGGTAATACTTCGATAATAACTTTTATACCTACAAATTAAATTCTCTTGTGTTTATCCTGTTTAACGTTGAGCGACGTATCCGGAATATCCTGGACTTAATTAAAGTTTGTGTGTCAGACTGTTTGCTGGATATAGTCCAACTTACACATTCCCTTGGGTAGGTGCCGATGCTTGGTTTCGATCTACAATTCTGAGATATGTGGGAAATTATCGTGTGGTGCTAACGGCTTGGTTAGGTTAGCTATTACAATTTTAAGCCTGTTGAGGGGCAAGTCAAATATATAACACCCATTTAAATTGGATCACCTTTAAATATAACATGCTTTTTTATTTACAGTAGCTACTAGGCTTCAATTAGTATGGAGTCCCTGTGACGTACATTCTTTGCAATAAAACTTGGACAAAAATATAGGTCTTGGAAAAAATTGTAGGAAATATACATACGTCAGGTAGGTTTCCGAAACAAGAAATTAATCTCACGGGCTTAGGTTACTTTTTTCGTAAAATACCCAATTGAAATGCTTAAAAAAAAACATTTGCTCCAAAGCAGATTTCTACTTGTCCCTGCCCTATGATCTATCAAATTTAATGCTACCTAATTTGTGTTATTTAACGTTTGTCTCTATCTCTATCGTGGCAATCGGTTGATGACAACAAACCACTACTAAACCTTTTCTTTAGCCGATTTCAGCGAAGCACTCAAACATCGCTCATCCGATTCGCTCTTGACTGGTTTTTTAACCTCTTCTTCTTAGAAAGGCAATATCTACTTAAACATCTGTACCAAACTTCTCACAACATTCATCAAATTACACGATGCTTAAGGGTTCCAAGTACTTAATCTTCGTCTGTACTTAAAACGCGTCTACATAACTTGAGCCTTTTTGCAACTTACCTATGATCTAGTATTACTAAAGGTTTGATAGAACCGAAACTTCGATATAGGTAATCGTAGGGTATCTCTACTCAACTCAGTTGAAGTTGGTAACCTAATATTCTGGCAACGGTTAACATCAATCAATTCCGACGTTCGTGTAACAAACACGTTGTTTGTTAAGGAAGTGCTAAAATTTCCTAGTTAGCGGTCGTTTTATGTTGAAATGACACTGCCTTGTTAGAATAATGTATTTGTTTGGAGAATTAGGTCGCTGGTGTAGAGGTGTAATCGTGAATGCTTTTTAGCGTATCGTTATGACCACATTACTTCTTAAATAGAGACAGATTTGTGTATGAAGTTATTCAAGAAGCTTAGTTAAGAAGTTATTGAGTAGCAAGATTCATAAGATTGTTTAATAAAGTTAAGAATGTAAAAAGAATTAACACTTAATTTTTACGAATATATTCGTATCATACATGCTGTTGCCCACTGCTCTCCCGCTTGTCGCTTGTGAAATCGAAAATGTTCCCATGGGAACATAAAATCCCTGTTATAAACTATCTATGTTGTACAAGTTTCGTCTTAATCCGTTTAGTGGTTTTTGCTTATAAGAGGAACAAACATCTATGCATACAAACTTCGCATTTAAAGCAGTAGAACTACGTCTTCGACGAAGGATAAGACGTAGTTAATTTTTATATACCGATGCTGCACTTCTTGGAGTAGTCAAGAAATGTCGAACGACCACATTAAACCTGTAACCCGATCGTCACCGATACGGCGCTAATGCAGAGTGAAATTACAATATCAAATTATTGGCTCTGTATCAAATTGATATGATGAGGGGTAATACACTGTTATTAGATTTCAATTTCATCGGACTGAGGCCTTTTGTGTCTCAAGACTGATGGTAACATCTGGGGTTGCTTCACTAATGGTTAGTGCCTTAATAATTTGGGGTAATAGGTAATGAACAAATATAATAGTCTGCCTCTCTCTCAATATAAAAGTCTCGGTTTTGATTGGTTAGTAGACGACCTCCATGGTCGAGTGGCGTACGCACCGGTTTCAAGGTGTCGCTAGCTCTGAGGTCCCGGGTTCGATCCCCGGTCAGGTCAATGTAAAAAAATCATATTTCTACATTGTCTCGGGTCTGGGTGTTGGTAGTACCTTCGTTGTATCTGAATTCCATAACACAAGTGCAACTTACTTTGGATTCGGAACAATGTATGGGATGTTGGCCGCATTTCATTTCATTTCATTTCAGTTAAGGCCTGGGCGTGCCTGAGTTGCGAAACTGAGAGTTACTTTCAAATAGCTCAAGAAAAATATAATTGAAAAAGAAATTGGTCAACTCCAAAATTTTTAAAAGCTCCAGCCGTTATTTGAATACTTTATCTCTGAAAATTTTAACCGTCTAGCTGACTATCACAGCTAGATTGACATACAGCGAAGCCTGTTTAATAGGATTCTATTTTTTACGTTTGGGTACGGAACCAAGAAGAAAAAAACACTTACTCCGGTTTCAAGTCAGTTTAATTTTCAATTTGAATTTTTAAGAGCTCCAATCCCACTGGGCTATCCAAAATTTCTTCTTAAGCCTTCTTTAGTGAAGATCATTATAAATGGCAATGGGTACGCATAGATAACCATTCTAAACTTGACCTCCTAAAATATGCCTATTTGTTTTAGATTTAAAAATATAGATACGATTATAGTCTATATACACTAGTCAAGAGCTCGTCCTCTTACGTATCTACTCGCGTTTTCGATTTAAATACGCAGTTATATCCCGGAAAGGTTCATTGCAGAGCATTAGCCCACATTTGGCACGTTATGAACAATATTCAGAGCGTATTACCATAATTAACACGATTCGAATCGGATTGCCGATCAATAGTAATGTTTTTAATAGCTGAGATTAGGTCACTTTGGGGGTGAATAGTATTTGAAAAAATATTAAGACTAACTTTTAATCACCTAGTCTATATTCTATTTAAATAAACTAGTGTTTGTTTTAGTCATATGATCGAAACAATAAAAGATCTTCAATCATCTTTAGTTATATTCACCAAGAAATTTGGTTAATATCAAAGTTTTGAGAGCAGAAGCTATATTCGGTTTCGATTCTCCTAAACCAAAACCGAAAACTGGTACCGAAAAATTTTCATTAGAAAAGGCAAAAAATTATAGTTCTCAAGTAGAATTATTAGGATTAGATTAGATTAGACTATTTTTATTTTTATATCTTATATGCCACAGTCCAATCTTTTCGAAATCCAATAATATCTGTATGTTAGGTCTACTATAACCTTAAATCATAGACCATGAATGTAAGAATTTCGTCCACCTTTTATAAAATAATAGGTAAGAAGGTACCGTCGGTCGTGGGTTTAACCGTAAGAGTCAGCTTCAATCCCGACTTTATCGAAAAGAATTTGGATGGATTTCTATCTGTTAGGAAAGATGGCGATGCCTGGAACTTGACAATCCAATTGGAGAAGTGGCTTAAATCAGTTTCATTTCACGAACGAGGTTTACGTTTGATCTTTTGGCTTGATATGGGTCCCTGCATTTAGATACACTTCAAATATGGAAGAATGTTCTAGGTGGGTTTTTAATTATCACTTCTTGAATCATAATCGGTTTTGCCGTTGGTCTTGATCTTTTGTTCTTACAGAAGTTAGATAATTGAACCAACCAACCAAAAGACACTAAGGCACCATACAAAGGCTATTATAGTTCATGAGACACAACCTATGTGAGGGTCGGATGGACAGACAAGGAAGCCTCAGTATTAAGGTACCATTTTTTACCTTTTAAGTGAGGAATCCTAAATATATTATGGAATAAATATATATACTCTTACTAGCCTTTACTTAAGTTTTATCTTGTCTATAATATATATCCTATATATAATATATATCCTGGGACAACTCACACACGGTTATCTGATCCCAAGCTAAGCAGAGCTTGTGTTATGGTAATCAGACAACTGATAAACTTACTTAAATATTTCTAAATACATACATATTATAGATGAATTACACCTAGACACCAGAACAAATGATCATGCTCATTACACAACATTTATCCTGGGCGGGAATCGAACCCACGATCTCCGGTATAGCAGTCAGGGTCACTAACCACTAGACCAACAGGCCCGTCCCGTCCCATAATACAACAACGAACTCGTTACGGCTGTCATTTTATAATCGTTATTCTCTTGTTTCTGAAACGTAGTTTTAATGGTAACATTTTTAAAGTTAGAGTCTAGATGATGGCTCAATCCCGACGGGTGTTCTATTAGAAGTTTGTAACGTAGCCCAACCCATAATGCTTCATAAACTCCACTTTATATTAGTTTCTTGAACGGATCGTTTAAGGTGAGAGCACATTATGGACTATTGCCAATTATTTTTATAGTTTCTTCGTTGTTTGAACTGTTTCAGTTTTTAAATTTGAGTAGTTTCTAAAACATAAGAGCATTACTTGAATACAATGGGTAGATAATTTTGAAATCATTTAGTTCTTTTATGACTTACTAAGTAAAGCAGAAGGATAACTATTTTGTTTCAAATGGTTTCTCCTGTGATTTAGTCCGTGCATCTTAAAGCATTTTTTTTTCTTTTTGGCATATTCAGAATAAACCTCGTATTTTCAATTAAATCCCATCATCTTATGTTTGTACAATTAGTTTCTAGAGACGAAAAAGAAAAAAAAACTGTATGTAAATATTCTGGAAATACGAAATTCAAATAAAGAGCCATCAACCTTAACACGTGGAAAAAGAAAAGCTCTTTTCCTTGCCCTACAGTGGGATAGTCCAGGCTTGGGATAAATAACCTTGACCTATTTCCCAAGACACATTTCCAAGTCGTCTGAATCCACAAACACTGCTGAGTCGTAAAACTCTTACGACGTTTACCTATCGGAAACTAATAGAATTTTATTTTTCTTTTAAACGCCTTGTGTTTTGTTTGTTTAATGAATCTAATGGGTCGTTATGATGGTTATGCGATTTCGTTGGATATTGTTATTGTCGTGTACTTACGTAGGTATGTATAGTATTATTTTGAATTTTATATTGACAGTGGGAAGGGAGGCATGCGCAGCTAATGCAGGCATTCTAGTCTTTACTTCTCATTTTTTTATAAATTAAGTATTTTCGAATTAAAAACATGATAACTGTTTTTGTAATATAAGAATAAAATTTTCTTTATTACATCAGCTACCTGCCAATAAAACATCCCGTCAAAATCAGTTCAGCCATTTCAAAGATCAGCCGGAACAAAAAGACAGACATACAAAAATTGAAAAAATATGATTAGGTATATAATATATTTTGGTATATGTAACATATACATCTTCATATGCATGTAGTGTATTTAGAAATAAGAAAAGTTTTAATTAAGTAAAAAAGAACCGACAATGTCGATTTCAAGGAAAGACTCTTTGGTAATCGGACAACCACTTTAAAACAACAATATACATTTCTCAAATGAACTCAACAAAATACAACAAAACAATTATTAAGGTAAAGGTTAATATATTCAGCTACATACACTATTTATTTTCTCTACAACTCTACACACCCTTCACACTTCATTATTGTCTCACGAGTCATTAAACTCCATACTTTGTTGCTTTCGAGTTGACGGTACACTGCGCCTTAATATCACTAAAAGCTGTTCGTGTATCGTAAACGATCATCACCCCTTACTATGAACTCGTAAAGCGAGATTACTCCTTTAGAGAAAGCGAGAGAACGCATACACTGCGTATATCGGCATCTCGCTTTGGCAACGGCTACCGTTTTCCTTTTATGAGATCTTGGTACAGGCATAGGTAAAAGTAAGATATGTCCCAATTATCTTCAAACATTGTCACTATCTCAGCCTGTTTATGGTTTAGCTTGTGATTGAACATAAGTTTAGTAAGAAGATACTCGACGGCGATACTTGAGAAGATGGTTTTTGACTCTAGAAGACGGTAGTAACTTGCGCATTTATCAAAATTCTTGCATGCATATTGCTTTCCTTTCTTTACGTATTTACGTAATAACCTGTAACAAATTCCGTATCCATAGAGAAGTTTTTAATTCCCAAAATGGTAACATTTCTTTGAAAGATTAAGGTTGTTTGTTGTTTTAATCTTGAAAATTTCTTAGGTTAACACACGTTATTTTACTTCACTATAAACTTAGCAATACGCACTTTTATTCAATTTTTTTATCTACGATCTTCAATTCGGCTGTTCGACGATCACACTACTGAGCTATCACTGCCCACCTCTTAAGCCTTTAATTCTATAAAATTACAAGATACAGTTCATTATTTCATTACAATTGGTCAACAAGACGCGGACAGCCAACATGCCCTAGATACACATCCTCCGATCACAATCTGGTCACTATCAAATTACAGTTCGTCTTCGCAGTACGCCCTCTTAGTCCTCGGGGAAAACTTAATTACCACAGCAAAGGGCTCATGAATATCATACCTTAAGTCCCTTGAAACACAAACGAACCTAATGACATCAACTTGTGTAAGGGTGGATATACGCTAGATCATTTACTGGTAGAACAACGAGTTACGCATGAATAGGATTTTCGTCTTTTTGACGTTGGAATATAACACATACTTGATATGTAAACTTTTTGTTGATTCATTTTGCTCCGATCTCCTAAATGATCTAGCGTATCAACTGTTCACAAACAGAATTTTACCATCCCTTCCCGTTTAGTATCAAAATAAATATACGAACTAATGCGTAGGTATATTGACGTTCATTTTTCTCAAGCGTTGCTCGAGAGCGGGCGATTCGCTGCGACGATCGACATTTCTTTAAAACACCAAAATGTGTCTTAATATTTTTTTTATAACGACTCCATCGTTAAGGAATTACTTATTAAGTCCTTTTTTGCGGGGTGTTTCGCTTCAGTCAATCATATGAACAAAGATATCGACCTTGTCCTACGCGGGGATTGAACCGGCGACTCGTCGCGCACTGTGGGTTTGGCGTGGTGAAGTCAACCGGCCTGTTGTCTGTGCAGCAGTGCAGGTAAACAATCTCCGAACAGGGCGCCGAGCATTCGCACAAACAAACATTACATGGAAATGCTCAAGAAAATACTCTAGTGTATGTCCACCATAGTACAAACTATAAATTGAAAGACTTGACTATCGAATACCAAAGTTAGTTACAATCGATTATAATCTTTGTAATTAAAAGACTAAAGTTTAATGTCGCGTAAAGATTTAAATTACTTGTGATCAGAGTTTAGTTGTTATTTCTTACTTTTAAATAGTTAAGTTAGTTTTAAAATTGTTTCGAAAGTGTACGGTAACTATGGTATTTGCTTGAATGCCTATATACTTTATCGATCTAGGTTAAGGTAAGGTTAATATTCTTCTTAGTAAATAAAATCTGTAGTTGGAATAAGGGCAGATAGTCCATTACGAAGAGTAATGAAGTGAAAGGGTATTTCGTGGTACCTATTCACTGATTCGTCTAACGAAAATCCTTTCAGTGGTTTTTGAGTGAAAGAGGAACAAACATCCATACATACAAACTTTCGTATTTATAACATAAGTAGCATAGTAGGATATTACGACTTAAATTATAGCTTACATCTCTACGAAGCTATTTTACTTTCAAGTTAGATCGAACTGCAATAGGCATGCAAATTTGACTGAAATCATTTTAGTAGTTCAGGTGTCCATCGCGGACAAACAACGTGAATTTTTATAAAAAGCTAAAATTTCTGCAAAAGTTTTATATAAATAAAATCTTAATTGAAGTCAGTTTCGTTAAAAGTTTCTCAATCATTACAATTCTAAGAACTAATTTAAGTTTAATTAATGTTCGAAAGTGTATCTTATTTGATCAAAATGTCAAATGTGTAGGCGTAATATTTTTCTTAATTATTCCATTATTTAAGTGGAATAAGTTTTGAAGGATCGACGTCCTCAGAGTAGGTGGAGTGAGCCTTTGCCCAGCACTGTTAAACTAAACATTATTTTTCACTTACTAAATAAAAAATCTCATAATATCAGGAGCTCGTGGCTAAGCTATAACTGCTTAGTTTGATCGAGCATAGGTTTAGCTACAATTGACGCGGTCGGCCCGTAGTTGGGTGACCATTTTTATCATAACGAGTTTCTCCGTATTTCTGAAGGCACGTTCAATTGTGGGTCCCGGCTGTTACTTATACACCTTTGACAGCCAGTTAGGAGTAGTAGTACCAGTACACAAGGCTAACTAAGAGGTATCGTGTTGCCCAGTTATAACTGGGTTGAGGAGGTCAGATAGGCAGTTGCTCCTTGTAAAAACTGGTACTTAGCTGAATCCGGTTAAACTGGAAGCCGATCCCAACATAGTTAGGATAAGGCTAAGATGATGATGATGAATACATACCTATAAGACCTATAGAGATATAGACAGCATACTCAACAGCACTTATTAGTAAGACAACGAATCAAATATGAATGCGACTCCTTTGCATTCTTAACATAGTTCTGCATGCATGTTCTTATTCAGGGCACACTGTAAATAATGAGAAAACTTGTGCCGTTGTCACAGTACTTGTGCTTACCAGACAACTTTACTGGGGGCTGACTAGATTTGTTCCTTCATTTGTGTCTTATACCTTGTATCATGAATGTAGTTAAGAATGTTTTGGTTTGGTATGAAAAGTTTGAAGCAGGGTATCAACTTAGCAGATTGTTTTCGTATTTTTTTTAGGATAAATCGAGAGAATTGTTTCATCTTAAATAATGATTCGCAAGGAGTTGCAGCAGCTCATGATTAAAGACTCCTGTCGGGTCCGGAACTAGTCAGGCCATACCGTTTAAAACATGTGAATTAACCATCACCTATTAAATAAATGTGCCTAGCAAAATGTATTGTTTTTATTTCGCTATAACAATAAAAAATGGGATTAAGCAATTTTCAGTAAGGTAATTTATTTAATAGTTGAAAAATGCTTTGTAAATTTGTTTTTTTACCCTATTTGTTCGGAACGCCCGATCCCGACTTTCTGTTGACCATTGTAAGTCTTTAAGACAGAACGTAAATGAAGACTTCAAAATAATTCCATTGCCGAAAAAAATCGCTTTTTTTTTCATTTTTAAACAACATTTGCATGTTATCATTCTTAATTTTATCTGAAATCAGCTGAAAGTGGCCAGATGCTTCATTACTTATTCATTATTCTTAAACAATGGACCTATTTAATTCGCGACAATACGGCAACCTGACACAAAAGAACTTTTCTTTCAAAAACGACTTGAGAAACTTTTAATTTTCAATTAATTGGTTCAACAACGGTTCGAATGTTAAAAAAGTCATTCCGTTGAAATATTTTATAGTTCAGTAAATTTAAGTTCACTTTAATTTAGATCGAAGTAATGGCATTGAATTCGTTTTAATGATAGGTAATAATAATAGAGGAGCTCGTGGCTAAGCTATAACTGCGTAAGTGATTCGATCACAGGTTAAGCTATGCTTGACGCGGTTGGTCCGTAGATGGGTGACCATCTTTGTCATAACGAGTTCCTCCGTGTTTCGGAAGGCACGTTAAATTGTGGGTCCCGGCTGTTATTCCTACATCTTTGACAGTCGTTACAGGTAGTCAGAAGCTTGAAAAAGTCTGACAGCCAGTCTAACCAAGGGGTATCGTGTTGCCCAGGTAACTGGGTTGAGGAGGTCAGATAGGCAGTCGCTCCTTGTAAAACACTGGTACTTAGCTGAAACCGGTTGGACTGGTAGCCGACCCCAACATAGTTGGGAAAAGGCTAGGCCAATGATGATGAATGATAGGTAATAATAATAATAATATATTTTTATACTTAAGAATTCGTAACGTGTGTTACAATCGTTTTAAGAGTTTATGAGGCATTTCGTTCGGGCATTAAAAAACGACTTTTTCTTTAAAAAAACAAAATTCGAACTAAAATAATTTCATACATTAATAAGTTTTAAGAGGAGCTCGTGGCTAAACTATAACCGCATAAGTGATTCGATCACAGGTTAACCTATGCTTGACGCGGTTGGTCCGTAGATGGGTGACCATCTTTGTCATAACGAGTTCCTCCGTGTTTCGGAAGGCACGTTAAATTGTGGGTCCCGGCTGTTATTCCTACATCTTTGACAGTCGTTACAGGTAGTCAGAAGCTTGAAAAAGTCTGACAGCAAGTCTAACCAAGGGGTATCGTGTTGCCCAGGTAACTGGGTTAAGGAGGTCAGATAGGCAGTCGCTCCTTGTAAAACACTGGTACTCAGCTGAAACCAGTTGGACTGGTAGCC
The DNA here is from genome assembly GCF_003590095.1 of Trichoplusia ni. Classification (NCBI taxonomy): domain Eukaryota; kingdom Metazoa; phylum Arthropoda; class Insecta; order Lepidoptera; family Noctuidae; genus Trichoplusia; species Trichoplusia ni. Next base: position 11,633,764 of record NC_039484.1, on the reverse strand, counting down.
GACCCCAACATAGTTGGGAAAAGGCTAGGCCAATGACATTAATAAGTTTTAAATAAAATATTTCAGCCAGTTTATTAAATACCTATCACATAATACCTTTATTGGGCACATACCAGCTACAATTCCCATTAATTCCAAACAGAAGTGGAATTTTCCTCTAACTGTTTGAGAACATTCATCGAACGCAATTCAAAGGTAAATTAGGCTGCAATATTTCTATTGGTCGTCGGTAATAAGCCTCCACAAACAGGGTTTGGAACTAAACTTGAATGTTCATGTTCGACATCGCGTTTCCCCGAAATACTATTGACATTAACTACTGTCATGTCAACAGGAATACTAGTTCATCGGCTATAAACCTGTATTGGGAACAAATTTATCTACCTCTAAATTTAGACTTATGAGAACTGGAATGAATCTATTAAAAAAAGCATTCGTTTTATTTTAGACTTCTTTCGACTGTACGCATAGCTGCTTATATAGATTATCATGATTAACCGACTGCGCGACGTGTCACGGGTTCGATCTTCGTGTAAGACAGGTATTTGTGTTATCCACGAATGCTTGTTCCGAGTTTGGTCTATGTCGGTGTCTTTGTTTATGCTACCCGAATGTTTGTAAAATTCCTAAGTGCGGGAGTCGGACGGACAGACGGACGGACGTAATAAGCAATCGGGTTCCATTTTTAGGTACCCCTTGGCTACGAAAAGCGAACAAAAAGAGACACAGTAAAAGTTAAAATAATATATTATAGTTTTTGCTTATTAATCTTCAAAAAAATAAACATAATTGCGAGTGTGAAACGGCAAAGTCAATACCAACCAATCAATTAAATCTCGCAACACTTCCCCATTAAATAGTTCAACACGTATTATTTTAACAGTGTTTCTTAAGTTTCAAATTACCCTTATTTCTTTGTATAATATTTTCCTAGCCGCCCTTGTACACAATGTACCTTTATTTAGGCAAATCTAAAGAGTGTTTATAAAGCTGAGTACCCCCAAAAATACATTTCGTTCCCTTTATGAAAGTAATTTACAAAGTTGGTATCATCCCGTGTAATTTAGGTGTGTTTATAGTCTTTGTGAGAAAAGCAATAACGGTGTTTTAGAACTTTATACTTTCCATAAAGTTATTAAAAAAATTTACTCCCCGCGGTTCGTTAAACGTTTAATATGATTTCTCTTCATTATTCTGAAGTTCATTTGTTTTTTTAAGAGACTGTTGAAATATGTACTTGTTGTAATCTTTTGTTTTGGGGATTCGTGCACAAAGGATAAAATGGTTCTCTATTACTGAGGCACTGTTGTTTGTCCGTCTGTCACCAGGTATTTTATTAACCATGATAGCTCTTATAGGCTGTTTTTTAAACTACTTTGAAACCAAAGCAGAATTGTCCGACCACACTTAATAGTTTTTTTTAATAGTATGCCATACTCCTCTAAACATAATATATGTAAATTGTTATTAAAAAAACAAATTGCCAATTTTTACTGGTGTTTCATTGACATGTTTATGTTTTAACATAGTCATGTAGACCGGCAAAAGCTACTTTTACAATTACTAATCTGCAAATATGAACACCTTCAATTAAAACATTTATCGTTAAAGTTTGTTTTCACCAGCATCACAATTTATTCTGTAAATTAACGAAATTTCATTAACCAATAGCATTTAAAATTTAATTAAGCATAGCGCCTATCTATAAATAAATAGCAATGGAACCTCTCAATTTAAGCCTTTATTGTAATGGGATCACAGTCGTTACCATGGACTCTTAATACAGACGCGTTGTCATGGTGAGAATGAGACGGCGAGAGGTTTGTAGCGCGTTGTCTTGCTTTTGCGAGGAACATACTTCTACTTTAAAAACGTGATACATGCATTGATTGTGGTAATGATCGGAAAATAATTGAAAACTCTTTCTGGTACCAATTGGTTTAATTTCTGCATTTACTAGGCTGCACCGATTTTTTCTCAAACAAAGCATATATCATATAAAAAAAATATACAGCAATAGTACAAATCAACAAAATGAATTTTACTCGACAAGTACGATAAGAGTAGTTTGAGTTTGAAAAAGGACTCTCGCATTAAGGACTTATAATTCTTGTACCTATTGATGGGGAACATTAAAGTCACATGCACAAGGACACCCAGACTCAGCACAAGCGTTTGTGGATCCCACAACTACTTGTCATACGCGGGATCGAATCCACGACATGTCGCGTGCTGTCCTCAACCACTCGGCTATCCGTGCATAAGAAAGAGTCTTGTTATAGTCATTGGTTAGCACTTTATGAGCTGATACGAATCAGAGCAACTTAAAGAATAAAAACAATAAAATTAACATAATTTGAATGATTTATTAACAAAATGACGAATTATGCCGTCCACCCAATGGATTTTGTATTCGGATTTGCGGGCATTTGTTCCGCAGGCGGTGGCATCGGAGGACGATTTTGTACCAAAGTTTTAAACGTATAGATCACAATTACGTCATGGCACATAACAGCTGAAAGGAAAAGTATTACTTAACGATTAATAAAATATGCAACAGCCAGTCATTCAGCGAATAAATGATGAAACGGGATAACGAGAGAAATTTTACAAAATGTTAAACCCCAGTTTCCAAGCTTCTTTTCAACAGCTTGGTTTTTTTCTGATTAGTGGAAGAAAATGGTGCCTAAAACTGTGTTTAAGGAGCGACTGACTTCTTACGAATTTGTATTTTGGTATCTCTCATAAACTTAAAACCAAAGAAATTGCACTGATTTAGTGACCCAGATTCAATAGAACCGCTTATTCTGGTGCTTCTGTTGTTAGTGGTCAAAGATTAAAAAACAATAAGGAAAAATAAAGCTGACTCACTAAAAATAGACATTGACAATATAGCAAATAACGCGGACATCAAAAAATGTATTGTTAGGTATCCGGTGCGAATGAAATATATACCGCCCATCAACCCTAGTACAGTATTATACGCAGCTATCGCCACACCGATCCACAGAGCTATCTCCAATGCTAATATTTTAATCTGAAACAAAAATACACTTGATTAATAATAAATAGATTTGAAAAAACCTTAAAACCCTGTTTTTAAATGTCACTCCATTCAAATTTTATCAAAATTGGGCCAGCCGTTTTTATAGTTGTAAATTGCATTGTCATCGGGCTTTAAGCTACCCTGAAAATTTCACCCTGATAGCTTATCGGGAAGTGCTTCAAAAGTAAGTAACAAAAATCCAACCGGAACGACAAACAAACTACAGAAGTGTGTGTATAAAAACGTGGGACAAATAGGTATATTAAAAGAAAACCTCAGCAAACGCATAGGTTTTAGCAGCTGATGGTTCCAAAAGATAACTATTTGGTATGTTAACTTGCGTGACAAACATTATCAATGCCCGTTGAGTTAGTTTAGCGCAATGAGATTGCGCCATCCAGCAATGAATCTATAAACTTGGTATTTAAAAAATGAAAAGAAGTGCAAATAGTTTTTTTTTCACCCTGAAAGAAAAGTTTGAGTTGGTTTAAAGGAGTCTCATTTATGAATGACAATAATGAAGAAGCTTCCCTACGGTTGTGGCGAATCTGAATTCACATCTTTAAAGTAGGTTAGTAGTTACTCTAAATTTTTTTTTCAAATTCAAACCACTCTAATTGTCAAAAAGCGGAATCTTGAGGGCCTACCACGACAACTTAAAGGCATATTGCAGTTGTCGAAGAGTGACGTCGCTCTACTCTAGTCTACTCATCATCTCAGCCTATCGCCGTCCACTGCTGAACGTAGGCCTCCCCCAAAGAGCGCCAACCATCCCGGTCCTGGGCAGCCCGCATCCATCCGCTGCCAGCCACCTTCTTCAAATCATCGGTCCATCGTGCCGCAGGACGTCCTACACTACGTTTGCCTAAACGTGGTCTCCACTCTAACACGTGTCTGCTCCATCGACCGTCTGTCCGTCTGCAGACATGGCCGGCCCATTTCCACTTCAGCGTGCTGATTCTGCGAGCAATATCGGTAACTTTGGTTCTCTGGCGGATGACTTCGTTACGAATTTTATCCACCAGAGATACCCCGAGCATCGCTCTCTCCATCGCACGCTGAGCAACCTTGAATTTATGGACCAGGCCCACGGTGAGTGTCCACGTTTCAGCTCCATACGTCATTACGGGTAGGACGCACTGGTTAAAGACCCTGGTCTTAAGGGATTGTGGTATCGACGATTCAAAGATATGACGTAGCTTCCCGAATGCTGCCCAGCCCAAACGTATTCTTCTGCTCGCTTCCTTCTCGAAGTTGTGTCGCCCCAGTTGGATGGTTTGGCCAAGATATATGTATTCTTGCACAACCTCGAGAGCAGCGCCATTTACGACCACGGGTCTCGGAAGAACAAGGCCATTGTACATGACTTTAGTTTTATTTAGGTTCATTCCGAGACCCACACGTCGCGAAGAATCGCTTAGGCCGTTAAGCATCAGCTCCAACTCCTGCAGAGATTCCGCCATGATGACTATGTCATCTGCAAATCGCAGGTGTGAGATGTACTGACCGTTGATGTTCAATCCCCGTCCTTTCCAATCAAGCGTTTTAAAAACGTCCTCCAATGCGTTTGTAAACAGTTTCGGAGAGATTACGTCTCCCTGTCTTACTCCTCGACGCAATTGGATTGGTTTTGTGCTCTGTTCTTGTACTTGAACGGTCATTGTCGCGGCCTTGTACAAACACCTCAGCACCTCGACATATCGGCAGTCCACGAGACATCTCTGCATGGATTCAATCACAGCCCAAGTCTCGACGGTGTCGAAGGCTTTTTCGTAGTCCACATACGCTAGGCATAGAGGTTGATTATACTCCTCTGTCTTCTGTATAATTTGCCTTAGCGTATGTATGTGGTCCACGGTGCTGTAGCCTTTTCGAAACCCGGCCTGCTCCGGTGGCTGGAAGTCATCGAACTTTTGGGCGAGACGATTCGAGATAACCCTCGAGAACAGCTTATACACATGGCTCAGAAGTGAAATGGGGCGGTAATTTTCAAGCCGCGTATTATCGCCTTTTTTGAAAAATAATACCACCACGCTTCTGCTCCATGCCTCCGGTGTTATGCCAGTATGGATGACGGAATTGAAGAGCTTAACAAGCTCTGTCAAGACAGGTGTTCCACCTGCCTTGAGCAGCTCAGTGGTTATTCCGTCATCTCCCGGAGCTTTGTTGTTGTGTAGCTGTCCGAGAGCTATTCTAATCTCACCCATGTCAATGTCGGGAAGCTCGTCTGTAAGGTGGCGTGTAAGTCTGGCTCGTGGGTCATCCGCGCTGTGTGCTTGGGGCGGGCTCGATTTTGGTGAGTATAAGTCCCCATAATACTTTTCGACTTCAGCGAGTATCTCTGGCTTCGAGGTAACGGTAGTGCCCTGTGACGTACTGAGTTTTGTCAGGTGACAACGGGAGATATGAGCCTTGGAAAATACTTTTGAGCCTTGGTTCCGCTCTATAGCTTGCTCAATGGATCGGGTATTCGCACGCCGAGTATCGCGTCTTATCAGCTTTTTTATCTCCCTGTTAAGTACCTGACGCTCAGACGGTGTTGCGTTTATGTTTTCTCGCCGTTTCCTCATCAATTCCAGGGTCTCGCTGGTGAGTGCCGACTTGCGTCCATTACTCATCGGTCGAAAATACTTATAGCCCACCTCACGGACAACCCGTACCAGACAATCGGTGGCGTCGCTAATATCCTGAGTAGTTTCCAACATAGCGAATCGATTTCGTAGCTCCAACTGGAAGCTTTCGCAGCCAGCCTCGACCTGGGGCACGGTTGGTCTGAGAGTTGACTTCATCAATCGCGCTCGCTCGATTTTGAGATTTATACTCAGAGTGCCTCTTACCAGTCGGTGATCACTACCGGTATTGACCCTGTTAATCACAGAGACATCTCTGAATATCTGGCGCTTGTTTGACATAATGAAGTCTATCTCGTTCCTCGTCACGTTATCGGGGCTCCGCCAGGTCCACTTCCTTTGGGGCTTCTTCTGAAAGAATGAGTTCATCAGGAAAAGCCCCTGAGCCTCGAGGAAGTTTACCAGCATTTGCCCCCTGTGATTTCTGCGCCCAAAGCCGAAGGGACCCACTCTCGACTCGCCATTCTCTTGTACTCCTACTTTGGCGTTGAAGTCACCCATGACAACAGTGTAGAATGTTTTGGTACGAGACATAGCTTTCACTATGTCTTCGTACATGGCCTCGACTTCGTCGTCTGGGTGCGAAGACGTTGGGGCATACACTTGAATGACCTTCAAAGTGTAACGCTCCGTTATTTTAAGAACAAGGTATGCCACCCTTGCCGACACACTGCCAACTTCCACAATGCTGCCCTTGAGTGACTTGTGGATCATAAAACCGACGCCACCTTGAGATGGTTGGTGTCCTTCTCGGAAATAGAGTAAGTGACCAGCCTCGAGAGTTATCGTCTCCTCCCCCTGTCTTCGAAGTTCTGATAACCCTACGATATGCCAGTTAATACGACTTAACTCTACTTCCAATTCGGCAACGTGCTCGTTCAGCCGTAGTGTACGTCCGTTATACGTCGCCAAAGTCAATTTGCGTAGGTACCCTGCCGTCACCCGGGGATTCTTAGCACCCCCCACTGCACCGTTACCGTGGCCGGTACCATGGCCAGGAATAGTGCAGCTACCGGGAACTGGGGGCCGTGAATTTAAATTGTGCTGCATAAGGGGGGGATTTGCCGTAGTCACCACGCTTGGCATGCGGGTTGGTGACCGCAGTTCTGTGGTATAGTTATTCTCCGTGGGGCGCTGCTGCCCGCCCCCGGTGTTGTTTTGTCCCTTAGTCGCCTCCTACGACACCCACGAGAAGAAATGGGGTGGTGCAATTCTAGCCCGGCACCACACGGGTTTTTCAGTCTACTCATTCAGTCTACTCGTTTGTTAGTCTACTCACTCCAGTCTATTTTGTAATGCGCTATCATGTTTTCACAACAACGATACTATTACTTTAACCCGTTCCCGTTCTTGCTATACTTATATTTTTGGCTTTAGATTGGTTGAAAATAATCCTATACAATAATAAAGAACTACTCTCATGCGCTTTTTTCCAGCAGATTTTACTTAAAATGACTCCTCAACAATCCATCCAAGTAACGCAGATTTTTAAGGGACTTATAGGATTACTGATACAACTAGCCTTTCCCAAACTTTTTTGCCATCTACTTTTTGTCATATGGGATTTGACTAAATACTGTATTTTACAAACAGCTGACCTCCATAAACTCGTACATAAACTATATGCTTAAATATTCGTAAAGTGAATATATTTATTTGGAGTAAAGGTGACCGAGCTTACGAGATTTACGTCTGTCAGCGCACGTACCACGTGGGATGGCACTTGAGGATCTTGTTCTATTTTAGTTAAGGAAAAGTGAGAAACATGACAAGAAGAATCAAGAGTAAAATTTGTCTTTCAGTTGAAATCAGAATTGAGATGTTATGTATGTACTGTTAATAAATTTTGATTATTCTTGTCAGAATTGACCAAAATTTTCAAACAGAGGTCAGCATAGGACTCATTTCATACGGAATAAAAACAATATGTTCTGTGTGTTTGAGCAAAATATTTTTTGTTAAACCCATAAGTCAGGCAGTACACGAAGTATGAATAAAAATAACATTTTCCTTTTGCCGAAAGCGTTTTTACCTTGACCGCAGTTGAGCGATTTAAAAGGACTCGATTAAAATATGTTTTTATTGTTAACGTCCAGGCAAAATATACAAAAGCAGCGAAATCCTGTTTGTATTCAATCAATCGCGTAGCTTTAACAGTATAACAAGATTTTTTTCCAAAATAATCAAAGGGTTGGCTTCATCAAAGTAGGGTCACCGATAAATCCTTCATACTACTTTCCGTCCCAAATCCGGATAGATAGAATCTCTTAGATATTTTTAAGAAAGCTGCCTCTTGATATTGTATCGTTAACGAGTATATGCCAAAGGCAAATTGAAGTTGTTCAAAGAAAACTTACACATATTTTTCCTTTGTGAAACCTACGGGGCCAAAGCGGTCGGATTCAAAGGTGGGCTTATGATAAAATCGGAATCCCCTAAATGTCTTTTGTTGATCTTGAGTACGATGACAGAATCGTTTGGTTTTATTGTCAAAGCTTCCTTATAGATTCTAGGGGAATAAAACGATGAATCGATATGGAGCGAGCTGAATCTTTGGAAGTTGGGAGTTCTTGAATTTAAATGAGGATTGTTAAAGGGGTAAGTAGTATAAAATGCGCATATTGTTACAACATTTTGTGCTGATGCTAATGGAACTAAAAACTTCTTACATAACGCTATTTAGTTCTTCATAATTGAGTTTGAATACAACATTGGGTTATTGATACTATAAACATTCTTGAAACCCGGTAATAACCTAAAGTATCAGATTTCAAAGTAAGAAGTTCATTGTAATACTCCTTTGACCATATGTGATATCGTTGTTACAAGGGTATGAGGTTTACTGTCTTCCTATAATGCAGTGTATAAATGTAGCAAATAATCTGGTAACACGGAACTACGTCACTTTTATTTAATTTCGAGAGTTGGAGTATTTTGCAAAACCGTAATTATTAAATCCTGATCAAGCAAATATTTGGATGTAAAAAATGTACTAAATTTTCAATTTTAATCATAGAATTTTGTTAACAGTAATAGATATATTATTTGTTTTGTCCCATTAACATAAATCGATTAAATAACAGTGTATGACCCATAGGTGACGTCACTCGTGTTCCTAAATGCGAATTCGTTACGTCACAAGCAAAGTTCATCATCTTTGTCAATTTATACATGCAAAAATACGTGTTTAAACATCTGGTCTAAAAAGATTTGTTCTTTTAAACAAATCCTTAATGAAGCCAGTAAAAAAAGTGTAAATTACGGCCAAATAATTTATTTTTCTCAAAACAAAAGGATTGAAATACAACTCTGGTAGACCCGAAGACTTCTAAAATACAGACCTGATCTGTCGGCCTAGAAGCCATAAGACAAAAGGGCCAAGAAAACGAACCTTTAGTGTATCATGTTACGTAAACTCGAGTTTAATTTGTTTTGATTATTTTGAAGTCTATGAATTATATTATTTCAAAGTTTTATACCAAGCTGATGAACATAATACAGTTGTATAGAGTTGGACGCAGAGGAAATAATTAAACTAATACCTACTTATTCGTCACTTAATACAAATTGGAATTTAAATGCAAATTAGTCCATTTTTTTCATGTAAGCTTTAAATAAAAATGTGTGAACCAGAGTAACAACATAGAGTAAAAAGTAACAAAATAGACTAAATGCATACCAAATTTTATCAAAATCGGTCCAGCAACTTATGCGTAAAAAGGTAACAAACTTAAAAAAACACTCATTTGCAAAATATTATAGTGATGATACTCACTTCAAGTGCTCCCAAGAACAATAGCACTCCATTTGTGACCTGAGGGGGTATGATCCCACATATCATTATTTGAAGTGCGGTAGAAAACTTTCCTTTACTGTGTGCATGGACCAATAAAAAAAGGCCCACGTAACAGAACATTGATAACTGAAAACATAACTTTAATTAATTAATGTAATACTTCGATGTAAGAAAATGATGTTTCAATTTTTCTGAGAGAAAGTATAATTCTTAATTAAATGTACGAACTCAATCTAATTGAAAGTTACAAAAAAAGTCTTCGCAAGAGACAGTTATTTAAAAGAAAAACTTAATTAAAATGGTTTCTCGAGATAATGTGGAGTTCACAATTCGTCAGGGAAGTGTTGTATTAGAAATATTGAAAACCTGTTTTTACGGTAATTCAGAATATGATTATTAAATGATGCAATGGTTTACTCACACATATTTATCGGGATCGCCCGACTAGTTTCGGACCCAACTTCTTAATCAAGACCCGAAACTAGTCGGGCAATCTTGATAAATACGCATGAATAAACCGTTGCATCATTTAATAAAGAATCAGTCTCACGATAGTTCATTGTATAATTGCTGATAGACTGATATTTAACGCTGCGTTTAGATAGTTCAACCCATCTGTGCGCAAAGTGTTATGTGTATGTGCGGTGGACATACACATAACACTTGCCAGCCTTGATTTTACTATATACTAAACTTTTAACAAAAGTGACCCATACATGCCTACTGAAAGATATCAAAAAGTAAGTTCACAAATTGTACAATTATGGAGCTGCTAAGATTTTCAGTGCACGCCCTCTTTCCAGGACTAATTTTAACTAGAACGCAAAATGGGAATTATGTGACGATTATTTCTTGCAGTATGAAATTCTAAGTCATGCACCGCATCACGAACAATTATAAAGCGATTTAAAGTCTGAAGATATCGTTAGCTCCGTGTCCATGTCAGAAAGGGATGCTCTATAAACCTGTTCATAGCGACGTCTAGTTTGCACAATGGTAATAAAGAACAATTTTTGATACAATCTGCCATGACCAAATTTCAGTCAAAAGTGTATTATGTAAAATAATAATAATTGTAAAAAAATCCATTCGGATTATGTTACGCGGATCCTCATTTACCTAATTGCCCTTTTTTAATCTGAGTACAATAGGGATTTTCTTTTTTTATGGTATTACTGTCATATTATGAGGGCCATCTAATTAGCTAGAGCTAAATGTCTTTGTTCTCCGTACTTAATTTGCGGAAAGAATCCCTTATTTTGATTTAGCGATGTTTCGCCGAATGGGGAAAAAGGAAGAAATCTTTTCCACTATAACGTTAGTTACAAATCATTGTGCTTGGCGTTTACATTTTTGCTTGCTTTAGTAATGATATCTCAAGAAGAAGAATTTTTGAAAAAATCTAGGAACGAATAATTCAATGAAATAGCAATAGCAATTCGGATTTCTGGCCTTATATAAAAACGTTTATCTTAAAGCCTTCTTCGATCTGTGTAGGTACTAGTAGCACCAGATAAAGATACATCTGCCTATCAGACAGGAAGAAGTCAGTTTCAGATCTAATTTTGAGGTATACGGTAAATTTTGCCCTATCAATCTATCTGAATTTTGGGGTCAAGTTAGTATATAAACAGTCCAGTTAAAAACTTGGTTTTTGGTTTTCTCAAATAGATGTATTTGAAGCTGGTATGATGATTTTTATTTATTGGCCGTATATTGTGAAGTGTGATTTAAAGAGTCTTCAAATGAGTTTTAAAGAGTACTATAATAATTGTTGCATTAGTTCAAATATTTCGATCTTTTCGATTGACTTATAGGATAGCCGCAAGGGTACATTTTGTAAGAAAGACTCTCGCATCTTTTTAACGATTCCGCTCTAATAGCTGCAATCATCATTATGTTTATGGTAAGAAGTCGAGGCAGTCTAACAGTTAGTATCAAATAACAACACAGATACTTGCAAGTTTCAGCCACCCAATACATATTACAGCATCCCGGAGAGCTCTTCTTCTAAATTGAAGTTCTTCTGGGGTTAGAGGCCTTACCTCAGCGCACACGAACATTTTAATATCAAGTCATGGAACAGTTTTATAACTTTTTTTTATTACTTTTCATTGATATAAAATTAACTTGGAATTTATAGTATTTTGACGTTTTAAGTTTGTTATGACATTTTGTGCTTGTTTTGACAGCAAAGAGGTACTTACCTCTTTACTTCATATCGATCCTCCTTCCTCATTATTTTTCGTGTTCTATCCAAGGAGGTTTTAGTTCCTAAGTCAAAGTACAGAATGGAGTGAACATTTCTGTAGTAACGATGTTTTCTCGGATAATCTCATTGTGGCCTATCCTTCAAAGAAACTGGAAACTAGCTCAGTGAGTTCCTTTAGTTTGCGGACAAACTTAAACGTTAAGTAATATAGAGCAAACAATATTTCCATCAATTTGCTAAAGGAACGCTGAGTGCTTCTGTTATTCTAAACGTTATATTTTGATTTCAAAGGACGGTTTACAGTACCAACTAGAATAATTAAATTGAAACGTGCTATATTTTTCGGTAGATCAATCCTGAAGGAAATGTAAGCTGTAATATTTACTTAAGAATAAGAGAAGATATTTCATTAGATCGAAAATTGATTAAATGTAGAAATATTGTACATTTCCACTAGTAAAGTACTACTACTACTAGTAGTACATGTAATTGTAAAAAATCAAACTCTCAATTCTGCGGGTCAACTTTACTGCAGCGCTTGCGACCGAGTGTTTAGATCCAAACTCGGTCTAGCTAGTCACATCAGGGCTCACGCTATATGGTGAATTGCCAATGGTCGCCGTTATCGAAAACGATAAGGAGGACTATGTATATTGTAGAAAAAAGGTAAATTGTGAGTCGGACTCGTGAGACGTAAGAAAATAGTCTCTCATAAAAATAGATTTTGTTGGGAAACTGTCAAATTTGATTTCTATTATCTTTTGTTATAGCAGCAACATAAATAACTGATCTGTAAGTCTCAACGCATTAGTAATCACGCATTAGTAATCTTGAGATACAGTCTGATGACATAGGGATAGACGTTGAGATCTTAGTAAGAAGGTCACGTTTTTACGCCTTGTGGACGAAACCCTAAAAATAAATAAACCCGGTTAAAACTAGCCGCAGCAAAGCGGCTCCAAACACTTTATAAAGTGGCATAATTAAAAAGAGTTAAATGTTACTAATTTCAATAGCGTCAGCATTTTGCATCGCTTAAAAACTCGCCACCTGCAGTCTTACCATCTCTACTTTAATTAAGTTAAGCTGTTGCGGGAGTGAGACACGGCTCTACCATCTATAGTGTTGTCTTGCTTCCACAACGGTAGAACTCTTAGTTTATGAGGTAGTAGTAGGCACCCTGAAGTCTCGAACTAATTAAAGTTTAAACAAACTACACAAATTTCTGAACTTTCAATTTGTTGTACTGTATAGTCAGCAACTATAGAATATTTATTTGCTTGAATTCTCTCGAAACTACTAACTTTGTGATTGTTTGTTGTGTGTTATTTTATATTTTAATTGAAGAGGACCGTGTACCATTTGGTCTAAATGTTTGGCAAATGTCAAATGTGAAATTTGCAAAAATCAATGAATACTAGCTAGCTAAATTATTTCTAGTTGTATGTATTTTTTAATGCCACTATATAAAAAAAAAATCGTCCAAAAAAATAAAATTTTTTTTTTTAGTGTGAGCAATTAGATCACACTTAGGAGTATGGAAAATAGATGTTAGTCGATTCTCAGACCTACTGAATACGCATATAAAATTTGGTGAAAATCGGTTAAGCCGTTTCGGAGGAGTACGGTAACTAACATCATGATACGGGAATTATATATATTAGAAGATGAGACATTGAGTAACCGTGTCATGAGATATAATTAATTTGTTATCTTGTGTGCGCAAACCAATTGCAAGATAAGAACAAGTCGATAAAATATCTAGTCTGCGATTGCACTCATAAATACTTGCACGACTATAACTTCTTTCAAATTGAGACAGTCAAAATAACAATAACAATTAAAGCCCTCAAAGTGCCGGTATAAAGACGAAAAAAACTTTGTAAGAATTTCATTCACCTATTTAAGAAAAGAAGTTTATAAATATCCAACTCAACTTTACGTTCAAAATTTTTTAGTCTCCACCAATTATATTTCTCGGCAAACGATTCAATGTCAAAATAATATCCCAACAAAAAGTAATTTAATATTCGAATGACGACTTGAAGTTATAAAAAAACTTCGTGAAGTTACAGCGAACCATAAATATCTTTTTATTTCGATCTTAAAAAGTTGGTGTAGGGAAAAAAACACAAGTAATTTAATATGTTTGCGGTCGTTTTGTTTTAAAGGTCGCGGTTCTGTTTTTATAGAATTTGTCACTCAACAGTCGCGGATTCGAAAAACGTTTTGACACAATCGATGTTATTTTTTGGTAAATAATTGATTGTTCAGTGTACCTGCATATTTTGTTACAATTTTTTTTTTCTTAGATTTGCCTTGAGGGTTTCCTTTTTAGTATGAAGTAAATGTGTTTTAATTTATTGGTCTAACTGATATTATTACATCTACTAATACTTTCATGAAATTTAAATTTATTTCAGTCAATGCTAGTATTTTTTCATTTTTTCCAAAATCAATTTTGACCTACTAACCTAACCTATATCATAAGCATTATAGATTCAGTTCACAAACTTGCCTCCCGAGACACAATACTTATTAATTTCCTTAGCCTACTTAATAACAAAACAGGATAAAATAAATAAATATTCAAAAAACCTGTTACAAAGTACACGCTGATAAAATTAAGCGTAGCGCTTGTACAGTGCTACGACGCTTATAACGTAGCAGCTACGCCAGCTACGCTGTCGTAGCCAAACCTGAACCACTACTGGGCAAGACACGTTTGAGTGCAAAAACGAGTTCCGGGTAAAAGAAAATTAATTCCATGGATTTAAAAAGTATCAAAATTTAATAAAATAAGTGGTTTTATTGGCCTTTGTAGCACCGTTAACGTAGCAAAGAAAAAATGTATAGGGGACGGTAAGCTGATTGAATGCAGTTTTCATAGCGAAGTAATTTAAGTAATTAACGGAGCGAGTAACTAGGCTCTCGGCAGTCAATCAATTTAAACGTCAATTATAGTTCAGTAGACAGGGCTGCTGGAAATAAAATTGAACATGTTACGTGGAAATTATTTTTAATATTTTGGCTATTTATAGTCGGAACAAAGTTGTGAGATTCCTTTTCGTAGCATATTTTGTATGTAATACAAGGAATTTTGTACGTTCATAAAAACGCCTACACATTTCGTGCAAGATTTATAAATATAACGAAATTTATTTGGTGGTACTCGAACAACAACAAAAACTTCAAAAGTAATCATTTCAAGGCTATTGATAGGCAGCAAATAAATAACAAAAAGAAAAAACAAAAACATCCCACCAATACCAAACACTAAAGAAAACGCAAAACATCTCAGTCAAAGATGATTTTTATTGCGTACTCCCGAGCTCCGGGTCTATAATATTTTTACCACAATTTCGCTTTCCGTTCGGCTGCTCTGAGCGTTTATAGGCTTCAATTTAATTTACGATACACCTTACAAACAGATATAAACATGTTTTTTTTATAACATGTTCACAACAACTTGTTTCTACTGATCTTTGGAAAATGGAAGAAATTTTATCCTTTGATCGTAATTAAATTTGCTGTAACAACAGTTCTGTTTTACGTTCGACTTGTTTTATGATTAGTGAGGCTTTGTCTAGACATCTGAATTAGTAGAGCGATGACTCTAGAATGTTTTTGTGAAATGTTAAATATTTTTTAATCATAATTTTGTTTTAGTTCTATTAGTTGGTAAATCAATTTAAGATATTTATTTTCCCTCTACACTTTTAAGTATTTATATTTAAAATCAATATAATAACACGGTAACAAGAAAACTTTAATTTCTGAGCTTAAGTACTCATGTGTTTTTGGCTAGTTCTGTTGACTGCATTTTGATGCTTCAACGGTCAAACCAAATGACAACAGTATTAGTTAATTTATTGATAGTTTTATTGAGACTATTATCAAATTAGGGCCCAACCGGAGTTCTTAATTATGGGATGACGCGGCGGCGGAGCAGCGATGCAAACAGTTCATTTCTTAACCCCACCTCCGCGTACCTTTATCAAATTATTTTTCTTGTTACAGTTGAAGCAGTCGTAAATTGACGTATTTTGGAGAGGTTGTTACGATACATGATACATACAAATCCTGTGAGTGACCAAATCTGAGCAGAGGTTAATCTCCTGGTTTTCAGCTCTGCAAGTCGCAGTAATTATCCGACCTACGTGAATATTTATATATATACCTTTAATTCGAGTTCTCTTCTTTTGAGAAACAAAGACCCTTTCTCACAATAGTTTTTGCGGAAAATACCATAAAGTTGGAAATATTCCACTTTGATACAAAATTCATGTCTATTTTACTTCATAAGAGATCATTTTCCAAATAATCTTTTCTCACATACATTAAAATGAATAAAAAACCCGAATAAAAACTCCCCTCTAAGCTTCACTAGTTTAAGTTGTACGTCTGTCAGTTATGTTGTAAACAACTATATATAGATTTCGAAAAGGTCACATCTTTTGCGGTCTCAAAAACATATTGATGTCTGTATATTAAGTTCCCGGCTATAGTGGGCAGCCATTCATATTTAGTTCACATCAAAGAACATAACTTGCTATTTGAATATGGACGGGCTCGTGTACCTACTTTGAAAAGACTTTCAGTTTCCAGTTTATATGAGTGTAAGTTTCAGTGACTATTAATAAAATGATGACGAAAGTTGAAAGTAATTAGAAAAGTGCTACTTCAATATTTTGAGACTTATTCGAACTATTTTTTAACTCGAATAAGTCAATAAAAGTTTCTTAAAAAAGAGGATTAAGTGTGGATTTTAACCTTTTTAAAACTGATCACAGCCCTATTACAGAGAAATAATATCGATGTAACTGATAGAACTATCTCATTTACTAATCAAATTGGATAGCAATGAGACTTCGAAAACGGTCCCGAAACACTAATTTGACCACTGAAAATAGCTCTCGTAACGACCACATGTTGACGGAAATTACAACCGCAGATATACGTAAAGCAAATTCGACCTTATCATTACACGTCCTAAAATGTAATTCCATGAAATCAACAAAACATGCACCAACATTTATGGACCAACTCGACAAACATCTCGATATTTCGTACCGAAAATTTCGTCACATGATTTCACGCTTCGCAGTTGAGGCAACACTTTGGCAATTCGTATTCGGCAAAGTTTACTAGAGTTCACACTTGGAAAAAGCTCGATACATCGATACTGCAATAAGATCGATGGAAAAATCGCCTTGTGACCGTCCATACGGAAACGAGAGGTGTCGCGACGTCAACAATCAGGTGAATTGTACGTGAATTGATGTTTGATTGTACAATTCTGTGCTCTGGCCGGGATTTTTCGAAGTTATATTGAATGACAATTGAGTGATATCGTAACACGTTGTCGGGCGTTTGGGGTTGGACGTGAAATTTGTGACTGTTTTTGTTTATACATATGTAGGTTAGTGCTGGACAAAACACGCAGAGTATATTTTAAGAACAGCCTTCTTTCTTCACATCTAATAATACTTTTCTAAGACTCAACTTTGTAGAACACCATAAAACTATTTTACTTCATTTGCTAAAATCTAATGTAGACTCTACACATACCGAATGAATAATATCATAGCGCAGGGTTACCGTCGACGACCATAAGGCTCAAAATCGATTGACAGCAGACAAGACAAAACTTACCCGTCGCGTTCTTTCGTAGCAAAGGAATGCAAAATACCTGTGGGAAGGAACAATTAACCGAAGTTACTGAACTACGCCGATCTGAAGGTTTAATTACCCCACTGTTTTCTACGTGTTGCCCGAGTTCACTTTGTTTCTGGGAGCGTTGAATTGTGGAAGTTTTACTTCAATGGAAATTTTTGATCTTTGTCATCAGTCTAAGCGAATTTTGGTTTCTTTTCCTCTTAATATTTTCATGTAAATTCTGAATAAGCCAAATTCATATACTTGGTTTAACGGTTTTAACATAATCAGCTCAGGAGTAACTAACGCCTTTGAATTCTTCTAAGTTTTTATAGATTCATAATGATTGATGAATATCTAGTATCTACATAATTATCTACATTGTACATTACTAACACATCACTGAATCCATTTTGACCTTTGACCTTCCTGAATCGAATGCGTACGTATACAATAACACGGATCAGTAACCTAATACCCATTGATATCAAAGAGACATGAGACATGTCTGTAGATAGTCACTCGACTGTCAGACAACACCCTGTATTGCGTGTCTGTTGACCTACATTTGTCTTATAGAAATTTGACTACCTTTACTGAACTGTTAATGATGCCATGTAAATGTAATTCTTTGTTTGAAAGTGCTGAATGTTTTAACGAAAGATTTTGCCTTTTTAGCCTTTTAGTGTCTAATACTGATTATTCAGTACAAATAGCTAATGGGGAAACAAATCATTTTGTTTCGCAAAAAAAATGTTTTTTTTTTACTTACTACTAATATATTATATTAGTCGCTGTAGCGTTTCCTCAATTATAATAAATTCATATTTACGCATGTACTTCTGTAAAAAAGTGACAGCGTGTTATGCTGTGGAGATTGTTGCGTCGTTTCTTCTGACTGGTGCTGACTATGAAAATGATACTTTGACGAATGGATTCTGATTTGATTTGATTTTATAACCAAGAAATTACTATAAACCTAAGTACGTCAATTAATGTAACGATTTTCCATCGAAACCTAAGAGACTGACAAGTCTATTCAGCTCAAATACATTGTGTTGGCAGGCAGTGATCTAATAGAACCACATGATAGGTTGAGTATTTGCTATCGAGCGAGGCTATTTGATATTCCATTTAGTTCGTGAATAGCGTTGGCGCTGCCTCGCTAATAAGTAATGTGTTCTAATGATAACAGGGTCGTCTTTGACTCAAGGTCCCTTAAATAATTACTTAATGTTGGCTTTTTGAAAGTGTATAAGAAATTGTGGCAAAAATAAATGCGACGTCATTTTTTTTTTAGATTTATCTTCTTCTACTGCCGTTTCTCATGCTATGTTTTTCGTCGACATTGAGCTCTCGCCCGTTGCCAGTCATTGCTGTAAAGCATAATCCTCTTTTATAACTTAAATTAAAAGTAAATAACATGTTGTTCCAAGCTTCAACCTATCTCTGTGCCAAATAACATCAAAATCTGTTAATTCGTTTTTACGTTAAAGAGTAACAAACATTCATACATGTAAACCACCTACCGCCCTTATAATATTAGTAAGATTTCAAATTCTACTCTGAAAAACATTATTCCCCCCTTTTATTTTTCAATTATTGAACTTGACCGACGGCGTGTTGACCAGGGATGCGTTTTTTGTAAGCATCAATGGAATCGCTTTTGGTAAATGAATCGTTTGTATTGGTTCTTACAAAATCATACTTTGCTGCCTATCCCAGAAGTACTCAAAGCCAGAACTGAAAATTCTTCTTTGTTTAAGAGTCAAGCGGGTATCTAATGAGGCTACATCTAACTTTTCACTTGACGACCTCCGTGGTCGAGTGGCGTACGCACCGGTTTCAAGGTGTCGCTAGCTCTGAGGTCCCGGGTTCGATCCCCGGTCGGGTCAATGTAAAAATTCACATTTCTACATTGTCTCGGGTCTGGGTGTTTGTGGTACCTTCGTTGTATCTGAATTCCATAACACAAGTGCTTCAGCAACTTACTTTGGGTTCAGAACAATGTATGTGATGTTGTCCGCATTTATTTATTTATTCTCTTGTACAAGCTCTTGTTTGCTATCACGGCAACCCGATATTCCATTTAGTGCAGGGACGCTCTCGGGGATCGAACCCGCTAATAAATAATTCTCGGTAATGACAAGAGGGACCGCCACTGAACCTAAACTATAAATAAATATCGGATATTTGTGGAACTCAGTCTATATTTATTTGCTTTTAATCTATGATTTTTATTATTTTTACAAAAAAAAAATACGTTAGATTTTGAATTCATACACAAATGTTCGAAACAGTTTTACATTGATTTTTCAACAACAGGCATTTAAACGTTTTTAATTGCAAATATTTAAAGCGTTTTGAAATTAAACTCTTGAACCCAAAAGTTGATGTTCCATAAAAAATCATATGCGGATCATATTGTGAGGTTCAAAACGTGCTGCTCTTTAAACTTTGGAACAATGTTTAAATTAAATGAACACAAATACATTTTGATACTTTACATCCACATTTTGACTAAAGCTAAATTAATTAATTAAAAATATTACCTGTCACTATTGTATTCCAACTGCAGGGAGGCTAGCTACAAGATAAGATGACACAAAATAATTCGTATCGGCGCCGATTCCGAAAATTATGTTTTTTTTCCTCATACTTTTGGTCGAATTAACAGAAAGTATACATGAAATTAATGTTTAACTCAAAACGTGCATCAGAATTTGCTGGCTTAATTTAATACGTCACGTAAATAGCAACATGGATGACTGCACGTATGAAATGGGGCGAAATAACGTCAGTTGTCAGTAAAAAGTGCATAAGTGAGGTCATAAGATTTCAAGAAACTTACTGTGTTTGTTTACAAGATAAATAAATATATACTCGTACGTGTCTAATCGAAGCGTAATGCAACTTTTCTCAGCAGTCAAAAGTCTAAAATGACTGCGATCACTGTGGTAGGTTATTTGACCGCCAATTCCGCTCAACTAAACCCGAATCTGCGTCAAAGGAAAGATTCTCAAAGCAGTATTAAGTCACAATGTTATTATGTTTGTTTAAAATTGAAGTATGTATATGTAGACAAGCACTAATGATTTTACTGTATTTATTCTTGCCCGTTTAAGTGCCATTCAACACCAAGCAAGAGCAACTAGTAGTGCACATTTAATAAATGTTGCTGTTAGCCTCTAGCTACGCTAAACGTGATCGCGTTAAGAATGAACTCTGTTCAATAGTTGGATCGCTTCAATTTGAGTTTGCGATCGCCGTTGGGCTATTGATGCTTCAAGTTCCACACATATCGATACGGTACGAATCCAACTTGCTGCTGGTACAAGATATTAGATCTCGAAGTGTTTCCAACCTCAGCTTAGTACTTAACTTAAATAGTAACTCCGAAATGTAGTGTGTGAGAAATGTTAGACTAGTAAAACGTATTCAATACTAGCTGACCCAGCAAACGTTGTTTTGCCGAATATTATTTATTTCTATGTATTTTTAATGTCACATTATGAAAAAAACAAACAATTTTGTCAAAAAAAATTTTTTTTTTTTAGTGTTAGCAACCCGTATCACTTAGGGGTATGAAAAATAGATGTTGGTCGATTCTCAGACCTACTGAATACGCATATAAAAATTGGTAAAAATAGGTTAAGCCGTTTCGGAGGAGTACGGTAACTAACATCGTGACACGGGAATTTTATATATTAGATACATCCTCGTTTGATAATACTCTGTATTCAAACAACCAATGCGGATCAAATCATTTAGATTTCTTGTACTGGCAAGTCGAAGTCACATTATTTAGAAAAAGAATGTCAATGTTTACATTTCTATGACTTTTTTCGGATGGGTTCCGCTTTGGTTTGATCGGAACGGAGTGTCAGTCTTCTATTGGCTAAAACGCAACCATGTTCGTCGATGATAGCGTAAGCAGTATTACCAAACTTACTTCACTTGTCGAAAAGTCCTTTACATACACTCCATCGACATTTATGAAAAGCTTACATGCTAGGTACATATATTTACCACACATCAAGTCACTTCAAATATGAGCTCTTTTCATAAAGATATTTATTCAAGTCGAAACAATAGGTATCTTAAGCAGCTGAAGTAGGTACTAAGTAATTATCTTAAGCAATATTGTTCTATGTAGAGTCGAGTTAAATTGCGTATTACCTAATTATTGTGCTGTTGTTCAACTTCAACACTTATGGCAAGATACATAACTATAGTTACTAGGCTAGCAAATTATTGGAGAGGTTTAGTTGATAATTATTGATTATTTGTTAGTCCAAATGCGAGTCGGACTCTCGACATTCAGGGTATTGTATGAATAGGTTAGAGACAGACAAACTTGCAAAATAAAAAAAGAGAGTCAGAAAAGAGATCGCACCAAGAGTTGCTTAACCTCGATTTTTCTTTCCCTATTTTTTCATTATAGTGCCAAGGTGCCATGATACTATTACAACAGTACGTCTGAAAATATCAACTTTTTTTGTTATAAAGCGTCATGAGATAGAGCTCTTTGACATACGGACAGCGGATTCCTAGTATTAAAGTTTCGTTAATACCCTTTTTTCGTCTATCTAGCCCTTAAAATTCCTACAAAAACTTCAAGTAAACACATCGTAAACTTGACAATAACATTACACTCTACACCGAAACGAAGTTAGACCTTAGTTCACACAAAATGGTGACCGATAATACAATCTCAAAAGAAATCTACAATACATTCGGCTGACCCCGCAATCCTATTCAGGGCCCTCTAAAATAGGTATTAAGAAAACGCATTAAGATAATGCCTATTATTCCCTTACTAATCTATAGGGATAGAGATTTTATGTAACTGGTTAGTGAAATCAATTTATGGCTTGTTTTTTTATGGTGCAAAAAGGATTTAGATTTTGAAGTAAATTTATTTATGTATCTACCAAAAAATGAATATTATAATACCTTTTTTCTTTATAGTTTTTCTTAAAAAAAAATACCTCTCTCACACAAGGAATTATATCCTGGTGACGTATATTTCAAGTTAGAAACAAGCATGTGCTGTGTGATGTGGCGAGTGACACTGCCTATATTTATTGTTATTTGAAGGTGTTTATGCGCAATTCGTGATCTCTAATTGAAATCAAATGAGATTTCAATAAAAAAGACATAAAACTAACTAGCAGTAGCTCGCTGCTTCAAGTGTTAATCAGGTACCTCCTTTGCAAATTATTATCCAAACCCGTCCAGCCTTTTAGGTATATACACCGTGATTTTTAGTCGTCTTACAAAAGCAGCCCAGTTCATGTATCCAATGACTAGAACACGTTCATGAAAAAAAAAATAGGTATTTATGAGATTTAAATAAATTTAAAATGCAATTTTTATTCAATATTATGATGCAATTCGTAGTTTTTTAGAAACACAGCTCTGTTGCGAGCGTGGTCCGAGCCTTGTAACAATGGTGAGGGGCGCGGGCGGCGGCGTTTTTATCATTTTAAGAGTATTTTCAGATTTCTCTTATTTAATTTTTCTTCGTACTTATTGTCTTAGTTGATGATAAAAAAATAGTAATCGCGCCTAGGGGTATTTTACGTCGGATACATTAACTGGGCTCCTTTTGTAAGACGACTAAAAAATCACCGTGTATATACACACACACATACTATCACATTTATAATATTAGTGTGGTATAAATCTACATAGTAAACCTATTATCCATGTTATTTCTACTAATATATGTATAATAACTTAATAAAATTATGTAAAGATTTACTTCGTGATATCAAATTTCATAAAATAAGATTAATAAGAATAAGAAGAAGACGTTATTGTTTTCTGAACAATCATTGTCTGCCCACGCCAGGATTTTAAGGAGGCCTGGGAGGGTTTAAGTTATTTTTTTGTCTAGACTATAAATATTATATTGACTGACAAATATATTAATATCCTTTTGGAAGTATCCGACTTTGGAAATAGGAGAGAAAAGTACAAATACAAATATACATGCTACTATAAACATAATATATGTATATCTGTTTCCATAAATAAAATTAGCTTTTATTTTATTTAAGATTTATATAAATAAAAAAAAAAGCATTTATGAATGAAATGCTGTCCATCCTACTTATCACTTATATTATAAACGCGATAGTTTGTAAGTATGGATTTATGGATATTTGTTCCTTTTTCACGAAATAACCACTGAACAGATGAAGACGAAACTTGGTATACAGATAACTTATAATTCGAATATTGTTTTTATATCGATTTTATGTTACCGTGGGAATTGGGACAATTTTCCATTTGTAGCGGGTGAACCCGCGGGCCACACCTAGTAATCTTTTAAGCCAATCTTCTGAAGTAAACACATGAAACAAACTACAATTCAATATTTTCATTTAATTCCTCAACTATATGACAATAGTAGTTAGGGTATTGTTTGTGGAACATCAAAATTTACATGACAAACGTACTAAATCGTTTGATGAGTAGGTGTTTTAAACTTGTTGTATTATTGTTTTCAGCATGACTGTGTGTTGACAAACAAATTCATTTATGTTTAAAACGTGGGAAAAACAATGATATTATATAAATAAAGGGAAAAAAGATAGCAATGACATTTTACAGTTTCGAATGATGGGTAACTACAGCAATTCACACAAAAAGAATGCTAGGTTATATTGCAATTGGTAAAGTAAATTCATCCTTATATTAAGGACATAAGGTTTTTATTACCTTGTTTACCGCCGTACACGTACTTAGGTTACTGGTTTAGTACCTACTCAAGGAAATGAAATAGTTTTTTTTGTAAAAAGTATTAATTGTACCACTATTACATGACGAATTCATTTTACGCTCGGTGAATCCAAAATAACCTGTGTCAAAAATTATAATCCAAAAATTTTATCAACTCTCTTCGTTCTTGTAATTTTATATTTTACTAGCTGTTGCCCGCGACTTCGTACCCGTGGGTAGAAGATATAAGTTATGATTTATACCTGCCCTGTTTTTTTCACATTTTCCATTGTATCTTCGCTCCTATTAGTCGCAGCGTGATGGTTTATAGCCTAAAACCTTCCTCGATGAATGGTCTATTCAACACAAAAATATTTTTCAATTTGGACCAGTAGTTCCTGAGATTAGCGCGTTCAAACAAACAAACAAACTCTTCAGCTTTATATATTAATATAGATAGATGATACTATGTTGATACTATTTTGTAAGTATCCATGAGTTCGGTATTTTACTCAGAATGATTTAAAAAGAACATTAAAAATTATAATACCGCGTACCTAGGTCGATCTAAATATCGATTATGAATGATTGGAAAAAAATGGCTCGTCGTTCAAAAATAACCCTGTATACCTTTCTGTCTATTTTTCAGTTTCCCAAGTCCATCCCTGTTCAGAGATAGTTTACTCAACACGTATTAGTACACTTACTAACAACGCGATATCATCTTACTTAGCAAAACTAGTTATAGATAATGGTATAAATTGACAAATGGTGTAAACACATCGTAATTACGACTGTACCTCGGAGTAAGCAGATCGTGAAGTAATTGGACTCACGCCGACATTCTGGTCGCCTGGTATTCGGGGAGCTTATAGATGAACTACTAGATATGGAAGATGTTAGATGTATGTAACAGTATTTTTTGTGAGTCCAAGATCCATTTGGTTTTTTAATGGCCAGTGTTAATAAGAAATGAAATTATTTATCCTGCAAATAGGATCACTTTTACATGTAATTTTTTTAAGCTAGCTGGAGTCGATATTTCTTAGCTGGCCACCCTGAGAAGAAACGTCCAAACAAACTCGGGGATTATCGCCTCTTTTAAAGAATATTAAACATATACATATTATACAGTTAAAAAAAAACGAATTCCACAAAGAAGTATTAAACAAGAAAATGATAAAGTTGAACAGTCGAACAATGTAATCGAATAAAAAGTAAGAGAACAATCAAATTGGTTTACACAAAATATGCAATGCTTTATTCATAAGAAAAAATTATTTCCTTAAACAAAGAAGAAAAGAAAAAGAAGTGAAAAGATCGCAATGTCCCGTCAAACTGTAGTTAACACAAACGGAACCGAACACAGAGATGAAAAATTAATGAGAAAATAAACGCACAACATCTGCGTCACTGCTTCTGTATCAAAACCAATTTTTGTTGACCCTCACAAACATCTTACTAACCCCCTACGTATCCCAGAGTTTTGTTAGAACAAGAGGGGTGAGGGAGGTCTTTGGACTGGACGTCAATAGACCCATCATGAAATATTCATTTTAGAATGTACTCGGGAGCGGGCCGCGATCTCTTTTATTAGCATTTAAGACAAGTTTTGTAATGTAAGTCGAGGTTTCTTTCATGTCTACGTTTGGCCGGTTTGTTTTTGAATATAGATGGCGATAATTTAAATCTGTTTTTAAGACCCTGTCAACGCTAGAATGATAATTTATTTCATCGTTTTGCATTTCATCTTTGTCTGTGAAACTTATTAACATTTTAACCTCAATGCAATTGTTTCACTGAAAAGAATATTTTTTCTTTACTCAGTCATATACATAGATTAATCGGTTATGAATATTTGAAGTGGTTTTCGTAAAATATCTTGACTTTGAGACCATAATAATATGATTTATATGTACATAAAATGTATTTGGTACGAAGTACAGGTTAGGACCCAAAGCAGGCAAAGTACCAATGTGATTTTTCAAAGTGTACATACATTCATAATTATTCTAAGACACCACTGACAAAAGGTGAAGAAAAACATTGCTAAGCAATAAGGATTACAAACAAATATACGAGTATGTTTCTGAAATCGCTAATCCGTAGTCAGCTAGCGTGGTGATCAATGCTCAAACCTTCCCTCTATGAGAGATGCCTGTTCCCAGCAGTAGGACGTATATAGGCTGGTATTATGTATATACCTAATAGTACAGTGTAAACCTAAATAAATAAGTAGCATGACGAATAATAAAGCGATAAAATACATATCCCATCAGAACACCGACGAAATACAAAATAAACAAATGATATAGAGAATACAATTATATAAATTAACTAAGTTTATTTTGGGTAAAATAAAATAATAATGGCGGTTGTCGTTTTAATTAATGAAGCTTAGAGGAAATGAAAGTAAAACAAGGGCCGGCCATCCACGCGTAAGTAATGACTGCGAAGATAGATACTGTACTCATTTCTTTTATGTGAACGAACTTATAATTATAATCTTTAACGAAAAACGTTTCAAAGTACAATTGTTTTTCGTTATTTTTCTCTTTCTAAAATATTCGGTATTTTTTTATGAAAATTATTGTAGCTACAGGTTTCCTTTTTTTTAGTAAACTCCCGCCCTAATTAATGTTATCCTTGTGTCCGAGGGTTTCACAAACATTCAAGTCACAAGCACAAAGACACCCAGACTTAGGACAAGCATATATGGCTCACACTGATCAAATACTGATCGTACGCGGGGATTAAACCCGTGACACGTCGTGCCCTGTGAGTTTGGCGTGGTGACCTCAAGGATCACCACGTTTAACTTACTTACAATACGTATTTGCGTGATCCAAAATTACTTGTCAGGGTATCTTTGTGCGTGCTACTTAAATGTTTGTGAATCAACGACACAGGGATTAAATTCCTTAGTTCGGGAGTAGTTTCTGAATAGACCCAGAATTTTGGGTATCAGAGTCAGTTTACCATTTTACCTCGATGTGGCAAAATCTCCACTCTTTTATTATTTTATGTCAACGTTTAGGTCTTTTTGGGCATATCATAATTATTCTAAATTCACAAAGAACGTTGCAAAACCGAGTGTTCAGCTCGGTTTGATAAAAATAACTTTGCTGTTGGCAAAGAAAATTTCAAAATTAAATATTAATGTATGCGCGAGCGGTGAAGTCTTTGCTTACACAAAGTTATTATTTTAGGTAAAACAATAGTGCTCTGTGCTAGCGAGGGAGGCATCTTATACTGGGAAACACGCGCATTAATATTCTTGAAGATTTACCGAGTTCGTAGCAAGCAATTACACTCATATTTTTTAAGTTGTTTTTATATGAGCCCAAACAATCAAACCTTTTTGTACATATTATTTTCAATAGAACCAATTAGTGTTTGAATCAAACAAGAGTTTGTGATAAATAGTTTGAGCGTCACATGCTAATATTATAAACGTGAAATATATGTGAGTGGTTGTTACCGCTTTAGGCTCCAATGGCTGGACTCATTTCGATGTATTTTTGTGTGGATGTACCTGACACCTTCTTTAATACAAAGGCTACTTGTGTCTGTCTGAATTAGAGAAGGTGCCGTGTACTAAAGTCATTTATCTGCTATTATATTATTCGTATATTATGGTTTTACGACGGTGGTCTAAAAACATTATCATTAGTTTTCAAAGACGACATTTAAAAATGACTTTATTGTTTTAATCAAACAAAATGTAGAGTCAAATAAACAATTTAGAACGCCACTTATCAGCATTGTTTTAGAATACCGCCGTAAGTTGAAAACCGAACTAATTCTACTAAGAACACTATTAACTTTGGACATGCGGTTTCACAAGTCTACTGTAGTACCATCTCACAATAGATCTAGATAATTACTAGTCACAAGTACAGTCGGACACTAACTTTAAAGTGGTAGAGCCACTTGCCGGTCTGATCTTGATAGTTTAAAGACATGATTATTCTAAATTAAGTTTCAGAGGTCGGGGACTTTTAGTATAGGTCTTCGTATCTTTGTCGACGTAAATCGGGTCCGTCTGCGTTTGGGTATAATTTGAAGACACATCATTTATGTTGTTCTGGAACTCAAGAGACTCTTATTGTCACATGTCATCAGCTCTCATCATCGGCCATCATCGGCCAAACCTTTTCCCAGCTATGTTGGGGTCGGCTTCAAGTCCTAAGTAAAATTACATTTTTCTGTAATTCTATCTGTTGTCCGCAAGTCTTTGAACTTTTTCAGACCGGAAAATGTCGAGAACCACTAATAACTGCAGAATCAAGTCCAAAAAACCATTGGCTTTGAAATTGTTTAAAATTTGTTCATAA
The DNA here is from genome assembly GCF_003590095.1 of Trichoplusia ni. Taxonomy (NCBI): domain Eukaryota; kingdom Metazoa; phylum Arthropoda; class Insecta; order Lepidoptera; family Noctuidae; genus Trichoplusia; species Trichoplusia ni. The sequence continues at coordinate 11,605,356 of NC_039484.1, read as the reverse complement.
AAAGTTAAATTTAAATTTTTTTATCGTATTACATGAACATTATCAACCACACCATAATATAAATAGAAAAAAATCGAGTAATCCTTATATAAATTAAATTAATCTTGTTGTATTGAAATAAATTTTATTAATAGAAATTAAATTTATTTTAATGACTCAAAAGATAGTTCAGCTTTGAAAAACGACCGATCTCATATAAATAGTTTTATGTTCAACGAAGTTAATAATAGCATCATGTCTTGCTTATTTTCGTTTTTTGAGAGTTTAGATAGAAAATTGGGTATAATAAGTTGGAAAAGTCCAATTTGACTTAGTCGCTTTTTTCTCAAATAACCAAGTTCAATAGATTTTCTATAGATCAAATAGATTTTGAAAAAGTATCGAATATTTATTAAGTATTTTTAACGCTAACAAAAACGAAGATAATAGAGTGAAAATAATTAAAAATACATATGAATCTCAACTTCTGGCCTATTGGGTATGGTCTCTACAAAAATGATATCTCAAAAAAAATCAACAACACAACCACGAAAAACAAAACCAACAACTTAATTGAATTAAATGCTTATCCAATGAAAACCATGCAAAGGCAAGAAGAAACAAAAATCTCAGTGTAAGCGAGAGAGCACGCTATACTTTATATAGCGTCTTCTCTTTCAAAACAGGAGGAATATTACTTTAAGAAGTGGGGGTAGGTATTAAGATCCTTAATTCAAGTTTCGGTAGCGAACAACGTGAAACAAACTTGTATTTCAATCGGTGCTGATGCCGGTTCGTTAAATCCCTTTCTTTGAAACATCTATAACGATCCGTTCTACTTTGTACCTTCATTTGAACCTTTTTTGGCGGTAGAATAAATAGTTCCAGATGTAGGAGTTGCGTATGAAATCAAATTATTGTAATTATGTCGTATGTATGAAGCATTTCCCTCCTTTAACAACGTCGGTAAGAGAAGTAAATGTAATTCCAAGCAGCTATCTGCACATCAAATAGTTCAAATCGGTTTAGCTATTTGGGCAAGAAGAGACAACACATCAGACAAATCTTTCACATTCATAATTTTATTGTGATTATGTGGTCTCATTTCTGATAACCAATGCCTTCATAATTATAATAACTTTCGCATATATCTCAGCGTTGGCCGATTAGTTTCGGAACCAACCGAATTCTGTAATCATGAGCTCATTTATATCTCCATTCAAGTAAGACATATATATTTAAGTCACTTCTGGGTAAATATTATTTTATACTTAAACTTAAAAGGTGCAAATATATTAAAAAGTATATTTTTCTCGTGATTAGTTAAACAACTTCTACGAATCGAACATATCACGTATTCTTACAATTCAACTTAACGATTCTAAATATAGACGGATACATTGATATGATAAATTCGCTCAAAGCATTTTCTCATAAATTCAAATGTCTTTGATGAAACCGATCTATTGAGCATTGCCCATAACAACCAATATCGAAACCTGTACTATGAACTCTACAAACAAAACTCTTGCTATTGTAAGAGCGAGATAGTGCTCTACAAAGCGTATTGCGACCTTTCGCTCACACTATCACATCGCTTCTTGTTCAAGAGCTCATGGTTAGTGTTATACTTGTAATAACAATATTCTACCAAGATATACCAAAGCATTGTTTACCTGCAGTCTAAGGGCACTTATAAGATGACTGTTTATTACACTGATTGATCTTCGAGTCTTAGTCGAGAGCAAACACTGGAGTAATGAGCGAGCTTGCACGCGATCGGCTTAACTCTCATGTTTGTCAACGTGGGATTAAATTTAAGGAGTACTTAATTAATGAACAAAGTAACGCGGGGACCGAGCGTTCGTGTAGACTATGGAGTTTGCAAACAATGTATTTGTTAAGAATTTCAGTTAGCGGATGTGTTGTAGTACAAATACTAGATACTATATTACCTTATTACTATGTAAGGCACCGCTGCCTGTATTTTTAATGTCACCAGGGCGTAACTCGTTAACGCTAAATAGTTGACATTTTCACAGTAAAAGCATTTTGTCACTGTAATAATCAAAAAGAAAATTTTAGTTAAGTTTCAAGTTTCAGAAAATATTAGTACTATCTTAAAGATGGACAAACATAATATTTTTGATGTTTATTTTTAGCCCTTTTGGACAAAACCCACAGTGTCGGATTGACATACACTTGACCGGTGTTTCTCTTTTTGATGCTTTATTATAATTATATTGAATCCTACCTTTTTCACATTAACAAACCCCCATAAATCCCCATAAAGATATTATGTTTTGGCAAAAAAATACCGTTACGTCCTAACCGTTTTTGATAAAAGTCTCTCCCAAAAACAACATTAGGTACCAAAACAATACCCAAAAACTTACAATATAACGTAGTAACAAAGTAAATAAATCGTATACTTATATAAGGATAGTACAATACATATGTCATGGAACACTAACTCCCTAAAGTCGTATTGATATTAGTCCCTTATCTAAATGAATATCATTATATCAAGTAAGGTATAGGTAGGTATCTCGGAGACTACTTCTGAGAATTCGTCAATATGTTTGTCTTCGTCTGACTGAAATGGTAATGAACTGTGCTTGATGAGAAAGCAAACGTTGTTATAGATCTTTAGTTGAATTTGGTTGAAGGTTGAATAGTTGTATTGTTTTAGCGGTCACCGGTGACTTATGCTACGTCTAGGTTATATTAAGGCACATTTTATTGTCAGAAGGGAGAAAAAAGTGGTAATAAATGTCCAGGTGAATTTTTTTAAAGCAGTATTTGTATAGTTTGTCACAATGTGTTTGGACATCTTTTAATAACATAGTACTGCCGCCTATGTTATAAAATATGTAAAAGTAAGATTCTCTTCCTTGATTTTAATATTAAAATGTTAAAAAGCGCTCTTCATCCTCTCCTCTAAAAAACTAATTTTGCTGTGCCCGACAGGGTCCATAATTGTTTCTTTTAATTTTACCTACCAGCTTTGTACACATTATGGAATGCAATAAAGTTATTGATTGATTGATTGATTGATGTTTTAGTATAGAAAGTATAAATACCAATATACACATAATGGGCGGAGAAATGATGATTTGAAAAAAAAATTATGGTTATTAGGTACTATTCAAGCAATAGTTTAGAATTGAATGATTTTCGTTAGGCTAATATAGATAATAATAAAAAAAAAATATGCTTATCATCACTAAATAGGAAAAAGTGAGGAAGGTTTATTTCATTATTCATTTTCATAATCGTTGCAGAAACGCAGGAAGGAGCTTCACCAAATACAAATTATAAAAAATTAAAATTAAATTTTAATATGAAACATCACACTAAAAAAGTGACTTTAAACAAAACAAATAATTATTATTAATTAAAACAAAACCACAAAACCGCATTAAACAATAATAATACAAGTGGCACATGACAAGCGATGTAATAGTAATCATACATGGGTATAGAAATAAATTAAAATTAAAACCGATTAAGCTTTTAAGCTTATTATACCATTATTAAGCTTATTCAGAATTAGCTGTTTCCCGCAACATTACGTGGTCAAAGATGAGAAGAACACTAAAGTCTATTCTGAATAATTTAAGTTTCGATGGAGTTTGTTGGCTGTCCAACAAATTGGATATCAACTTATGGCTTTTTATTTCACAAAAAAATATAATTTGAAATTGATTAAAACTGATACAGAAACAGCACTCGTGCACCGTTCCTAATCGTCAGTTCGATTTGTTAAAATATGACTATAAAATCTATTATAAATTATATTTCATTACTTAGTATCCAAATTAAATTTAATTATAAATACATAATTACTTTTTAAATGACCGATCTAAATTCAATTTCATTCTGTTTTTAGCTGATAAGGTAACTGCTGCATTTATCCAATTCGAAATGAAAATACTGACCATTCAGGCTAGCGGCTAATCCCTTTAAAAAGGTTGTATTTAATAAAACGTAGTTTATTAATATAATGCAATTGGCTGAAAAAAAGTTCAAGCGCGAGTTGGACTCGCAAAATGAAGGGTTCCGTAGAACTAAAAAGACTGGAGAGAGCGTGTGGCAGTCTGAAAATGTAGATCGCTCATGTATAAAAAGCAGAAAAAAAACAATTAAAAAAAAACACCTACCAATATTGTGACCTCAGAAACATTGCTTAGCCTCGACTATTTTAGAAGAAAAAAATAAACACCAAATGTCTACCTACCACGGTTATGAGACACAACCTGGTGACAGATGGGCGGACTGATACTATACACGTCCAAAAAGCGCGTTTGCTTTGTCTAGAATTAAAAAGAAACCAGTATTCAAATTAAGATCGCGTTTCGCTTTGAGCAATTCATTTTTCACGGAAACATTTTAAAAATAGTTTTGTGCCATTATTATTATAACAGAATGAAAATATACCAACCGCTTGAGGATTCTCGTCGTCACCGTTCCGAGTATCATGAGAACTGGTATATATGGTGGTACGTGGTCTCCACTCCAGAACTTTTCTGCCCCATCGACGAATAATATTTATATATTACTAGCTGACCCAGCAAACGTTGTTTTGCCGAATAAATTGTATCTAGTTGGATGTATTTTTAATGCTACATTATAAAAAAGTAAAAACAAAAAATTTCGTCCAAAAAATAAAAAAAATAAATTTTAGTGTGGGCAACCCTTGTCACTTAGGGGTATGAAAAATAGATGTTGTTCTATTCTCAGTCCTATCCAATATGTATACAAAATTTCATAAGAATCGGTCGAACCGTTTCGGAGGAGTACGGTAACTAACATCGTGACACGGGAATTTTATATATTAGACTAGCTGACCCGGCAAACGTTGTATTGCCTCATAAATTATTTCTAGTTTCTAGATAAATTCTAGTGTTGACAAAAAGTAACTTACTTAATAGTTTGTAAGTATGTAGTATATGCGTGAAATAGGCATGGAGCGCTATGAACGATAAGGGAATATAAAAATAACAAACGCCAAACAGTATTATTTTCAAGATATTGTATTTCTTTGCTAATTACATAATCACATATTAATTATGACAGTAACACTAACAAACAATAATAATCTTTCAATGCTACAGCGTGAACAATAATAGTTTTTGTTAACCCATCTTGAGCGAGCACAAACCATGCTACGTACAATTGCCCGTGTGAAAAGCGTGGTGTACTCAAATCTAAGCCACAAATAGACATTAAATGCAACATCCGTGTTGCCCCTTCCAGAATATGGAATATTAATATAACGGATATTGGAGAGCATCATATGACCGATGTGTATCAGCAATGAAGAGAAGATTAATATTTCTTTTACGAATCACAATTTCTTGTGTACCTGTACCAACCATGATTCCAGCAACGTCTTTAACAACAGGTGCATCAATATGTCCTCCAGCTGGTGTTTTATCAGGATTAATGGCAATTATAATAGAGTGATTATTGCTTTGTAATTTGTGCATGTGTGATTTGATTATTTTAAACAATTCATTGTGCTCGATCAATAGAGCGTCCAAGTCGCTGACCATGCGAAAACGAATCAAGATGATTATAGTCACAACGTGCCTTCACACGATTGGCAGTAGAAAAAAATGTAAAAAAATATGTGGTTCGTTTGGCATGGGTAGCAATGAGCCCATTTTATGATAAACTTGGCCTCTGATTTTGAATGCAGAATTATATTGTTGACCATTAGTATTAGTATTTCGAACTATTTCTGTTGCTCCAAACGATGTCATTTGAAAGTATTAATTGAATGTTCGAATTGACTTCAGGAATTTACGTTACAATCTGGACCCGTGCCGATAAGTAAACCATTCAATGGTTCAGGTGGTGTTTCAATTTCAAGTAGCCGCACTTTTCCTGACGCGAAACACATCCCAGGTGGCGCATTTTTTAATTTCAGAGCATGACAATCCTCATCCAAAGCAAAAATTTAGCACTTTTGAATGAGCATAATATTCAATATCGGGCTCATACTGGAACGCTGGACGAATGAACCGATGTGTTTGTCGTTGTTCTAAACGTATAACTTCATTGGGCTCAGCTCGTGTATCTTCTGATCGTTCTTGACGCAATTGCGGCATGCTCACATTCAGCATTTTCTTCAGCATTTTCTTGCTGCACTTGTTCTTCGGTTCTTTGGGATCTTTTATCTCTCATACTTCTGGATCTACTTGTACTATGGCTCAAATCAGCGCCTTTGCATTTTTTTTGGCATTGCTCATAACTGTTCTCACATTTAAATAGGAATAATGAAATTACTTAATGATGGGAAATGTTATAGTTATAGTTACGGCCAGGATAATAGCGAAAAAAAATTGACACAATAATTGTAAAAAATCATTATTGAAAAAAAGTATACTTACGCACTAAAACAGACAAAAACTGTTGTTGACTTATGCAGTTTGCCAGAATTTTTGTAATGATTTTTCATAAAACGAATAAAAAAAAGTACTTTTTAAGGTAATGTAAATCGCTTTTTCAACTAAATCTTGATCTGATGGATCTGAACTAATCGTGAACACAAATAATAATGATGGCCGAAAACTGTGTTCTGAGTGAGAGGAGTCTTATTGTGTGAGTGAAACGGGAGACCGGCTTCAGTCTTTGGTATAGTGTGGCATTTAACTCATCAGTTAAGGCGTGGCAAATTTTAAGAATCTTACGATTGGTAACACTAAGCAAATATCAGGAATAAACTTTAATAATGAAGATAAATGTTCATTTTCCTAAAAACTATTACGAAGTACAGTTAAAAACACTGTAATTAATCAATTATCGATCGAGATGAAAAATTATTAAATTACTAAAATGGCTATAAAAAAATAGGGGTTATTTATAAAAAAGTAAAAATTTAGAACTGTATGTATTTTTAATGCCACATCATAAAAAAAATAAAAACAAACCATTTCGTCCAAAAAATAAAATATATTTTTTTAGTGTGGGCAACCCTTATCACTTAGGGGTATGAAAAATAGATGTTGTTCTATTCTCAGACCTACCCAATATGTATACAAAATTTCATAAAAATCGGTCGAACCGTTTCGGAGGAGTACGGTAACTAACATCGTGACACGGGAATTTTATATATTAGATTTATTATTGTACTTTTTTTTCTTATTCATCGCCATCGTCAAACTACGCCGTTAAACAGAAAAAAAGAGACATCAAGAAACAGTGTTTATGTTATAATAGGTATAGGTATACATATTATACGAAGATACATGTGTAATCGTTCTGTTATAATTGTACAAATGTAATTTGTTATTTGTATACTACTGTAGAACTTCGGACTGGGTGAACCTATTTTGTAAAATATTCTCTTTTTGTGATTTAAAGTGAAATACATGTCAATTCATCTTCAATCGGTCTCATAAAAAAATCATCAAGTTTGACTGTCATTTTTTATTTGATACGTTCTTAAATAAATATTATTTGAGCTTTAGATATGCTCTCGGCCTTACATGATCACGAAAACAAATTCCCGTCATGGCACGAGCAAATAAATGTATTTGCGATTCTATGATTTGTTATGATAAGTAGAAGGTAACAAAACACTGGGGTCGTTCACCGACAATAAGCACATTTAATCAGCTTTCGACATTCATTACATAGAAATCGAGTACGTTGATATTTGTTAGACGAGACTGTGCAATGACCTTTTCTTTGCAGTCTAATAAAACATTTTTAGGGTTTCCTACCCAAAGAGAAATAGAATCTACTCAGAGCCCATTGTCTGTTTGATCGTAGGTTTCCAGGCTGTACCTCATGGAACATAGACAGTTGAAAATTTAACAGAGTATGTATTTTGATTACGGTAAAAAAAAAAAACGTTAAGGTCGAGGTTAAGAAACGGTTGTTTGTTGGTGGATAATGAAATACTGAAAAGAGTCATGAAAAATTAAGACGCAAGAAAATACCTATAAGCCAAGCTGTTCGGTTTGCACATGTTACCGCATTAACAACTAAATGTGCAGCGTTATAACTGTAGGCAAACATATTTCCCCACCACTTGCGCTATTGAAAAAAAAATGCTCCCAAAATTTAATCAGCTGATGACATTATTACGTACGGAATAATTTAAAAACATGTTGGGTGGTACATCGGGTTACTTTTGAACACGTTTCATACTCTGCCAAAATAAAGCAACATCTCCCAAAGTCCCAAAAGGAAAAAACTTCAAAAGAGTTAATAAAGGACAGTTTGCTTGTTCTGTTTTATTTAACTTTTTTTTATTAAGCCTATAAATGTTTTATTAGTTGTTCGTAAAAAGAAACGGTGCTTTAGTTTCAAATGTAAAACTTTGACAATTGTGAATGGCGGAAGTTTAGAGTGAAAAATTCGACTTGTTTTAAAGTTGAATCGATAAGGTTTATTTTAAGTTTGTTCGAGAAACGTGGTACGGATCCTTAATGGGATTTGCGTGCGCTTACTATTGCTTTGTTTACATGTTTGCTTGAAATATTAAAGCCGTACTTACTGTGCCTAGATTTACTAATTTTAACTAATTTTGAATAAACTTCAATACAAATAATCACATTCGCAAGCGTTAACGTAAATCAAGTAACTCAAATACACGCACTCCGATTCGAAATGGACGCATACGACATTAAGTGGTCAGAAAAAACCGGAATGAATAGTATAATCGAAGGGAGGCCTTTGCCTCCTTTGACAAGTTTCAGAAATAATGTATGTTCCCATATGAACGGTGCAATTTTGTGCCAATTGCACAAAGAATTCGTAAAAAAGGGTATTGACGAGAGGAAAATAGTAACTGTATAATATGTCAAAGGCACTACTCACCTTTAGCAGTAGCATCTAAAATTCGGTTCACCAAGCAAACTAAAACAAGTCTAAAGGTACAAACATTGTTGTAAATAGAAATAACAGAAGGTGCACTCCTTGCTTTATCATTTTCTTAGTACTTCAAGTATTTTTTTTTATCTCGAATACTGTGTACCACAGCTGAGTCAAGGCCTACCCCAATTTTTTCCACGAGTCTCTATCACATCCATATCTAGTAATAAATTTCTAGATTTTCAAGTTGCTTGAAGTGTAAAAATGTTGGTCAGGCGTTGGATCAGACCTGCCTTGATTTTTAAGTCTTCATACAATATATGTTGCAGTTTTATCAAAACGTTTTCGCACAGAATTAATTCAATTTTTTTTTCATATAATTTGACCAGAATCTGCATACATTTCTAGATCTCCAGATACTTTTACTAGAACTACTTATTGTCAACGTGTTATTCTAGGTCTATGTAAACTTAATTTTCTGTATTACCCTGCTACCAAACTTGAGTATGACGTGGAAACATGGCGACGATCGTTCTGCGTCACTTATATATGGATAACAGAATGTCTGTCCAGCATCCCCACTTGTTCGCCTAATGGGAACTCGATACGTATCACCTCGGTACTTTGGGCTTTGAGTTATTGTCATAGTTTCACCGTCTTTATTGATGTGATACCTCGCTGTGTGTTCATTGTCTGCATTGAATATTTTGATCTGAATAATGAGGCAGGTATTTGGGTTGAGTTGACTGCATGGATACCCGAATTGTATAGGACACCAGGAAAAACGCAATTTGCTTGACTTGTCGTTAGTTAAATCCTTGCGTATTACTAGCATTTGTGAGATCCACAAAACCTTGTCTGGTGGTCTTGCATCACAAATAATTTATTCCTTAGCACGGGAGAAAAGACTTCAATATCTAAATTAGGTGAATGATGATTTTCTTTCCGAAAATCTATTTATTTAGCCCATGTGTAAGACATTATCAGTGCTGCGAGTTTTATGTGCACTTGACCGATTTTCCCTTTAAAAGAAAACTTTGGGTAGAGTATTATATACCTATTAGGCATAACCAGCTATATACCTCTATATAGAACACACACCTAAATACCTGTCCTACGTCCTTTACGATTACTCCATAACTAAGTTATGACGTCATTAAGCTTGTAACAGTTATCCAAATTATCTTAATGTAGTGTAATGTCTCACATTATTATCATCATATTTCACTGAATATGCCTTTCCTCCTGTATATATATAGTTATATGATCTTTGTTACTACTAGTCCGAGACCTAGGAATTCTTTTGTGTTCAGGAGTCTTCTTTGTTAAAGAATATTTGTAAAAGTGACAGCGTGCTGTGGAGTTTGTTGCGCTATTTCTTTTTACAGCTAGAATGCTTGGAAAGCGGTGAAGGGTGAATGTTGATGGGTGTTGTTTTTTCGGCGTTCGAGAAGTACTAACATAACTTGAATAAATGGGTTTTGGTTTTTGTTGTTTAACCTTTGGTACTCTTACTGCTGCAGATGGTAGTGGCCTCGTCGAATATTAGTACAAAACTAGTAAAATTCTATGTAGACACAAAGACGCCTACGACGACGTTTTTGTCTGTAAATGATAAAATGTATTGGCATTTACTTTACCTAACTAAACAATTTAGTTTTAGTTTGATTTCAATTTACTTAGTTTTATACAGATAACTACACATTTTCAAAATGAATCTATTCACATAGATGTCCTCATTTATCCAAAACGTTAAAGAATTTTAAATAAGTAATCTCCAACCCTATTAGCATATTAAATAAGACTTATCCAACCCTTTCCTTTCGACCACATAAATCAACACATTAATTTGAAAAATAGGCAGGGTTAATCTTGAAAAGAGAAAAATATTCGCAAAGGAGAATTCATAAACAAAATTCATTCTTGAGATGTTAGTTATTATAATTTATCATCTTGCTTGAGGTGAAAAATGTTTACCAAAATTTTGAAGCAAAAAAGTCAAGGTCGCTGTTCGTATCGCTCAAATACCTTCTAATATTTCTGGGGATATATGTTGCTACAAATTGTGTGAAATGGATAAAGCACGATTCATTTTTTATGAGAGGTGAAGTACGAAGCGGACTTTAAGATAACTTGCAACACATTGCCACGCATCGGCCAAAACGTGGGAGATGTTGGACGGTGGTTTAGGTTTAGTTATTAAGTCTGACTCTACCCACACTCTTCCGTCCTTAACGATTTAGCTTACATTATTTGAACGATTTTTAATACATGACTTAGATTATGATGTTTTATTTTCCAACAATTAATTGCGACTTGGATACACAGCCGCGATACTGCGAACTCCGGTTGGATTTGAAACTAGTCAGGCGATCTCGATAAATACGGGTGACTAAATCTTTCTTAAACAATTAAAAATGAATAGCTGTAAAACTTTACGGCATTCATAATAGTTAAGCAGTTTAAGAGGTACATCATACACAACGCCCTAAATGTATTTGCTGAATCATTTAGGATTCAAAGCCGAGTTAGAAGTTCAGCAAATAGCTTTAGGATATTGTCGTTTCAATTTTAGGCCGGAACGAGTGTTTGCTTTTGGCCTTAAACTAGAATCTCTGGTTGCCATCCGATCTGTTTCAACCTATATTACTAAAGCCTATCTATCTTGTTGGCTTAGAGTATGAAACTCAAGTAACAGATTGGGGAAAATATATCCCCTTGACGGAGGAATTTCAGCATAGTTGTGGGGACTGTGTGACAGTAAGCCGGCAAGTTTGGTGCTAAGGCTGATCATTTAGCGTAAATGTAGCTTTTACTAAAGTGCAGCAGCAACAGGACGTGAATAGTTCAAATTCTTTTGCCATTCGAACAATATTTATACACAATAAAAAAAAAGCAACTTTCTTCTCAACATAATGTATTCAGAACTAAAAAAACACTGAAGATTTATTCAATATTAGCTGAGTACTTATAAGGCTAAATACGCCCACTAGCCTGGGGGTTCTTTCTCGAGTTTCCATTCGTTAATTAAAACTTAGCATTAATTTCAATTAGCATGAAAGGCGTAACATGAAATTGGGCTCATTCGTTTAATTAATGCTCGGACGTGGCCTGCTTTAGGTACGCCAGCAGCTAAGTCCTGACTGAAGGAACAATTAATTAATGCAATGTTGCTCTTGTATCTATTACTCTCGTTTTATTTTTATTGATACAAAGGAAAGATGGGAAGGTTCTGTTTTTCTTTCGTTAAAGAATAAAACCAAAAGTCTTAACAAAGGACAATATTTTTGCAGTGCCATAGAAACATATTGCCATAGAATACGAAAATTATAAGAACTGCAATTATATTATTGAAGTATATATACTCAAATTCTATAGGATGAAACATACCAAATCACAGAAGAACTTAAACCTTATCACATACTGCAATAAAGCGTTATTCACATCGTTACACAAGGAAAACCTTCATAAAGTTTAACAAACGGACTTCCACTTGTCTTAAGCTCTTCCAAAGGCCTGGCTGCTAATTTGTCGGCTACTTTCGGCCTAATCCGTTGAGTGCGGCCGCACGAGCGAGCCAGTATAAATAGTTGAATAAAATGTCTATTAGTACTCCCTACGATTGAATGAACAAGCATCCATTACCTAGCCTTAAGCGTAATGGCCTAGAATTCAAATGCATTACATGTTAAATGGAAACTTCCGTAATAAAATGAACTAAAGAAAGTTCAGGAGTTATAAATAAGAGGAAATTGTCTGGTTTTTGGCTTATTTTTTTCCTTTCTTTATTGTTTGTTTGTGTTTTGTTTTCGTTTGGTGTAAATAGTTGCTGCCGTGAAGTAATTTACGATTACCTGCTTTTGTTATTTATCCATTTTTGTTTGCATCTTGAACAAATTGGGCTTAATGGCTTCGAAAACAGTTACCTGTTTTCTTTTGTTCCTTTCTCCATTTTTTAGTACATAATCTGGTTTTATCTTGTACATAATATGATTTTACATAATAGGAACTTTATGGAACAACTCAACTAAGGCACTTGTGTTATCACTGATACATTTAATTTAAGGATGGCAAGTTATTATGTCCCACATCGATATGCCAATTTATCTTGTACAGGTTCAAACTTCGAACTGGGATCGTGATCCCCGTTATAAAATATTCTGTGGTATTTTATTTTCGCCATAGCGGTCACAGGACTCCAATGCAAGGGATATAAAGTTACACAATTACAAAATGGAATACTGGTTTTTCCTCTTGCGAAAATATTAATTTTTACTCGTAATAAAAATTTAATTCTGTTGGATAGCGTTTATGTAGGAAAATGGAGTATGGCCGTAAAAAGGGGGCTCCTCCACGTACAATGTGGGTATCAGATAAATCCAGTATGAGTTAGAGTACAAAATTGTTTAGGAAACAGAAGAAGATAGAAGAATTTGACCAAATGAAAGCATGTTCTAACACCAAGCCTTTTTTAAGGAATGGCTTAGGAATCTTCTTTGTCATCCACCTCCTCGAGGGAGGAAGTGGGTAATGTTAGACTGTTGACTAAATTTGAACCATTTTGAAGTACACTTTCCCTAATCTATGTATATTACATATATTATTTACAGAAAAAAAAACGAGGTGAGTTGTCAACAAAAATAAAATTACAGATATTAAAATATTTCAGATATTAAAAAACTATAAACATCCAATCCAAGAAATCGCTGAATGACAGAAATTTGAAACATGGGAATCGTAAATAGTAAGGATTTCATATCTAGGAGAAAAGTGGATGAAGCAACAAGCAATTCCAGGAGGAGCAATGATGGGCATGTGTATCAGGCTAACTTATTGCCTATGCATATCAGAATTATCAGAAAATTACATATTAAAACAGTTGCACGAATTTAAACCTGCGACTATGTACATAATAATTCAATCTTTGAAACCCTAGTTCACATAAATACTTAGACCTTTGTTTAGTCCTAGCTACCGCATTAGGTTAAGTAACCTGTAATGGTAGATTAGTGTGATAATTAAACAAATAAATAATTAAATAAATACATAAATAAATAAATACTTATACTAATAAACATCAGTAGTTGCCAAAATAAGTGAAGCATAACCAAGTCAAAGTTAATAGTTTTCGTTATTGTTATAGAATCATGTCCCATAGCTTTTATGGATTGTTGGGGACGATTTTCTGCTCCATATGTTGAATGGAAAGGTCATTGCACTGAGAAATTTTAATGGATAATTTTGGTACCTACTCAACTTTAATATGATTTCCTTTTGCTGAAATACGATTTGTTTTGATTACTTTAAGAGCCTTATGTACATAAGTTCTGATAGCTAAGCTTTGAAAATTATGTGATTAAAAAAGTATTTTTGGTGCTATTTCGTTGAGAAGGAATAATTCCGCTTTTTTTTTAATTATTACAATGTTATATCATGAGCAATACAAATGACTGCATACATTTTTATGTGCAACGTAATTTAGCGACTCCGCAAACGAACAATTGTTTTTAAAGCACAATAGTATTTAATTACGAGTATAATACGGTATTACATTAACAAAACCGTTGCATAAGCTGAATTTAACGTCCACAAAACCGATGCAAAATTAAAAGCCACATTATTCTTGTAAATTCAACAACAACGGAAGCCTGTAATCCTATTTTAATGCCTAAATGCATTACGTAAAGTATAGCCGCGAAGTACTACAAAAAATCGGCCAATTACAAGTAGATGTCGCGAAACCACGGAATTTGTACAAATTAGGTAAAGAAAATTGCGAAAAGAAATGGTCACCCTTCCAATTTTTAACCCTACCAACTGCAGCTTAACCTCGATTTTTTTTACTTTTTATGTTAAAGAGGAAATAAAAATAAAACGCCTGTATTTTTTTACTTTACCTTTTTTCCCTTTTTACCTTATTGAGTACGGAATCCTTAAAACGTCCGAGAAAACGTATTATTTCCAAATAACGTTGCGTAATTAACAAAGTTTATCTTCGAAGTCGAAAGTGATACTGTTAACTGGCTTTCTCGAAAATTTTGGACATTTAATTAATATTATTATGACCTTGTGGTACTTCTGTGAAGTTCGTTTTATTATTATTTGAATAATTAAATACATTTAATAAGTTGTGTTTAATATCCACGTTTGTTTGGCTCGGGGGGTTTCTTCGACATCAAAATTTATGATTATTATACTGTGACTTAGAAATAATTAAAACAGAATTGATTTTGTACACCAGACTGACAATAGCGACAAAGTATTATTTTTTTCGTTATTATTATTTTATTAGTAGTTAATTCTTCATTATCTCAACCTGTGCGAACGCATAGTTTAATGTGTATCTTGTTATTGTTATAAATTTTATATTACGTTTGTTTTGTTTATTAATAGTTTATTCTTTGATGTAACTAAGTTTCTCATGTTTATACTTAAGCTGGTTGGTTTTTCTAGTTTATATTATGTTTTTCTTCCTATTTTAAATTTCACGTCTATGTTAATGTAATTGGTGTCTCTATCGTTTTAACATAAATAAATAAATAAATAAATTATTTGCGAAATATATTAAAAACACAAAAAAATACAAACATGTTACACTCTTTGAAAAATTAGAAAATTGTGTTACTAAAACAAATGAATGATGCTGCATGTACTTTAAAATAAAAATAACTATTTAAAACAATATTCCGTGGTCTTCAGTTTACAGCGCGCTGTGGTTGAGTCGATTGGTTATTTTATTTTCATCGGAATCCGACAGATCACAAACTTCCCAACGTAAATGTGCCAAGAACAGGAAAGAAAGCCATATCCCACAAAAAAATAAGGACAACCCGCTATAATTTCAACCGCCAATGACACTTCATAACAATAACAACGCAACGTTAAGTTATTTCATCGTTCACGTTATAGAACACCAAATTACTTCCCGCGGGTGTCGTGAGACGCGACTAAAGGATTAAATTATTAGAGTAATGGTTGGCGGCATCTACTTGTATTACTAATAACTTTATACTGTGTACATAAAGGGCCTCTTAAACTAACAAACGTGTTTATCAAATGGCCGTGTTTGACAAACATTGCCAAGCTACCAATATTTGTGGCAAATGTTGGTGCAGTGGATTTTAATTAATTAGGTCTGTATTCATGTTGAAAATTTGAGGTTAAATGTTATGTGACGTTTAATTACAATTTGTTTTTATTATATTAAATGAAGCCGAGAACTAGACTCAATTCTTTAATGAATTTTGGTTCCGATTTTTCACTTTCAATTAACTACCACTTGGGTACTCGTTCAGTCAAATAAACAGTAATAAAATATCGTTTGCCTAAATGTTATGAGTCACCCACTTTTGTGTCAATCCTTTGAAATGTACCTGCTAACAAGGCTCAGAATCACAGTCGACATGGTTTCGTAACGTCGTGATAATTTATTATAAATCAAAAAGTGATGTCGTGCCATGCCTTTGAGCGGCGGAACATTCCTTCCTTAATAATTTCCTTTAGCAGACTTACACGGAAAATAATCAAAGGAGCTATGTGCCATTACGAGGACGAGGAACCTTTAAATTGAAATAAGTAAAATGTTTTAACATCTTCAATGGGTGAAATTTTTGATATCGTGCGAGTAGGTGACATTTAAATCCTTTATAATTCAAATATGTTTGTAAGTACTTTTTGAAAAGTTATATGGTGTAAAAAATACTTCCCAAAATCAGTTTTCCAAAGAAAAAACGTATAGTTATAGAGAGAACCGAAGGAGGAAGCGGAAAACGATAAAGGTTCGTAAAAAAGGTTTGATTCGGATTAACTCACTATCTGGGGAAACACAATTTGATTTGGAAAGCTTCTGGCGGCAGCAAGCACTTATTTACAAGTAAATTAACGCCGGCATCAAACCCTCGATACAACGAAGCGGTAGGGTAAAATTACCATTTGTCGTCCTTAACCCGATTGACCGTCAAAAGCGTTTGCCGTGAGGACAGCGCTCCTTTTATGGCACATTAGCGACAAAGAAGGACTATTACAGCGGCTGGATTCGCGTAACGACTCTCATAGTTCACGCTCAATCGTTGGATTAAGCCGCAATTTGTATCAGTCAGGAACTGTCGCGTTTACCCTATTTAACAGACGAGAAACGGGATGAAAAATTCCATTGTTAACATAACATTCAATCTCCTTTACTATTTCGGGTCCTCTAATATTAAAGAAGTCAACGATTTAGTGTCTGAATAGTTTTTGCTGATGCGTGACCTGGATAAAAGATGCTTTGATATTATATTTTCAATAGCAAGATTCTTTGAAATGTTTTTCTTCGAATAATGTTTCAATTCGGATACATGGAGTAAACATAATAATGCTCTGATTGTTAACTTTGGATCAAATAAAAAGGCGTTTAGATACAGTTCTTATTTAGTTTCTCGCTTTATATTCAATTTTTTGTTGCGTTACCTCGACGTCTTTGCATATTTCAATTGCAAGGTTACGTATACTCATAGCCATAACCCAATGAAACAAACCGGTAACGATAGACATTTTGCCAAAAAATTAGCTAATTGTTCATTACTACAATTTTTCTCATTCCATCATCTTAGCCTGCCTGTATACTATCATACTCATACATTATGATCTTTTACGAAATTCATTTATCTCTCGTTCGGGTTTTCCTTGAGTGTACCCATTATCCGTTATATTTGTCATTATTTTAGTATGGCTTTCATCCTTTATGTTAGACTGCGTCATTTAATGTCTATACCGCAAAAACTGCATATTTGTATTTTTTGCCGTGATCATGGTAAGATTTACGTTTTTTTAGACTGGTAATCTTCTCTTTGGTGATACTTGCAGTTCTAATTGCAATCTAATGTGGTCGTACAAACAATATAACGTTTTGAATGTTCTTTTGACCTTTGGACGATCACGGTGAAGCGACGCAAATCACGACATTTCAACAAAAACAATAAAATCTTTCTGGTAAATGCTGATTCACAGTGCGCATTTTGCCGAGCAGAGCTCGAATCGTTCGCACAATTCGCGTTACCCAGAATTGTACTAGTGTGTATCCACAACTACGTGGAAGAAGAATATTTAGAGCCTTTAACAGGAAATGACTGATATATGATTCAACTTAATCAGCTTGACCTGTGCCATAGAATTAAGCCCATTGACATAATCACTCATACTCTTATCTGAACATTTCAAGCGATTCGATTATATTGAGTAACATCACGCAAATCTAACAACGATTAAAGGCTATCAATTAGTATATTGCGATAGCCAAGTCTGGCAAATTAGATTGGTTTGATTGAACAAGCAAAAACTAAAAATGCACTTTATATTAAGTTAATAGATATGAATACGCAGAAATAGCAATTTTTATGTAGTTTGGGTTGTGTATTGGACCGTTTAACATAAGACTGGTTATGTTCATTTTCTTAATGTTTTCCTTACGTTGGTTTCTGTTTACGTTACCAGTAAATAAATCTGAAGTATCTTGTTTCTAAGAAAGAGGAAAGTTCTTTCACTACCCAATAACTATAATATTATACACTTCAAGGTCCCAGTCAATTCATAAAGATTCAATAACACCAATGTTTTTCTATATCATGAAATAATATCGTCCATTTTTATGATCGTTCATGTACAAGGGTGACATATTTGACCCGGATCGACCAATCGATTGGACCGTAATGGAAGCTTCGAATGACGGAATTTCGCGACCCGCGTCACGTACAGTCGACCAAATAAGTGTGCGCTGTGATTTTCATTATGCCGTTATGGTTGAGTTGTAACATTTTCTGCTTTGTGTACTTGGATTTTTTTAGTGTTGTTAAATGTATGCTGGGGGCGTGATGCGGTTTCATTATTTTATTTGTTTTATTCAATAGTTTGTTTTGTTTGCTCTTCATTATTTTGTTGGGTGATATGCACGACCATTACAGATAGTTTTTTCTACCATTATCTTTACGCTTTTGCTTCTCGTTGTGTTGATTATAGTCTGCCAGTGTGTGTTGTTAGTTGACCAGTGCCAAATTATATTCATTCAAATTATTAATACCACAACCAGTGCATTGAGCCGGCTTTATGTTTCAATCTGCTTTAATCGACTAGTACGATGTAGGTTTTCCATTAGCAAGAAGTAATATATGTCATTTTAAAATTAAATAATTTTTAATCAATGAGGTTGACTGTTCTGCTAATACTTTAAACTTTTAAAATTTCCTCCTCATTAAGTACATAATAAAATGCAAATTTCTTTGACTTTTTTATAATAATTGTCGACAAAAAGTTCAATCTCTTCAACTTGAATTAAAGAAAATTGGCTGGAAACTTTTCGAATAAGTCAAATTTTCGCTAAAGTAAAATTCTATAAAGTTTGTCAGTCGTCTAATTGTTTTAATAATTTTAGATTTAAAGGTGACGTTCTGAAAAGAACTTCAACAGCTATTCTTGATTTGTTTATTTTTTTCTGTATTTTTCTTGCTTGTTTTAACGCAGGTGGACTATTCATGTGTATTCAGATAGATCTATTTGATGAACAATAGAGGCTATTTCTTGTTACTACAAGCATAGTACAAGAAAAACACACTGGAATTTCAATATTATCAAATTGAGTTGACTAATTGGATAACCGAATGGTCACCATCACCAAATTCACTGTAGGAAGCTTGTACTTGTTTAACCGCCTTTCTAAGGGTTTGCTTTTTTTAAAGTTTCAAACACAACTCGACATATACAGGAACGACTGAATCACTGAAACTATATGACTACATTCGTTTTCAACCTTCTTGATATAATCTTATGATCTTGTTGCCACAAAGCAGAACATTATGGTATTTTGTCTTTAAATTTTTGTATTAGAAGAATGCCACTCTTATCTCATAGACCTTTGCAGCTGGTATCATGTTACATCGTAAAGTATTCATATCCTAGTAAAAAAATATATCGTAACAGTAACAATATTATTATGTTTTCACTCCACATCATCTTCTCAGATGAAAATTTAAGTTGTAGTGATGAAAGAATTTATATTTTTTATATCGATAGATTGGTATTCTTCATATTAATGTGTGTCAAAATTACTTGTTCATGTCCGTGTTTTTTCCGTGTGGTTTTAGAAATGTGTATCTTCATGGAAACTATGAAGTTGAATAATAATAAATGTAAACTATTTAGTCCAGAAATGTTCTAAAATTACTTCTTAGTTCTTTTGCTGATAGACCATAGGAGTTGCGTAGTGGTTTGTTCGTTTCTGAGGAAAAGGTAATTAAAATATTTTAAAATACTATCATTTATATTAAACTCAATTCGGTTCTTGACCTAATTCCGATCCGAAGTCGAGAAAATGCATCTTGTGTGTAGAACAGTCACAAAATTAACATAAGTTTCACTCTGTAGTAGTGAATTAAGAAATACAGAGGCGAAATGTAAATGAAAATAATTAAATAAAGTATTATTCCACTTGAGCTAATTATTTTTAAACTAACCATGACATTACATTTAGCTAATACGGCATTAAAAAGTAAACCATGTTCACATATGCAACCATGCATGCAAATGATATGCAAAACAATTGTCCGCCTCAGCAGAGGATTTGTCTCATGCATATGTATGCGTGTATTATTGCTTTTTGGGGTTCTGCATATAAGACTGTGAAACCAATGAAGTTAATCGTCTTTAATGATAAGGTTATCCTACTGAAATACTTTCCTCGATGATTTTAAAACTCTTTGCTTAACTTTTAGTGAATAAATCGGTTAAAATCATATTTTTTGCCTCATAGCGTTTACTCCTATACTTTACATATATCTAAATGTAAAAGTTTCACGCTTTGAATATTCTTTAACAAACTTTCTAAAGGCAATGTAAAAAATGCGTACATTACCAAAATAAAAGAAGTAATAGAGGACTCTGTGTGGACTTTCTTATTACATACAAATTGTATCATAAAAATGGTCATAAAAAAAAAACAAAAAAAAACAACTTAAAAGCACTTGGACTTATTCAATATTTTTCAACAAAAAATTATATATCCGACCCCCCATTATAGTTCGCCGTCCGTCGCACTCAGCAATAATAATTTATCGATATTGGGGTCCCATCACTAAGATCGAAGTTTAGTCGTGCATCAAATTGAATATATTCATAAAAACCGAACTTGGCCCTATAAGTGAACTTGGTTCATTGTTGTCGTAACCGATAGTGCTTTGGGTGTAATTCAATATTCACTGAGTATTATCATAAATGCGTTTATAATAAACAGTTTTGGTTTGATCTTTTAGTCAACTCTAATAAAAAAAAATCGTAAAAGGAAAGGGTGAATGCATCTCGCATTAACAAAAGAAGGCAATGTGTTTTTACAGGCTGATAATGACGATGATGACGCAATTTTTTTTTTTATCAACTTACACTAATAACTTAACAAACATGCAAGTCGACACAGACACCTAGATTCAGGACAAGCATTCGGGGATCTCTCAAACGTTTGTCCAGCGTGGGAATCGAGCCCACGCCACTTCGCTCAACACTCACTCACTACTTCTCGTTAGGTTTGGCGTGATGATCTCAACCACTCAGCAGCATGCCCGGATGCATTTAAAAAGTTATTTGTCTCCAAAATTGTCTGTTACGCGTCTGTAATTATATCCCTTTGTAAATCAAGTTATGTGTCCAGTGATTGATGCTAATTAAACCTCATTTGGACGTTGAACGTAAATCGTTTCCGCTTACAGTTCACAACAGGCTAGTACACTGGTCCACTCTATTGTGAAATCATGCAAAAACTAATTGCAGCGTCCATTTCAAAGCTTTGACGCGGTTAATTGCAAATCTTTAGTGGAATCTATGTTCAATGATAATAATTATGAATATGGAACTATGGATATTAAATAGTACTAATAGTAATAATAGCCCACGTCCCGTTTAACATTTTTTTCAAATACTCGCATAGGTAATGGCGCCGTTTCAAAATCGGATGGTACAGAAACGTAAGGGACTTCCATTGCATTGTCGTCTTTATACCTTCGAGTTGCGCTTATAGAGGTTTTACTTCAAAAAATGCTATTTAAGTGATGATTAGGTTACATACAGAATATACACGGTGATTTTTTAGTCGTCTTACAAAAGCAGCCCAGTTCATGTATCCAATGACTAGAACACGTTCATGATAAAAAAATAGGTATTTAAGAGATTTAAATAAATTTAAAATGCAATTTTTATTCAATATTATGATGCAATTCGTAGTTTTTTAGAAACACAGCTCTGTTGCGAGCGCGGTCCGAGCCTTGTAACAATGGTGAGGGACGCGGGCGGCGGCGTTTTTATCATTTTTAAGAGATTTTTTTCAGATTTCTCTTGTTTAATTTTTCTTCGTACTTATTGTCTTAGTTGATGATAAAAAAATAATAATCGCGCCTAGGGGTATTTTACGTCGGGTACATGAAATGGGCTCCTTTTGTAAGACAACTAAAAAATCACCGTGTATGATAACATTTCATTTCAATGAATGTCAATCATTCCTATCACTTATCAGTTGATCTCTCAAGGTGATAGAAGATATCTATAAGCAAGTGGACCAGCCGCTTGACATCTCAATGCTTTTAATGCAACTTATCATGCTTGTTATTCCTTGAATTGGAAAAATTTCTTCGAAAAAGTTTTAACTTCGGCCGTTTAATATCCCAAGACACAGAAATCAAGTCAAGAAAAAACATAACTGACAAGTTAATGCCAAAGTCATGTTAGAAAAGCAAAAATATTTTATAAGTGAAACCAATAATCAAATCGTTTAATAGAATGGATCGAATAATTGATTATGCTTATAGCATTTGGAATCATATGACAGCATGGTACGACAGACAAATCGTGGACGAGTTTGTGCAATGCATCCCTCTAAAACCAGGGACCATTATAGTCGCAGTGATCGGCATCATCTACGGCTTCATCGGACTTTATCTCTTTATGTCTGTATGTGTGCACTTTGGGCATTGGAAAGATATCTACACGGACCGGTTCGACTTACTAATGTACTTATTTTTCATCTTCATGTCAATGATCATCGTTTTCGTCGCCAGTATCATTTTAATTGTAGGGGTGATCGGGGAATTTGAGATCCTCTTTTACATTTATACCTGGTGTATTATCTCACATTTAGGAATCATCTGGTTGATGACTGTCGTTATGTTTTTTTACTGTTTATTTGAAGATAAGTGTTTTCAAGGGCACGGGATGGGGCACGCGGTGGTGGCGTCAATAATCAATGCTTTTTATACTCTCGTTTGGATTTATGTGATTTTATCTGTGAATAGTTATAGGTTATCCATGTGGGACTATTAAAAGTAATATTAAATTAAGTTTTCTGAATACAGTTTATTATGAGTTTTGAAGTGTTGTTTTTCTTTGAAGAATATTTTGTGGGTAAATTGAGTGACTCTATATAGTTTATTTATGTAGGAAAAGCAATGTTTCGCTGATATCGACTTGTAAATTTTATTAATACAGTATTTTACTATAGACCTTTTGAGCCTTTACTTAAATTCCAACAATAATACTAGTGTGGAATGAGCAAATTTTATATTAAATGAAATAAAAAAATAATGCACATAGATAAAAATTTAACGCATTATCAAAGAAAGTCAAAGCAAAGCTGTTCAAATAATTCGATGTAGGAACACTGAATATCTTCATCAAACGTTTGATTTCAACAGGCGCGCAATTTTATAACTTTTTTGATCAATTTACCTAAATAATGTTGATGATTCAATTGTCTGACAATTGGAATAAAGGAAATGGAATCGGGAATTTGGGAGTACTGATATAATCTCGAACCAAGTGAGCATTTTACGCGGCGTGTTAATATTTGAAAATTATGGGTCTTTTTTCCTGGTTTCCTC
Source organism: Trichoplusia ni (assembly GCF_003590095.1). Classification (NCBI taxonomy): domain Eukaryota; kingdom Metazoa; phylum Arthropoda; class Insecta; order Lepidoptera; family Noctuidae; genus Trichoplusia; species Trichoplusia ni. The sequence continues at coordinate 11,581,660 of NC_039484.1, read as the reverse complement.
GTACGATAATAGAGTTTTCCTGGAAAAAAGTAATTTACATCTTTTTTATTTGAAATTTTAGTTTAAGCCCTACTTTCCCCAATTATTTTGTTTTCTAGTAAAACAATTATTTTGGAACAACTTCAATCTATTCGTCAAAAACCATGGTTGATGTGTAATTTCTATGTTTACCATGTTTTTAGTTTACTATCAGAACTTTAAATCAATGAAAGTTCATTTACTTTCTATTTTAATTTATATGTAACAAAATTAATTAAGTGAAAGTAAAAGTAATTTATATATATTTACAAGATTATCCTTTATAAATTCTTTTAAAATGAGACATTTGAATTGCAAAATAAAATCCATGGTTCAATAATGAATTTCTGTTCCCCGAAGCAAGCATCGTCGGCAGTCTATTAGTCTTTTTCTATTCTTTCTTATTTTACTCGACGCCCCGTAGTTTTATTTTTTTACTTTGCAATGTGATTTACGTTTTGCTATAGTGCTAGATTTTTGTGTAAGATGTCCAAGTTATGTAGTTAGAGAGAAAGAAAAGTGCCTACAATTGTAATAGGTACGACTACTATTTGAATTAATTCAAATATATCGAGAATCAGGCACAATGACAGGCAATTGAAATTGATAATAATAAGTAACGATGGCTTTAATAAAATTGTTTTTTTTTTCAATAATATACCATATTATTTTTGTGGCCGCAACATATTATATATGCATTGCCCGTAATGCCTGAGCTCGTAAGATTACAAAATATATCCCTACCTAGCACGAAAACCCACATCCATGTAATCTATTGGCTCTTAATTTTAAGCAACCCCTTGGCTCCCTGCCCGGTTTTCACGTGACATAATAGCGAATATATTGACCAGTTAATTCCGATGAACTGGAACAAACATAATGTATAAATTGAAATAGGGAGGTGTTGTACGCTGTATTTCAGCCAGCCTTTTTTAGACAGAATTCAGGTTATTCTTTTTGGACAGCTTTTTAGCTGCGTTTCTTTGGATTTTTGCGTGGCAAAGTATAACTCGTGGCAAATCTTTAGAATTATAACCTTAAAAACATATAAGCATGCATAATTTGACAATTGGAATAAAGGAAATGGAATCGGGAATTTGGGAGTACTGATATAATCTCGAACCAAGTGAGCATTTTACGCGGCGTGTTAATATTTGAAAATTATGGGTCTTTTTTCCTGGTTTCCTCGTACGATAATAGAGTTTTCCTGGAAAAAAGTAATTTACATCTTTTTTATTTGAAATTTTAGTTTAAGCCCTACTTTCCCCAATTATTTTGTTTTCTAGTAAAACAATTATTTTGGAACAACTTCAATCTATTCGTCAAAAACCATGGTTGATGTGTAATTTCTATGTTTACCATGTTTTTAGTTTACTATCAGAACTTTAAATCAATGAAAGTTCATTTACTTTCTATTTTAATTTATATGTAACAAAATTAATTAAGTGAAAGTAAAAGTAATTTATATATATTTACAAGATTATCCTTTATAAATTCTTTTAAAATGAGACATTTGAATTGCAAAATAAAATCCATGGTTCAATAATGAATTTCTGTTCCCGAAGCAAGCATCGTCGGCAGTCTATTAGTCTTTTTCTATTCTTTCTTATTTTACTCGACGCCCCGTAGTTTTATTTTTTTACTTTGCAATGTGATTTACGTTTTGCTATAGTGCTAGATTTTTGTGTAAGATGTCCAAGTTATGTAGTTAGAGAGAAAGAAAAGTGCCTACAATTGTAATAGGTACGACTACTATTTGAATTAATTCAAATATATCGAGAATCAGGCACAATGACAGGCAATTGAAATTGATAATAATAAGTAACGATGGCTTTAATAAAATTGTTTTTTTTTCAATAATATACCATATTATTTTTGTGGCCGCAACATATTATATATGCATTGCCCGTAATGCCTGAGCTCGTAAGATTACAAAATATATCCCTACCTAGCACGAAAACCCACATCCATGTAATCTATTGGCTCTTAATTTTAAGCAACCCCTTGGCTCCCTGCCCGGTTTTCACGTGACATAATAGCGAATATATTGACCAGTTAATTCCGATGAACTGGAACAAACATAATGTATAAATTGAAATAGGGAGGTGTTGTACGCTGTATTTCAGCCAGCCTTTTTTTAGACAGAATTCAGGTTATTCTTTTTGGACAGCTTTTTAGCTGCGTTTCTTTGGATTTTTGCTTACCTTGCAGTATAACTCGTGGCAAATCTTCTAGAATTATAACCTTAAAACATATAAGCATGCATAATTTAGGAGGCCTAGCAGCTCGTAAAGTGAGACTAGCTGTACGAGTGAGGCAGCACTCTAAAGGGTGCGGAGCAGGCAGCGTGTAGAAGAAGTAGGCTGCTAGTATCCCTAGCCAAATGATATTTATGCTATAATTTAACGCTTGACTGTATTAAAATTGTGACTGTGACCTTTCATCTCATCTTTAGAAATAATACTTGGTAGGAAAAGTAGGTATCCTGGAATTGGTTTCCAATGTTTGATAGAACGGATAGCCTAGTGATACCGGTCACCTGGGGATCGATCTCTATGTAGGATAAGTATTTGTGAAATCCATGGATACTTTGTTCTGAGTCTGGGTGTCCTTGTGCATGTAACTTGAAAGTTCGAGCGACCCAAAGATTAAATACCTTAGTGCTATTTTGATTTATTGGCAAACTATAAAAAGGAGTAACCAATATTACCCTGTAACCCTGTGCTCTGTGCACTTTCTCCATTTCGAAATTAACTCAAAAGTGTGTTCAACAATTTAGTGTTTGTTGTAATAAATCTCACATGCACGACTTTACAAACACTAATATGTCCAGAACAAAACAAATTACAGTTGTGTTGACTTGCATTACCAAATTCTTAGTATCTGTATTGTGTGCGCTGGAAAGGACTAACTGTTTTGTCTATACAGAAATTATAGCCCAAGAGCCAGCGATTTCCAGACTTTCGTAAAAAAAAAAAATGCGGACAACATCACATACATTGTTCTGAACCCAAAGTAAGTTGCCAAAGCACTTGTGTTATGGAATTCATATACAACGAAGGTACCACAAACACCCAGACCCGAGACAATGTAAAAATGTGAATTTTTACATTGACCCGACCGGGGTTCGAACCCGGGACCTCAGAGATAGCGACACCTTGAAACCGGTGCGTACGCCACTCGACCACGGAGGTCGTCAAAAAAAAAGTTGATGAATGACTTTTTGTTCTTTTTCAATGTTTAGGGTTCTGAAACCATAGGGTAAAAACGGAATCCTATAACTAAGGATCCACTTTCTGTCTATCCATTCATCACCAAGCTGTTCCTCATTAACTGTGATAGCTAGACAGTTGAAATTTCCACAGATGACGTATACTGATTCCCATTTCATTAGCAAAAATAGGATCGATATCAAGCGACGATTGGTATGATCATAAATATAAATGGTGGCCAGTTTCTTCTGCAATTTTTTTTTTATTTTGCCTATGTGTTTAGAGCCTTCAGTATCTCCAGTCCGACTTGCAATGGACCAATTTTAATCCAGCCAAAATTTTTTTGAAGAGAAAACTACGCAGTTAGCCCAGTTAAATTAGTTATCACAGATGCAATATCCAAAAGGACATAAATCAAAATTAATAAAATTCACATAAAAATCTTTAGCCTTCTATATTGCTTCGGAAAACAAACCGACATTGGCCATATTTCAACATTCATTGATGGATTACTATCCATTTTGACGTTTCTCTTATATTAATTGAGTGATGGACATAGAGTGGGTATAAAATCCTCGCTTTCTTTTTATTTTTTATTTTGATACCTAGATTTATTTGTAAGCACGTGGATACAAAAAGGCACGCGTGGATCCGAATCTACCACTTTCAACTTGGCAGTCCATTAGTCATACCTTTAGGTAGTCACTGTTATCGTTATCAAAGCTAAATTAATACTTTAACTTAACTGCACGGTCAGACGGATAGTTGAGGTCACTACGCTACGGTGACTTTGTGCATGTGACTTAAATGTTTTTGAAACCCCCGCGACACAAGGATTAAATTCCTCACTGCGGGAGTCGCTTAAAATAAATGCAACCAATAAGTTCATGACATTGTATATATTAGTTATTGGTGTATTTGAGCAAGTCAGCGTTCAATTGTTTCACGTCGTGTTTCAATTTATAGATGAATAATATTTGATACTTGATCGATACGTATTTACTGCATCGGCTGCGATAGGACTCCAAGAATAAAGTGTATGTTTTGATTTACGTTAATGTTTTAACACTGTTCAAGAACATGCACCGTTGAGGGTAACAGTAGGGCTCCAATCATATTTTTTTCAGCTTATTGACACTAAAGCAAAGGTATGCCAGAGTAATGAAAGTTTTGGATCAGAGTACATTCTCCCAAATTAGAATTATCAATAAATTTGAGTAAATCTCTCTGTCATCGTCAATCATCTCAATTACGCTATTCGTCAAAGGGTACTCGTTCGAATTTCATTCAATGAAACTCTAAATAGCCTTTGATAAACTTCGGCTGTTAAATAAACGTAATCGTAAAGGTATTATTGTGTTATCCTAAACCACAGAATAAATTCGTCACTAAATCCTTTTACAAACGGTATCATTGTTCGGTGAGCTTATCCGTTTGCACAACAAAGCTCAGATGGCCCGCTAAGTACCCATCAAATAAAGCCTTTAGTATTAAAGTATCTATCGTTTAAATCCTAAATCCTTGGCCTACAATAAGCCTAATAAATTACTTCGTCTTTTGTTGAGACGTAACACATTTAACGCCTAATTCATGGGTATGGATTTGGTTTGTTAGATTCCGTGGGAAACCACAATTCGAGGATTTGGGTTTGAGGCAAATGTTTTCTTAAAGGTTTTGTTGGTTAACGAGAACACGGCTCAGCCACTTAACTTGCTCGTGTTTGAGTACACAGTGAGTCCCTGCAAGAGGCTTTGTGTTCGTACAAACCCGGCGTGGTTTTGTGATTTGCAACCATGTGGCGATCGCGTGGATCTGCGTGAGTCAGATCTGATCTAGGCCACAGTTTAGCTGACAAAAATTTTGCTTATAATCATATTCAAAACTAAAAGTAGGTGAGTATCAATAAAATCCATGCTACAATATAACTCTAGCAATTGTTTTTCTTTCGTATTTGATTACGTGGAAATACAATTTTTCAAAGCCTGTATTCCTAAATGAATACTAATTTATTTATTACGAGAGAGTTGAGTACTCTTTTGCATGCTGAGTAATCTATATCTATACTAATAAATTAAATAAGTTTGTTTGTTTGTTCGAACGCGCTAGCTAAACAAATTCGAGCCTTATGTCTTCGCAATAGAAGTCTTACATAATATCCCTTGTCACGGTCTCAGGTGTTCGCCTCGAGCAAGAATTGAAGAATAATTCCAAACACCTTTTTCGAATACAGAAACAGGTTTTATTTAATAAACGATGCTTTTAACGCAATGTCTCGTGATAGGGTGATAATAAACCTCCTTTTGAATTGGGTTTTGTTCAATGATTTTTTTTTATTTAGAAAATCCATTTTGAAAATGAAACAGAGATTAGAGTACCTTACTTACACTTTGCATTTTGTCCCTTTTGCTTAGTAATGATATTGACGTGATTTTTTTTCAGGAAAAATTGGACGCAGTCGCTTGAAAGTCATTTCAGCACTAAGTATAGAATTTAATTTTCAGACTTTTTAATTTGGTGTAAGTAATCGTTATTTTGGTGGCTATTTTTCGTATAATCAATGAAAGCGAGCGAAATTATAAAGAAACCAGTATATCTAAACTTTATTTCAAGATTTTAAGTTTCTTCCAGTCCTACAGAGTACATCAACTATACGAAAACAGAAACCGTTCTTGTTACAATAAGGTCTTCAGATTCTTTTTATAAAAAAAAAACAATAGTTTTTTTCCAATATCTTTATTGAGGTCTAACATTCCATAGAAAAATAGATCTTAATCCTACTAGCAGCAGGTATATTTTTCATTGTTCGCAATATGTACTGTAGTTACACGTATTATACTATTGTAAGCTTAGCGAATTCGTATTTTTCATCGACTATATTTAGCACCTTTGGTAGAGAGCTATTATTATGAAATAATTAATTATTCAAATTAAAAATATTTGGAACGACACAATACTGAAGGTTGTTAATATTTCATAATAACCTCTTTATTTCGCTTTTTTTATAAAATAACATAAAACCTATTCCTATAATTAAACACAAAATAAAATACACTATCATACATTTGACTTACGAAAATATACTTAAATCAATAGTTATTGACGCACTGAAAAATCAAAAAAATATCAACATTTAAAATCTTAGGCGTAAAATTTTGATTATTTTAACAATATAAAATTTGTTCAGAGAAAGACTTAACAACTAAATGCAATTAGAAATGTAGTGATGTTACTGAAACACACAATCCCTAATTTATTTTTTGACAATAATTGGCAATGGCTATAAAACTAAAAGCAACAAGTACATCGTTATATTATTACTTAAAAGTACTAAATACTTAAATCTTAATTATTAACACAAACTTTTCGATCAATGTAGTGAGCGACTGTAAGTTTAAAAAGTTTGATGTGAACGAATTAAAAAAAAACAAATGCCTTTAAAAGTTCTAGAAGCATGGTCACTTGACATCGTGAAAGCGAGACAGCAAACCCAGAAGACTAAAGGATGACAGTGGCATCTCGCTTCCACGTAACAGCTGAAACGTGAACGCGAAACTTTGTTAAATGTTTTTCTGCTATACCTACGTTGAAAATAATTGATTCGGAGAACAATAAAGGAGTTTCCTTAAAGTACTACTATTTCGGAACCATTATGTTCACAATTTCTCTGAATTGAGAATAAAAACGTCATTGTTATGTTAAGTTAAGGCAGCTCCCAGTTGATTTTGTCGTCGTATCGCTCCGTTTCCTTCAGGGGCGAGAATATTGGAGCCTTCGATATAATACCTGTAAAATAACATTTTCAGTTATTCGATTATCTTTTGTGTTTAAATTGGATTGGAGTACGGTTAAGTAGTGATGTTGTAAACAATTTTGGAGTTGTTTTGATTTGTAGGTATTTGGATTTATGGCCTGGGTCATGAAAATTGCTTAACAAAGAGAACTATTTTTTTCCCTAGGAATGGAGACCAATGAAAGAAAATATAATATAATAGACAATGATAAAATTAGTGTATTGTATTTCATAAATTTATTAGGAGAGGTGTGTGTTCTCTCGTTGAATGTGGTGTGAGTTACACGAACAATGGTACTTCAAAAGTACTCTAAACCACCTAAGTGAGACGAACACATTTTTGGTAACTTGTTTTAACTAGTTTTCATATATTCGTAAAGTAATAAGACCGAAAAACAGACGACAACCTAATGAAAGACAAAGAAAACACCATAGACAAGGAATGTTAAAGAATGCTAACATCCTAAAACAAAAGAGAAAAAAACTATCAGAAACCCTTGAGAGAAGGTTTCAAGATTACCAACAACAATCTCAATGAGCGTTAGCTAATTTAGAATCACAAAACTATTTTCCTTTAGCACGCCATCTGAACCTACCCGAATCGTCCAATATCCACAATTATCAAATTGTACAAATTGAACGGAGGGCGACGGGATATTCTCTAATTTAACCCTCGACTAAAGCCCGAGCTGGTTCGCCCATTTTAGAAAACACTTGTATGTTACAGACCCATAAAATTACGGCACTCGGGACTTGAGGCAAAGCCGATGCAACCATGATATTTCACCGTACAGATTTTAACCCATTTAGACCTACCGTACCATATACGGTACACTTGTTATATTTTTTTTTTGCAGGTACTCGCATAATATTTTTAATATTATTTGGTATTTATGTCGAAAAGAAGAATAGTGCTCATCGGAAAAAATACGCCAGTGCAATTGAATGCTGATAATAGTGCAGATTTATTGACAAGTTTCGTAAATTATTTTTTCTGCGGAGACATGGCTTCCAACAGGTAAATATACTACAATTATATAATTTATACAAATAATTTCCATCTTTTATAAAACTAAATACTTCTTGTTTCATTGTGACATTTGAATATCCTAATTATTATTTATTTTTTAGTTATTTAGACATGAATAATGGTGTACCCTATTTGGTACGGTAGGACTATATGCCATTTCAATTAACTTTTTTTTGCTTTCAGACCATTATCCTGAATGACATCTTATCTTTATTGGAAGAGGGGGATGTTGAGACAACCGAAGGTGAAAATGATGTATTCATACTTCCGCCTGATAATGCGAATGCAGAACTGACAGACGAGGACTCTGGAGACGAAGATCAGGTCAATGTCAATAATCTACCTCCCAGCTTGCTCAGAGCGGACGCAGAGCTACGTCAACCCGCTACAGTTAGTTTGGACAACATTGGGGATCCGGACACGAATGATGAGCCCCTTCATAAAGTTTTAAAAAAATATAACTGGAGGAAACGGGATTACGAAGGCTCACTATCATTATGGCGACCTGATTACCACGTCCTCAGGAAAAATCACCACTAGAATGGTTTTCTTTGTTTTTTTCGGAGGATGTTTTTGATTTATTGACCACTGAGACGAACAGGTACATAGGAAGAAAAAACCTTGCTGCTGATATAAAAATAGAAGAGATGAAGTGTATGATTGGTGTTCTGTTAGTAAGTGGCTATTCCTCGGTAAATAGAAGACGAATGTATTGGGAGAACTCGCCTGACGTGAAGAATGAGCTCATTGCTAGTGCTTTATCGAGAGACCGCTTTTCCTACATATTTTCAAATCTACATTGTATGGACAACCATCAGTTAGATTCTTCTGATAAATTTGCAAAAGTTCGGCCACTTATGAGCAAATTATCTGCCAAGTTTCTAGACCACTGTCCCACAAAGAAAACACAGTGTTGACGAAGCTATGGTGCCTTATTTTGGTCGACATGGATGTAAACAATTTATTCGTGGCAAACCCATACGGTATGGGTTCAAACTGTGGGTAGGAGCTACTGCGGGGGGCTATATAGCTTGGTTTGAGCCTTACCAAGGGGCCACTACAATTTTGAACGCCAGATATGCTGAATTAGGCCTTGGGGCTAGTGTAGTTTTGACATATTCAGATAAACTAATGAAACTTGAGCTTGGATCCAGATATCACTTATATATTGATAATTTTTTTACCGGGTTACCGTTGGTTGAAGAGTTAACAAAAGGAATATGGGTGTAACGGGCACTATAAGAGAAAATCGAACAGGAAAATGTCCTTTGATAGCTAATAAAGAAATGAAGAAGAAGGAAAGAGGAGAGTATGATTATCGTGTTAGTGACTCCATTATAATCTGTAATGGCATGACAACAGCATTGTTACAGTTTGCTCAAATTCAACGGGGATATTACCGTGTCATAAGGCAGAGAGATACTCACAACAACTAAAAAAGAAAATTAGTGTATCTCAGCCTCACTTGATTCAGAAGTATAACCAAAATATGGGTGGTGTCGACTTATCTGATCAAAATATTTCGTCAGTCAGAACTAGCATCCGGGGAAAAAAGTGGTACATGCCCTTATTTTGCATTGTCTTGACATGTCAGTGCAAAATGCCTGGCTACTTTATAGATACAATGGTGGCAAACAAGATTTATTGTATTTTAGACGTCGCATAGCTATATCCATAATTGAATCGAATAAGTCTCGAAGCAAGCCTGGACCTAGCCGACAATCATCTCTAACTATGGATTCCCGATTTGATGACAAGGGTCATTATATAATAAAACAGCCCGATAATAAAAGAACGAGATGTGGACATTGCCACCGACAAAGCCCAGCAAGATGCATCAAATGTAATGTTGGATTGCATGTTGAATGCTTTCTTGCTTACCACACAAAATGCTAATTTAGTGTATGTTTTTCTTGTATTTTTAATAAGTTTTCATTTGCTGCGGTTTTTTTTATTCTGATTACATTTTAATAACTATGAACAATAAACACTTTTTTTCATTTTTACGGTATTTTTCTTACTCCAAATCCTACTGTACCATATGTGGTACGGCTATTTCCCAGACCCTTTTATTTCAGGATTTTAATTTTTTAGGTTTTCCTAATATTTAGACCCTATCACCTATATACTAAGAAAAAAACAACATTTTAGAAAAAAAATATTTCAGTACAATTTTAATCAAACCAGCTTTGTTAATCAAACGATTCGGTAGGATTAAATAAATTTGTTGGCCAAACATTCGGATGCCAACCCGTTGTTCAATATGAGTGAGCTCGTTGATTCACCTGTACCGACGTCTAGATTTAGTGATAAGTTTGGTAGCTTATGCGTATGAGTTAAGGTTGAAATTTGATTGAATGTTATTTTGCAAATTCAAAATTATAAAGTCAATTTTATTTGAATATTGACATGATTTTGATTTTCAGAGCAAATAGTTGTAGCTTTTTTCGGTAAAATAATTTAAATGAAGCTACGTATGTGTTTGTTCAAATCATAACTTTTAGACATACAAAAAGGTTGAAACAATAAAACATTATTTCAAGATGGCAATACCGAAAATAAAAGTGCTATAGCAACAGCTATTGATACTCCGACAAATCCCCAGACGTTTCGAAGCTCATAACGGTAAATGCTGTTCAACCTTTAATAATAGGTACTTTTATTTTTAACAAAGATCGCGATTCTTATCACAAAGACTTCCATAACATTTTGGCAACAGAATACAAAAAAGGCTTAAATCGATAACGTTTTAAACGTAAGAGGATAAAAGATTGTAAGCACTTTCGATGGTTCTCAGTAAAATTCAATAAATATTATTTCTTCCACGAATAAGCTTATAGCCTTAGGTACATTTATGCCTAGTCACTGTAATTCGTATTACTGTTTGGTTTCGAAAAGATGAACTCCATCTTTACGATACATTAGAGATTTTACTCTTGAATGTAGTTCTTTTTTTTTGTTAATAAACGCATTTTTCTCTTAAGACCCAATAGAGAGTTTGGGGCGCTTTGATTTGAAGGTCTCTGTTGATGTAGGAACAGAATTATCTGTGTTTAACATCACTTGCAGGCAACACTTGGTCCAAGGACGTAGATTATGAACATCTTTTAACATTGAAAATAGTTATGCGACAACTTACCGAATCAAACAGGATAGAATTTGATAGATGAAAACAAATACACATCGAGCATACCTCCATCATAGAGTGTGAAGTTTATTTGTTAGTTTAGCGTGCGCAAAATGGTTACGAATCAGATATAGCCCGACAACGCAATATTTATGGGCGGTGTATGGCAACATTAATATTTATGAGTTCCTGCCCAATATATGCCACTTTGTATCACTGTTCACTCGCATACCAAATAACGTTTTTTTGTATTAGAATCGAATCCAATTTTGTGTAATAATGATACAGTCAGATTAGGTTGCGTTGCAAATAGAAGGGTGGATGTGAGCTGTAAAATAGGTATCAATGTAGAGGTATCAACAAAAATTATATGTTTTAAATTATTGGAATTCAAAGACTTAACTAAAAGAAGGTATTTTACCAAATCGTGGTTTCGAAAAATCATTTTTGTCCTATGAATTGGGAATGACTTTAAAGCTTAACTTTATACCACGCGGCATTAATAAACATAATCTAATCTTTTCAGGATGATATGTATTTTTTTAAACCTGATAACAACCGACATAAAATACAATTTAAATCGATTTAAAAAGAAAGTACGAAAAAAATGTGGTAAAGTGAAAGAATGTTAGAAAATTCCATTCTTAGTTATAAAATAACAAGCTTACCGGTACCAAATCCGACGCCAATTGCCAATACCATTGTCGTGATCAGAGCTGCCAGTTGAAACAGCGCCTGAACCCCCGCCGACCTTCCTTCCTGTACACAATGGGGATTAAAAGGTTTTATTTTTAGAAATTGCACTTTAAAAATGTTATATGCTGTCGGTGAAAATTTCTCTGGGATCTTTAAAATGAGATGAATCTGCGACTGCAGAAATCTTTGTTTTGGATAACGTTTCCAAGTGATCAGTTTGTCTACTATTTTTTTTTATACTAATATATTGAATAGATTTTTTTTGTAATAAAATTCAAATACGGTAAAGTAATGATAAGTAATTTATGTCTGATTTATTATACCTTGTATTAAAAAACCAATAAATTAAGAATGATTTCTGGAAATGAGTATTTCCTGATAAAATAAATAAAGTTATTCTTATCAAGCTAAACAGTTGGTCAGACTTACTCCCATAGCTTCGAAAATATGTTCCATCTCAGATCCATAGGTTTCTGAAGTTATAAAAAAGGCAAAAAAGACCGAGAGGAGACCGGAATAGACTCCAGGCATTCCATGAAGGTTGTTTACACCGCATGTGTCCTGGATGCCGAATTTTTCCATTGCAGGCTGAAAATGAAAAACTTTTTGGTAAAATTTTATAAAAAGTAAAAAAAATAAGGATAGAAAAAAGATGCGGGTAAATAAGATAGGGAAGGAACGTTGCATAGTTACGATTAAAATTGCAAAACAAAAAAAGACGATGGTGTAAGAATATTTTTTAAACAGTTCTGAAACCGAATAAGGTACTGCTAGAATCTGCTTTTTTGATACAGTAAAAGTACTCATAATAGTGGTAACCAAATATCTTCAAAGAAAAGACTAAGCCACAACAAAGGAAAATGCGTAAGTGAATAAAATTTTCTGCAAAACATGTATAAAGACCACCCGAAAGCAAAAATTCTGTCGCCACACTACCTCAAGAGACCAAGATCGCAAACTTTCACAAAAATATTATCTTCTTTAACACTTAAACATTTTCAAGGAACTTCAAACTAATTTCGTCTCTAGATGGATAAACTTTGTACTTTCACAGCACTAACATCATTTGTGTAGGCTTGGTAAGAAAAGGCCAGGATTTTACAGCTACTGTCTTGCAACTAAGTTAGCTGTTGAGGAAACCGTTGAAATTCAGTTTCTTATGCTTTATACGTATATTATTTCTCGGCATCTAGTGCTTGGCTTTTCAAAATCATTGGTTGTGGGGCGGAAGGCCTTAAGTTCTTACAGGCATTAAAAGAATATAATTTCTTAGAAGTAGGTATGGTTTTCTGCATATGGAATTTCAAAAAACCAAATGTATCTCAAAATACCCTTAAAATGTCACCATGTCACATTACTTTTTAATAATATGATGATGTTTCTAATACACAAGTTGTGTCATACACAACTCTTTTCCCAATAATGTTAGGCCAGCCAACACACACAGCAAAATTGACGAGAAATAACATCGTGCCATAAATAGGGCGCATGTACATTCATGTTCCATAATGCCAATATATATTTGTCCTAGTTTATACCCAGAAACAACTTACCGTCAAATATTTGTACCCACAAACGCTAAGCACGCCAGCTCCTATGCCAATGGCTATCGCTGCGCCAGGAGATATGAAGAAGTTGGCGACGGCACCCACTCCCACGCCACCAGCGAGCGTCGAGTTCTGAACGTGCACCATGTCGAACTTGCCCGCTTCGTGGTTCACTATTGAGGAGACGATGAAGGCTGTGACCTGGAGAAATATTGGCCGTTACTTTGTTGTTTAATGTGAGCATGCTATTTTTTTTTTCAAAGATTTTGGCATTACGTTATTCATGTCATTTGAAGCGTTTCAAATCGCACGTATGTACAGATAAGAGGTTTTAAGACACAAAATTGAATGCCCGCCTTGGAGATCGAATTCGCGGCAAGTACGGCCGGCATCAACCGGCTATCCGTGTAATCACAGTCACAGCTATTAAATACATTTAAAACTTGACTTTTAATAAAGAAATAATTATTGCATTGATTTAATTATTGTTTATGTTTGTTCTTTTTTTTTGTATATAGCCAATAAATAATTGACTCAAATAATTCACAACAAGGTCTTCAGGTTAGACCAAAGCCAATACATAAGCTTACAAAAAATGAAGAGCTGCTACTTTTTTTAAATTGAGACTGTTGCCCAGTTTGTGGGCAATTTGCGATAGGTAGCCCCTGACCGACCAGGAAAAGGCCGAACGGACGTTCGTGTTTCACACACACCTCAAAAATCTCAAATTTTTAAATTGTAATTTTCACTTCAAATCGAACATATTAATATCAGATCTTTACCGTAGCGGCGGCAAGCGATAAGTACGTATTAACAACCGCTCTCTGGTACTCAGCGTCCGAACTCGATAGCGCCGAGTTGAAAGATGGCCAGTAAATCCACAAGAATATTGAACCTAAAACAAAAAAAAAATATTATTTTAGATGAGAATATTGACGGCTATGTTTTTCGGTTGGTCTGAACAATAACTATAACTCGATACAATGAATTTGAGAAGTTTAGTTAAGCTAACTTTCAATTAAAATAAGGTGTTTAACACTGAGCGTTCATTTTAATAATAATAAATCATTTTATTTTATTATTGACCTATTACGGCTCATGCAAATATTATATAAACCGACAAACTAATATAGATGTTGTATAAGTAGATATTGTAAATATATAGCTTAAAATTAAGTCAGTAATGTTCCTTGTACTATGTCTTAGTGCTTCTGGTGGTAATGTGCGACTTTTGCAGGTGTGGGAACGAGACAGCGCAATATACGCAGTAGAACGGCATCTCACTTCGACAGCTACAAAAAACACTGTTTTTAAAGTTCATCAGAATATGGTTAATACAAATTTTGACTTACTATTCAAAACCCTTTTCTTCATATATGGTTTGTCGAGTAATTTTATTTTTATAAGGTCTATATGTATAACAAAAGGTTTTCTTCAGTAATAAAGTATTTTTGTGGCTAGATCTATTTTTAAAAGCTGTAATGCTTTCTTTGATATTTATGAGTTTGCCATTAGTACAATGGACATTAATATCTGAACCATGTTTTATTTTATTTTGGGAACAATATATCTAAGTAGAATTTACGGTAATTTATAGAAAAATGATTTTATGTTTCTCTTCTTTGTTCGCTAAATTTAATGATCAGTTGTGTGACCTTAGTGAGATTTAAGATTAAGATTTAAATTTCAGGTCAGGCTAAACGGCAGACAACCAATCAAAATCAGAGGATTTGCAGCGGGATTGTCCGAAAGGGCAACCGTGGCCCCAGTATATGAAGGGCAAATGAAGGAACTTGTGTGGGTTTTAGTCAAAGAAATCTGTCATTCCCATCCGCTCAACGGAAAGTGCAAGGAGTCATTTGATGTTTTCCAATCTCACAAAAAGAGGTTCTAGTTTAGAGTTGGCCTCTTTCAGGTACTATTAAAAGGTAAATAGTACCGTGGTATTACAACTTATTACGGTACTCATTACTTAGTACTGATAGTTTCACTAAAAAGTTCAGTTACCCAACATTACTGAATCAATTTCAAAAGAAACGTAGCTTTCTGTTCAAGCATGAACACATAAGCGGTATGTACGTCCAATGTCCATCCTTACAAAGCGAGAAAAATCCTGAACTTATGAAGTTATATGTGTATAAGCGTCAGAGACAATCTAGACAAATCTAGGTCATTCCGTCAGTACTTGTATAATGGAGCGAACGTTGGAGGGAACATTTTCAATAATATTAAAAGACACTTTTACGTACGCTATTCTGTGGAGTTGAGCTGCATTAATGTGCAGTTTAGAATGTGAAGATGAGAAATGTTTTTATGACAAAATCATGGTTAATGTTCTACAAAATAGGGCCGGTCAAGTGCGAATCTGACTGGTGACACTGCTAGTTCCGGACCAATAAAGCTGAAGAAAAACCAATGGGTTGGGTGCTAAATAGGAGTAAAATTTGTGGGTGGGGTAAATTAATTTCTCATACAACTAATTTATGGCCACAAAACTCCTTGATTTTTGGTATTTGTTGTTAAAGCAGTAACAGGAATACATCAGGGCAACTAACTATTTTGTTTCATAAAACATTTATCTCTACGTAGTATCTATAGAAATAAACGTAATGCATTTTATATATAACCAGCACCGAAGTGTTAAATTGCCTAAATATAGAAAGATTTATTAGTTTTTACACTTTATGGTGGGATCATAATAATATGCGCGTCTACGTTCGTGATTTTTTTTGTATATTTGCACTCTTTATTTTACAAATCCATAGATCGCAGTATCATGTCAAGCCAGCATGAGCGAATTCAGGCTAATATTAGCACACTAGAACATTTACGTGTAGTAAATATATCGTACATGGATCAACGTCTCTGAGCTACATTTAAACGGATAAAAACGTCTCTATTCAAGAATAGGAAATAGTTTAAGGACTGCGATATGTCAGCACATATTATTTGCAGCCGAATTTCCTTAACATATTTATCTACTTTATTCGTAAATCGTATCTGCAAAGTCGGTTCGGATCTAAATCCGAAGCGGGCTTTGGAAGCAAGCGCATGAGGAACTGACTATCTACTTATTTTTGCACTTCGTAAATGTACTCAAGATTTTTTCGAACATTTCTAGCTGGGACGTTGAATTAAAAGCTTGATAACATTTTCAGATCTGCTCGTATAACATTGAAGGAAGTGCTATTTTTTTGGGAAAGTTACGAAACTTGAATATGCTGAATTTATGGGTTGTTTACTTGAGCAATAGACGAAACAGGCAAAGTACGAAAGTGACTTCAAAATATCTATGTTTTATTAATTATTCTTAGTCACTACTAACTGGCCTCTGAAAACATCGTGAGGAAACCTGGGTTCCAAATATTGGAATCTGGAACCACCAAACCGCAGTGAGCAAGCGTGCTTATCGATGCTCAAACCCTGTTTGGGAAGAGGCCTGTGCCCAGCATTGGGACTTTATGGCTTAGGATTTTTGTAAATAGTTATATTTATTTTATGTTAATGAAACAACTATTGGTTTTATTCAGATTTTAGGTTCCAAACACAAAATTTGACGCGCAGTCTTCTAGAAGTTTTCTACTCACCAATCATAGCAGTTGTATCAGAGACGTAGCTGGGCCCATCCAACCTCTGTACTCCTTGCGGCGGATCAACCTTCTTCATCCTGAGGGCAGCACTCACTCCGAGACCGAAGTAAGCCCCAAACGTGTGGATTGCTATTGAGCCACCAATATCTGACACCTGAAACACGATCGTAAAATACAGAATCTTAGTATTAATATAAGAAAATTGAACGTGGGATAAAATGGATGGCAGTATGTTATTATACAGGTACATGTCATACACGGTCATTTAGGAAAATGCGTTAGAATCTTTCATCGTGAGATTTTACCAAATGCTTCCACTTATTTTTATAAAGTATGTAAATGTCTATAGAGCATTTCAATTGCTCTGTGTGTTACGTTTATTTAAAACTAGCTATGCCAGTGAATATTTTTAGGAAATATCTTTTAAGCATTTTTTTTTTCTCTAACGAAAACGCTAAACGAGAGATCGCGTAGTTTAACCTGAGTAATTTCTCAAACTATATTCTTTAAGATGTCTTTTATAATAAAAAAGTTGTAATTGTTGTTATTATAAAGAAATTGTAAGATGCCTTTTGATAAAAATCTATTATTAACGCGATTATCATATTGTAAATCAAACATTACGTATACTATGTAAACATAGTGCATAATTCCGTACAAAATGTGTTAAACACGATTTTGTCAAACACCTAAGTAGATATAACCTTCAAAATTAACATTATTTATCATCAAAGAATTCTAAAAATATAATGTTGTATCTTCAAGTTAACAGTATTACTGGCAAATCTCAGTAATTGTGATTATTTAGATCTGTTTTGTTAACGTTAGTCTACCCATTTTTGGGAACGTAAAAATCTATTTGACTTTCCAAGCACTGGTACTTAGCTGTATCCGGTTCCTACTAATATTAAAAACTCGAAAGTTTGTATGTTTGGTTCCCGTTTGCTGCAAAAGCCACTGAATGGATTCATACGTCACTTGGTACACAGATAGTTTATAATCAGGTTCATTAACATTAGTTTAAATCCCGATTTCATTTTCCCGTGGGATCATTTTCGATTTTTACCGAATTTTTAGTACGTTCCTATACTGATCACACAGGAATAACAAACAAATATCTTTGCAAATTAGTGTTAAACTTTGCAAACCTGAAATACGGCCTCGCAGAGATACAAATTGGTGCACCCGAGAGCTGTTTCTATGATCGCTATGAACAGCAATTGAGGACCACTCGTCAATCCAAGCAGAGCTCCAAATGTTATTAGAACCGTTGCTGACATGATGTCTGCCTCTGCAATGTAAAATAATAAATCACAAGTTAAAAAATACATAACCTTAGACCTAGTTGCGCCTAATTCGATACGCGACAATACCGCCCCGTCAGCTCATGATCAAGGATTTAGAATGTGTAGAAAACTAATCGGGCGATTCCGATAACTACGCGTCAGTTAACCGTCAAAAATTAAAACTATCAAGTATCAGATGTATCATGTGTATATAAAATCAAAACTTCAATTATTTATGGATAGACACACGAACTATGTATGTTCAGAGAATAATTGGCACGAAACTTGAACTATAATTCAATTATTATTATTTTTTTATTTTAGTAGAAGTATCTGTCTGTACAAATATGTAGGTATCTTCTAGCTCTCACTATAAATTGACAACTTTTATTTCGACTAAGATACAACTGATTTGATCATCGAAAGCAAAAGAATAGATAATTTAATTAACAGAGTGGCCAGAACAAAATCAAAACTTATTCGAAACGTAATTAAATTTCATACAATTTCAAAACAATTTGGACGCTCTAAAACCTTTCTTTTGTATATCTGTACGGAGCATTTAAAATTTTCCTTTAATTAAAATTTAAGACCTTCGCTATTAAGATACAATACTTATTTGTTTGAAACAAATCAACTTTAGAGATTGAATAAAGTAAGGTCTTAAACAAATGAAGAGTTTATTGTTCTGTCCGGAACCTTTCCTTTCATTCGAGGTCTTTGAATTTATAACCATTTTTGTTTCGTACTCTAAAACATTGGATCTTTGAAAGTTTGAAAGTTTATAATCTACTTAAGGTTAGTCAATTTAGTCCAAAATTTGAGTTAGATCTAAAAGATGATAAAGATGTTCAACATGCTGTTCTCTGAACAAATGGATTGCAAGAAGATAGTAACGAGACCAAGTCAGGAAAAAATGAAGATCAAAATTCGTTTTTTTTCCAAACCGAAAGCTTTACCATAAAACTAGGTTCGGTGAAAAAACTGTATCACTTCCCTGTAAAGATCACTGGTTTTTGAATAAATAAAAAAAGTTGAGGAAGTTCAAAGTTCACTGTACATATTTTGGGCAAGCTCTATTGCAAAGATTATTATTCTAGTTCTCTAGCAAATTGTTTAATTACAGTGTCTTATTTGACAGGACTACTTGACTCCATCTATATAAAACAAATTACCATAAAAGTACTGGAGATGTCAGCACCTATTCCTAAACATCAGGTTATACTGCTGGACAGTATGATAAACATAAATTGTTTAATAGTAAAAAACACATAAATCTCTTACCTAGCAACAGCTTCTTCGTAATTCTGATTTGCATGTCCTCCATATGGAAGAAGTTTTGGCACAGCAGGGCCCATTGTATCACCATCGCCGCTAAGAGCCAGTTGAATCCTAACGCACTGTAGCAGTACTTTTTCAGGAAGGTCATAAGAAACCCGAAACCTATGAATATCATGACGTGCGTGTCTTCATAGCCTGAAACAAAAAAAACATTTTTGATAAAATATGGTTTTAGCTAAAAATTTCTTTATTTTTAAAAAACGACTCGCGCAGTAAAGAATTTAATCCTTTTGTCGCGGGGGGTTTTACTAATATACAAATCACATACACAGGACACCCAGACTCAGCAAAAGCATTGGTGGGTCACACAAATGCTTGACATACACGGGGACCGAACCCGCGACACGTCGCACACACGTTTGGCGTGGTTTTTTGGTAGCTCAACCACTCGGCTTTGAGCATTGCATCTCAAAGTACTATCCTTGGATAAAAACGTTGGCTGGTGTATTAATGCCGGGTCATAACTAATCTCACACTGAAATTTCTTTCCTAGCTAGGCACCCCTGTTTTTCAGTGTCCCCAGTTTTAACATAGCTACCCACCCCTTTAAGAGAAGTGAAAGTGGGTAAGACTCTTACTGACTAAACTTAAACTGAAGTGCAACTACTCCCGCGTTTGGTTGGTGCTTGGCAATGCATTGAAATTCATCACACATGGACATCCCTTTTACCCCTCGTTTACACTAGGGTTTTAAAACATGTACGTATATTATACAAATTTTATGCAATGTTTTCGTTTCTCAGATACATGTTGTATACAAAAATTATTATACATGTATAAAACTTCTATGAAACTTGTTGGTTGAAAACTTCTAGTTGCCTACATGTTTATGATCTCATGTTTTTGTTGTAGCAAAACTTGTAGAATTCGAGACAAATTCTGTCGTACCTACTATTATAATTTCTATTAATAAAAAAAAACTGTTGTGAGAATGGAAAGAGAAGATGCTGAAGAACTTTACTTCATGTGTGCAGTAAACTTCTACATGAATAAATACTTGTTGGATACAAAGTGTGGACGAAAGAATGTTTGAGACAGTCTTAATACATGTATAAAACAAATAATTATGTTTTTAAAATTATTCTACAAGTTTTGCATCAAACTAGTATTTAACTTGTTTCTTGGTGAAAACGAGGGGTTAGAAACTCGCCTTAATACGTATTAAAGAAAATCGTGTATAAAATATGCGTCTAGTTAATTTCTGTCATTTTTGATAATTAATATATATAAAACAGTGTGTAAAGTGTGTTTATCTGAGAGTGAGTAGATGAGAGGGGTACATTGTTTGTGTGATAGGGTTGTGGATTATGGAGTGTAGGTAATTGAGAATAATTATTTGTGAGGTTTGATATTTCTAAGTTAATTGTCAAAATTTAAACCTTTTTTGGTGTACTAACAATCGAAAATTAATATAGTTTCCACGTTGCGGCTTTAAGTGTCATAATCTGAACATGAAAATTGGAATTATAATTAATTTACTAAATCAGTAAATTGGAAACGGATACCCACTATAAGCTCACAATGCAATAATTTTAATTTCCATGAGATTATTTTCATGAAAATGCATTGTTATGAGGCTTACGGTAGTTAATTGTGGTTAACCAATTTTACATGAAAATATGGTTTGGGGGGCTAAAAATCATCACTGAAATAAAACCAATTTCATAAAAAAAAAATCCTTCTCACAGATGGCCTTTGGCAAACTAATGATCTGGCAACGATTTTTCAATTGATAAACTTTGCCACTCATTAAATCACTTAAATGAATGGCAATTGATAATACATTGACTTTGACGTTCGAAAACCATCCAACATCATTTGCCAACATTTCAAAAGAGTAATGCACAACTAAAAAAACAATTGCCAACCAATAAACAAAATTTACGACTAACAGCTATTGAAGTCTCCATAACTTTTTTACAGCTCCAAATAAACCCATTATGAACTCCATCACGAAAAGAGAACAATACATCGACCTTTCTATATTATCTTTCTTTTATCTGTTTATTTTTTTACCCAACAGTAATTGTTAAAATGTCAAATGAAAAATTGCAAATGAAATTACACAATTCATTGTTTTTTTTTTGGCACAGAATGGGCCCTGCGAGGATAATAGGACTTCAAATGGATAAATAGAACGTGAAACATTATATAGATACTACTTTTTTCCTCTGATTGCCAAAACCCCTTTTTGTTTGTACCTATCTGACCTACAATTTTCCGATAGATTACAAAGGGTTGGCTTATTTTAATTAGTGAAAAATGAGCACTTGATCTAAGCAAATACAATCTTGACGACGAAGTTTTATGTATAGCATGAAATTTGGATAATAGGCATACCTATCCGATTCTAAAATCAACTAATTTTAAACATTGCATATTCATGATTTATACCTAAGTGAAATAGTTAAAACGTTAGAATTACTAACCGTAACTCACTCCTACTTCATTTTAATTATGTAATTTTTAGCTAGATTTCTATACTAATATAAAAAGCTAAAGAGTTTGTTTGTTTGAACGCGCTAATCTCAGGAACTACTGGTTCGAATTGAAAAATTATTTTTGTGTTGAATAGACCATTTATCAAGGAAGGCTATACCTATAACATCACGCTGCGACTAGTAGGAACGAAGATACAATGGAAATTTTTGAATTAATGGGGAAAATTCTAATCACGTGGACAAAGTCGCGGGCAACAGCTAGTATTGAATAATTTTCGTCATTATGTCTTCACGTGTAACAGGAAATCAAAGCCAAAGTACTCCAAATAACTGAGTTCATTGACTTAAAAGTTCAATAGCCAGTATTAATAGGCAGGTTAAAGAAACCAATAAAAGAAAAGTTAGAAATCAAGAAGTCAACAGAAGAAATAATGTTGTCATACTTCAGGATATCTTAATTAAGCAAAATGGAAGAAATCATTGATTGATTGAAGTAGTCATCTTAGACGTTGGAGGAGACCTGTTCATTGGCAAGTTACAGTAAAAAAAACCGCTCTTATGCCTTATTCTGACTCTCCATCCTGTGGTTTCTGTACAAATTGGTTAAAGGCAAACAAAATAAAAGCCATAAAAATGCTTATGCTGCTTAAACGCAACACAAAACCGATATAGTGGCAACAGAGAAACATCATCTGTGAAAATGTCGATTGTCTAGCTATTCAATTCTAGAGATACAGCCAGGTGACAGATAAACAGATAGATAGCCGCAGTAATACGGTTCTGTTTTTACCCTTTTGGTTCGGAACAAACCAAAAAAAAGGTTAAAGAAACTGTAGAAATAAAAGCACATCCTTAACGCGAAAATAGAATTATAAGTACATTAACAGTCGCCAACATAAACGCTTCAGAACATAATAGTAAACAAATACATTTATTTAGTTAAACTCTTGTCTGTCGCAGTGCAATTAATCTGAGTCTGAAATCGTGAGACCACTCCAATTAATTAGAAAATAATTGGTGCCTTTGTAAGAACATATTTTACTTTATCGTTATTCAGAAGATCGTTTTATATCTTGAATTTTATGTGAAAAGATGAAATATGAAATCAGCAAAAACACATAAAATGTCTTTTTCGTGCAATCATTCCCACGTTTAGTATTTGTAGAAAGTTAAATACTATTTTAATTTCTAAACAAGAAGAAAAGCAAGTAGTGTTTTAAGACTATGACAATACAAATAAAGAACTGAACAAATGTATTGCTGATACGTGAATACCACTTTAAGAAAATAAAAATTATTGCCTTGACTTGACATATACCTACCACAAGAGCTTTGCCAGTAATAGCAGAGCATAGGCTAAGAAAAAACGATTGTAAACAAAAAAGTCCTCGAGATTAAAGAACATAACCAAACACGTATTAATGACATCTCTCATACGTTTTCACCAATCCCATGCGAAGTAATAATATGATAATACTTAACAGTATTCCATTTGAACCTCCTTGAACATTAACATAAATATAAGAAAGTTATAATGAAGTCGGTGTCGGTTCCGTGCAAGCTTCCGTGTAGGCCGGCTGGGGATTATATCACGTGTAAGTTTCTACAACTGCTGTTTCCAAAGTAATGTAATAAGTGAATGTTTTAAATTAGTATATGTGGAGGAAGATTGTTATTTCATTTTTAATAATGAGTGCCTAATTCCTGAATCACATATATACCTTATGCCATTTAAGAAACGGTTGCTCATTTGCCTGTATGTGACTTTGTAATTCAGCAATGTCGTTTTTTTAACTTCAGAAACTCCTTCTATTGCACCTAATACAGGCCAATCTTTATCGTGATCCGCGATTGGCGATCAAAATCCAATAAACACCAAAACGCTTGAAATATCTTTTCCCGTAAGTTGATTTTGCGCACTGGTGAAATAACGGATTTTGAAACTATCGCATACACCACATGCCTAAGACACAATCATATTATTTAAATTAGAAATATTTCAAGTCTAAAATCGAACATTATTTCTTTAAAAGTATCGAAACGAAGATGTAGAATTGAATTGTATTCAAAAACAATTTTATTTCAATTCGCTTAGCTAACAATACATTGTGAAAGAGTCCTTTATGATTTAACAATCATTAGCATCGCTCTTGAGACCGTGTGAACGGAAATCTTGGGTGACGACAGAAAAGACGGATGAGGAAACGGCAAAATAAATAAGACGAAGATATCTCAGGGTAATAATACAAGTGCGTGTTAGCATTCGCGTTTCTTTTTTAGGGTTCCATAAGCAGAGGGTAAAACGAGACCGTGTTATTATGACTCCATTGTCTGTCTATCTGTCACGAGACTGTTTCATGAAAAAACATGAATTATCTATTTGTCGTTCTACTCGTTAGATGATGACAGAAAACCATTCGTGCGCGAGTTCAATCCGCAATTGATCGGTTTTCTTAGTTTAGAGCCAATATCATCAAAATAATTTATTTCAAGCCAGGAATGATCCCACGGGAACATAAAACTCGGGATAAAAACTATCCCATGTCTTAATCCTTGTTATAAATTTTAATACCTGCTATTCTGTGAACCAAGTTTCGTCATTTAAATCTCTTAGTTTCTAAAAACACTTGCAATTATAATTTTTATTATTTATTTCCAATTTATTTTAAGCTTTGACTATCGCATCAAAATTAATCTCCTTTTAACCCAGATATTTAATTTTCAGCACAAACCATTGTAATTCCATTGTTTCCGAATTTAAAATATTTCATACACATAAAATAACAAAAAATTAGTGATTCCCAATACATTCGATTCACTAATTAATATAGTATGATGATTAAAGTTTTACTATTGATAAAAATCATTGATAAAACTGCAGTTTTGCGGGCCAAATATTTTTTCATGGGAATGCCACAACAGAACCATAAGACTCGCATCCGTTTGGAAAATGTAAGCAATACACACACATCCTTATATAGTAAAAAAAAATATTTTTGTAGCTCACGACGGACATTTTTATACGGGAATGGAAAAACACTGTTGTAAAAAGTCGTTTTGATCCGCCAGACCACCATGTCATACCATTTCTAAGGTAAAAAAAAAAAACAAAATGCGTACAAATTAAGAACCT
The DNA here is from genome assembly GCF_003590095.1 of Trichoplusia ni. Classification (NCBI taxonomy): domain Eukaryota; kingdom Metazoa; phylum Arthropoda; class Insecta; order Lepidoptera; family Noctuidae; genus Trichoplusia; species Trichoplusia ni. Next base: position 11,556,449 of record NC_039484.1, on the reverse strand, counting down.
CTTTCTTTTGAAGTCAGTTAAAAAGATAATGATGATTGTAAACTTCTGGAGAGCCTTGAACGTGATAAAGAAGATTTTATCAAGAGTTTTCTTATCGCTACGTAATATTTGGATGCAAAATTACTGATATAACTTTAATTTTATTGTTTTATCTGTGCCATGTCATTTATCTTTTCAAATTCTTGGCTCTATCTTATTTCAATACTAGCTGTTGCCCGCGACTTTGTCTGCGTGATTCGTAAGATGTGAAAAACTATGAAGTTTAATAATAACGATCATAGTAAAAATGTAATGCAATATTGAAAATGAAACGCTTTTTTATATTTTAAGCTTGCTTTTTTATTTCTAAACTAAATATTTCACAGCTGTTTTAATGACTTTTTCTTATTTAATCCCAAAAAGAGGGGTTTATAACTTTGACATATCTGCCTGCCTGTCTGTCTGTGACATCATAGCTTCCGAACGAATTGAACTATTTTAGTTTTCGTTTAGACATGTTTGACAAATCGAGCCGTTTAAAAATGGGGGAGGGGGGGGGGTCAAGTAGGAAAAAATAACAGAAGGTATAACCCAGTCTTAGCACTTCTGCTAAAAATGTTTTACTTTCGAAATTTTCCATTTACTAATTGGGTGGGTTATGATTTTCGAGCACGTCTGTTCTTGGGACGGCCTACACCTGAAATTGCTAGACGGATTATGACAGTTCATTATGAGGTAACATAAAATTATTATTGTACTGTAACCAAAGAGGTAAACCAGAACCATATTACTGAGGCCCCGGTGTCCGTTTGTCTATCTGTCACCTGGCTGTTTCTCAGGAACAGTGATAGCCAGACAGTTGTAATTTTCACACACGATGTTTTCTGACGATATAAAGAAGATGTCAAATTATTTTTGTGGACGGAGCTGGTGAAGTGAGAGTCGGGCTCGGTAACTGTGGATTTTACATAGTGTCATAAGACATAAGATTTTGCAAAATTGCACCCAGATAAACGGTTTCCTGAAACACTTTATGTTTGATTGTCCTCTTAATATTAAAACTGGTCTTCTTCACAAACATTTGGAATATTTCCAAAATAAAAAAGTTGGTAAACGTGTTATCTTGGCCCCCTGGTGTTTTGATCATGATTTGCCTTTAAATTGTTGATAAATAAATAGCGTGATATTAAAAAAAATATCAGTCACCCCTTTTTTAAAATTGACAATGACAAAAATCTAAAGTATAGGATATGTGTAATTTGTGATGTTACGACAAAGCAAAATATGAACATAAAAGTGACTTCATGTGCATGAGTTCTATTTACTGTATCAATTTACAAAGAAAAATTACGTATTTTATTTGTTAACCTACCTGACGATCATTGAAATAAAATACCGTCATCCCTACTGTATAAATGGAACTTAAATAAAGACTACATGAGGTTGGTTATGAGGTTACGCTGTCGATACCGACAGCCAAAATGAATTTTCCAGACATTGTATGACGGATGTAAGTGCTGATAGCTACACGCTATTATCAGCCTTATTGGGGAAATTTCCAAAAATATGTTCCTAATCCTCGTCGGCTTAGGGATCTCAGAAACTCATTCAGTCTCGTTCCTTCCCCTGTTTTTACCAGGCTACGAAAGAAGAAAATTTTAAAGAAGTAGAGATTACAATAAATTGTTAAAGGAATTTTTGGAAGGACCACGTGTGCGGTCTCTATAATGGTGGATGTAGACCGATCAAATCGTTAAAATATTGAAAAATCCCAGGTATCAGTAGACATTATTCTATCAATAGATACATAATGTTTATTCATTGATAGCTTTGGTCTTATAGATCTTTCACATTGCATACCTATTATGCAGTTTTTATGCAAGTTTTCTGGGCTTTTTTATCCGAAATACTTTTGGCCTATGTAATGTTGCAAATTTAAGAAAAAAAAATTGTTGGTAGTTGTTACAGATGAACCAAGGTAATAATTGACTGTGTCGTTCAGTAATTTTTTGTTATGCATAATTATAGATGAGATCAATGTGAACTACATGCAACTTTGGGTTGAGTGTCACTACGAGTGTTTTGATCTTGAAGTAGCATCGCCAACCGAGCTAAAAACATAGGTACACCTATCGTAAATAAATACAAAATCATGTTACGGCATTCCACATTTGAACTTGAGTAATTTTAGTACATCAATAAAAATAAAAAGAATTTAAGTTCCTTTCTTTCAAGAATGTACCGATTACCGGTAACAATTGCATAAAAAAAAACGTTTTAGTTTATGTTTCTTTTATTTTATTTGTGAAATAGTCGCGGTAGGCCTATATCAGACTTGAAAGAGAATAAAATGACTAATTTTGTGAAAAAGATTTATTTTAGAAAAATCCTATTATTGCTCTGCCAAAAGTCTTAAGATAAATAGCGTGATGTTTTTTTTATGTAAATTGATGACCGTGCTGCCTACTACTCAATGGGGTGAAAATACACCTCATAATTGTATTACACGATGTTACGGGTGAGTCCAAAAATTTAAAACTTTACTGCTCATGCCCTCTGCATAGTAGCGTTATGGTTTTTGTATATTTGTTGTATCATGTGTACGATAAGGTTCATGCAAAATTTAAACGAAATATATTCAGTAGTTTATGAGATAATTTGATATTTGTTTTTAGATATAAAAGGCTCCTGCTCACCCCCTGTAACGAAAAGCGGGATAATAAGTAAAAAGTATGTTGACCGGACCTCTTGTTGATATTCTCTGAAAATATGAATCAAATCTATCCAGTACTTTCCGAGATCTTTCCGGACATACATACAGACAAACAGACAAACAGACAAACAGACAAAAATTCTAAAAATCATATTTTCGGCATCGGAATCGTTCGCAGACCACCCTGCAATTATTCTTTTTTAAAAATATTCAATGTACAGTTTTCACTTTTCTACAATTTTATTATATGTATAGATGTTGTCTTAACTAATTAGTTTATCATCTGTCAAGAATTACTAGTGCATAATTATGCCGACTGCTTTATTTATTTGAATTTTACCACTGCGATTAAGATATAATTTATGATTTTTTTCCAACCACCATTTTGTTTTAAATGTTTGTCGATTTCAGATTATTTACCAATTGCCTCCAGTAGTACAGTTTGATCACATCAATAGTTATATTATTGAAACAGTCAACGATCTACGCACATTTGCGATGTCGTTCGACACACTCCAGGAAAAAAAAAGTATATCCCGAAAGTTGACTAAAATTTTACCTTAAACATATTTAACAACTTGAAAATAAAATAAGCTTTGTATTCACATTTACATGTATTCACTACATTGTTACCAAGTTCGGAAACTCTGGCACGCGATTATTGTTAAACGAAACACTCAAAGCACTGCATAAATTTAATTATTTGCACAGCACTCAGATGAAACAGTTAAGTCAAAATCAAAATCAAAAAGTTTTTATTTCAAATAGGCCGTTTCTCAGGCACTTTTAAAACGTTACATTACTGACTCTAGTTGCACGGTTCTAAAGTGTCATTCTTATGGAGAAGAACCGGCAAGAAACTCCATAAGTTACTCTTTTCAAAGTAAGTATTACAGTAGCATTTTAGATTAAAATGAATGTCTGCAAAAACAGCGTAAATTAGCAAAAAAAGTATCAAATAGCAAAATGTTTATGATTTTCTATAAAAACGTTACAATGATGTGAGCGGTAATACGCTATTGTTTATTTATAATGTAATTTCAAAATAGAACTATAATCCTTTGTAATAAGGGACACGTTAAAAGTAAAGAAATTCTATCTATCTACCTAGTTTTCCATCATTTTCTGTGAAATTGACGGATTGGAAAAATGCACATCAAATTCCTTGCTAAACAAAATTATTCTGTTCCATGGAAGTCGACTCATCCGTGACTAAAAAGGTTTGTATTCAATAAAGTTCTCATATTAGGTATTTATTTTTAGGTTTAGTCAATATTATTCCACTTTTGAGCTAAGTCATCTCAACCCCCTTCGATAAATCGTATATTTGGCAATAATAACAAAAATGGAAGGATTGCCTCAAAATACAAAAAATAAATTTTAATTTCAACAAAATCACTATCATCTCATCCGGAAATTTTTAATCTAAACTACAAATACCCAGTTATTAAATTTAAATCCCATTCACCCGGATATCATAACAACGTCAGTCAAGCGCAAATAATCCGGTTAATTGAAATGCACTAAGAACGTCGAACGATCGCGTTTATTGATAACCGGGTTTGTGCACAATCCGGGTCAATAGGACTGCTAACGTCACGGCCGGGTATAACGGTATTAATGAAAACATGGTGGAGAACTAATGTTAGGATGTTATATGCCGGGTCTAATTGGATGGGACTTGTTATAGACGGGAATGCTTATTGTTATTTGAATAAAATTATAGGAAACATTTATTTCGAGGTAAATCAAAATTTAAATACAGAGACACACCAATATGGGCAGAAATACACTGTCAAAGACAAAGTTCCCGAGTTAAATCTAGGTGAACATTAGGTTCCGAAGCATTGACCACAAATGCATAGGCAAAACGCAAATCTGTTCGAATTGATTTTCCTTATCCATTTACAATTCTGATTAATTTCGTTGCGGTTTCCTAAACAGTTCACCATTTCTCTGGGAGACGCCGAACTTAATCCAGGCTTTGGGAAGAGCAACTAATAACGTTGTTCCAAAAAATAATTGGGAAGTAGACTAGACTTGCTTCTACTGATAATTTTGTAGATACTTGTCCAGGATACATAGAGATAGAACATCATTGAACAACGGTATACTATTGAGCAAAAATAAATTAATCTACCTTAGTTGATGATGAATGAAAATGAGCCATCTCCTATGTCAATAACATTATGCTGAGATCACAAACCCTTACTAATCGTAGTGATTAGGGCATTATCTCTACGGGACTGTTCATTATATTGGTATAAGTGGAAAGGTCAATAACATGTAGACCCAATTGTACTGTAAATGATTAGAGGCCGTTGATCTTTCTGTCTGATTGATTGGTGCCTTTTATATCAAGATCAGTTAAGTTTTGCTAATGTTGTGATATGTGTCCAATTAGAACGGAAATCTGTCTAATGTAGGTTTTATTCGTAATCGTAATACCGATATTTGAAAATAATATGGATTTAAAAAAGTAGCTGCATGGAAACTAGGGTAGCTAAATCTGCTGGATTCTGACTTTATCATTGCTCGGGAAAAAACTATAGGCAATCCAGGAAAAAAAAAACAAATGGAAACTGTTTCAGACCAAAACTTAAAATTAATTATTACTATAAAATTATTAAGTAACTCGATACACACAAATTTATTCTTCCCAAAAACGTCACTTAGTGAATCATACTGTTATCACACTAAAAGCTTCTTCATCAGTAATTTGTATCTCATACAACTAACCAATTACAATCATTAGTAGGGTATCGAGATTAGCGGCTGATTAATCGGTGTTTATCTTGGCTTCTCTAATTATAAATTAACACGCTTAGGCTTTAGACGTACGAGAACCAATTCTGAGTACATTCATTTCAGGGTTCGAGAGGGGTTATAAGGAGTAATGGTAGTACGAGTATATTTGAACTTTGGGTTCATTGGCTTTTGTGAAAGGCTTTTACAATAGTGGATTGATTGGGTTTCAGGTAACTTCACGGGTAGCAAGGGGAGAATCTCCTCGAATGACGACAGCTACGTTGCCCCCTGCTCGGTTAATCACACCATTCTTCTCTTCAGCTGTTTTCAAGTGATTAACCTCTTGCTATTTCGATTTCACAAGTACTAGTATTATTTATAAAGAGTAATATATTGATAGGTATTTTTAGATTTAAAACTTATACAAATTCAGATACCTATTTGGAACAAAATTTCTTCAACATCCGACATCGACTTCTAATAATTTAATATCTGGGTTAAAGGGAGATTAATTTTGATGCGATACTTAAAGACCCCCTTTCTGAAGCTGTCTGTCCATTCGTCTGTCACGTCTGTACCTCATCAACTGTAATAGCTAGACAGTTATTATTGATGTTGCCGCTATAACAAGATATGATCTAATAACCAGCCTCAAATTCATTTTCAAACCAAGTTATATATTTTTATATACCCTATTTTTGCTAAACTCGCGAGTCCGACTACAACTTAATCGGTTTCTACTGAGCGCTTGTATTTGACAGCATATTACAATTGAATGCTCCGATATTATAAAAAACGTTTTTGCGTGTCTTTTTGTCTCAAATTTAAGAAGATTAATAAACAATACGGATGCACGTGCTATCGTTATTAACGCCGAAGTGATAACAAATCTGATTTCCTCAATTTCAGTGTTACGAAGGCCATTTAAGGTTCAGTAAACAGAAATTAAGTTATTGTTAACAGGGGCTTAAATTTCTGACAAGCGGTATTATTGATTATCAGTATAATTTATAATTGAGTAGCTGAGGGTGTTTATTTGTACAGGATCCTATTAAATGCAAACTTTAATATACCACTGCATAGTCAAAACCGAAAATACGAAAAAGAACATTTGCTTTTTGATTACTGGATAATGCATAAGGCACTTGCAGGGTTGGGAAAAACAATGATGACGTAACATAAACAACACGAGTAAACAAAGACATATCACTTTGTCAGTCTTTAATTCCCAATATGCATGCGAATGATCGCGCCTGGGCATATATCACGGTGAAACAAACATGTCGAATGCGTCAGCTCTATTTATAGTAAATAAACAGTGTTTCAGGCACGAGGTTTAAAGCTTCAACTGCAAGATAAATGTGCTATTTATTGTTTGTTTGTTCGAGTGTCTGTTGGTTTTATTTGTGTTTACTTTTAATTATTTGGACGTACGAAACTCATTTAAATTGCACCGAATGCGCGATTAAAGATGAAATAGGGAGAAAAGCTGAATGGGGAAAAAGAAACTATGGAAAATGATATCGAGGACGATACTTCTGGAATACTCAGTGCTTTCAATTCCATTTCGAATCAGAATGCTTTGAACGTGAGATTTTCATGTGAGATTCGTGTTTCAGCATAATCCTTCCAATAGATTATTCTTTTTTCGATGGATTTAGGCTCGCTGTTATGAGTTTCGTTGGTCGGAAGGAATTATAGACAAAACTGACATGGATGAAGCAAGATTATATGAAAACTCTATGATAAAAATGTATTTTAAAAACTCATCATGCTTAATCTACCAATGGACGCAGACTATCGCGTCTATGCTGTATGAAAAAAAAAACCTCTTTTGATAATATCAATATTTAATTGAACAAAAACTTATTTAAGAAGTAAAATCTGCTAGTTTCAAAGTACTTTAGCTGCCAAGTTTCTTTAGAATCTTTATGAAGATACAAGAAAGTTTACAACCACTGTTTATTGAATAGATTTCATAACGCAGTTTTGAGAAGTTTCCTGCCAATACTTTTTCTTGAAACATGTTTCGAATGTCCATAGTATCGTTTATTCTACAGTTTAATGTCCAATAGCTTACAGCTCAAAAACCCAAGTAACTATTTTTATGCCTCTGACAACTTTCTGAAGTATTTCTTCTATGGTCAGTATTTCGCGAAAGCTTATTTTCATATTTTTGGTGGAATATATGGTAGAACATTAACAATAACATTAAATAGCTCATGAAATCTTCATAGTAAAATAAAATGAATTCTTATACGAATATTATGAAAAAATCTGAAAGTAAACTTACTCTATATAGAATTCAAATCCAATCATCGAAATATGGAAACTCACCATTTTTAATTTTTAAACCTAAATGATATTTCTTTCATTAATTGATGCAACGGTTTACTCACGCGTATTTTCGGGAGTGCCGGACTAGTTTCGGTCCCAACCGGAGTCCTTAATCATGAGCTGACGCGGCGGGATCACGAGTCGAACATCATTTAATAATGAATCAGTCTTACGATAGTTACTATAAAGATGTTTTCTTTGCCAAAATATACGTACATAGACATAAACGACTGAAACAGTTTTTCCGACATGCCCCTTTCTCCTTACCCTCTTTCCGAATGAACAATGGGGATTCTTGACTTAAATGGATTAGACCGATTCATAAAAATACCTGCGACGCTTTTCTACAAAAGTATGCTTGTAACAACCAGGTAAACGGCACTGAAAAATTCAAGAGGCATCGTATTATGATAAACATTTGCCCTTGACCCTTTCGCTCAGTAAACATCGATTCTTATGAAATGTTCTAGTATTTCAGTGTATTTTAGTAGACGTGGGAATTTGAAGGGATCGAACGAACTTAACTGATGAGGTTTCTTCATAAATTATCTACAAAAAGTCTTCTTAATTCTTGATATTTAGTCATTTTTTAAGTTATTTAAGAAGCAATAAGCAGAATATACTCCGATTTAGACATCGTCTGATGTTGCAGTTATGAACCACTCACAAGCTGACCGCTTACTCTTTAATCAAAAAGTAAAAACAATAATACTTAAGACTTGGTAAATATCTCCTAGTTCTTAAATATTTATTGAAAATTAATTGAAAGACAATCCAACATTTAAAATTGAAGAGGAATTCTTGTGAATTAAATTGTAACAACTAACTCTTGACATACAAAGATGGCGACATGCTCTTATTGATATCAACATTCTAACAAATTGCTCAACAGAAGTTGGTATCGGGAAACTAGTTTTGTGTTTGTTCTTATTGTTCATTTGTTTTAGTGAACTTTAGAAACGTATAATGATTTAGATGGATTGGAAAACTGATGTACTATTAATTCATTTGAAGATTTATGCTTATGTAAAGAATTTGAATTCCCTGAAAAGTGAATTCAAATTTACTAAGATTACTAAAGACCAAAATGAATGAATAGTTCACTAGTTATTTGGTATACAAAAATCATTATACATTTCTAAAGTGTATACATACAAATTAACAGGATAAGCTGAAAACGAAGATTCTACCTTATAATGAGACACCTCAAACAAGGACACAGACTCACCAACGGTAAAGTATCTTCAAGTAAAACGAAAACTAACGTCATCGAGTACAAAAGAGCAGTAAGTCCAAAATCCTAAAGTGCTCATTAAAACCACCATCTTAATTACCAGAGATCGATCTCCAAACTTTAAATTTTGGCAAGCATCCATTAGAACAATGCGACTCCAGACGGCATTGTCAAATTACCTCGTCCGCTCTCCGCTCCTCCAATCACGAGTCACAGCCGTATTATTGCGTTGATTGGCTCTGGCGTACCACATTGTACGCTGTCAGACCCCGCAGGGCTGTTAGCTGCCGATACATGAACATTGGACAGCAACGTATTGGATAGCAGTAATGCGAGAATTTAAGTCGTTATCTGTTTTACGAACAAACATCCTTCAGGCTTGAATCTAGAATACCTGGAGTGTTAGACCAACAGAATAGAAGAAACTGATATTGCTTAGAATCGAAATGCTGAGGATATAATAAAATCTATTCATAATCCAAACGAGAAACAATGGAATCACGATACGATATCAGGAGAAACTGACATCTGACAGCATTGTAATATGAATGAAGAAATCTGTGTGAAAGATAATACAGTCTTGTTAATAAGGGACCAGCTAAATTAGATAATATTTATAATAATATTCACTCGTGTCGTGAATTGAATTTGAGGTACATCCTACCGTAGTCAGCTATAGGGCTGTGCTGTGATGTTAATAAATTCATAGCTAAAGTGGACATCTTCTTTCTTGCCCTTTGAAAGATTATTTTGCTATTAACTTTTAGACTTAGGATGTAGCTTCTAATTATTAAATACTTTTTAATTTAAGAGTATCAAAGTATTATGTTTTTGGACGCATCATGGAGTTCTCCCTTTTCGAATTATGACAGTATTTTTTGGACAAGCCAATTTTTATAACTCGTAGTCAACTGCATCAATAGATAGTATAATGAAAAGGTCGAAAGCGATAATGTCGCACTTCATTGAGAGTTGTAGTTTTGCCTTAAAAAAAATACAATCCATTTATTGAAAAGTATAAGGACGCGCGGCAAAAATGATATAGGCAGCACCCTGTAACGTCCACCTTTCACCGCTTCCTAAGTACTCTCTAGGTGTCTCAAACTCCACAGCATAGCACGCGGTCAATTCTCTCTCTTTCCTCAAAAAAACTGTCCAGTAAAAAGATAAGAACGTATGTAAGTAGGTCGGTATGTATTTGGGACTTTATGTTAAAAAAAAAGCAAAAAATCTTAAAACCGAAGCAACCCTATCCAGTATCCGTAGCTACTCGTTACCGGCCTCAACTACACTCCGGATTAATGTGGAATTTCAAGCAAATTAATTGTAAGCCAGTCCTTATTCACACGGTGAACATTATTTTAATTGACAACGAGCGCGATGACATTAACAATTTAGCGTGTTATACGACACCGTGGTAATTTTTGTTCTCACATTGAGTGCTGTTTTTCGGTAGTCATTTTTCATGTCATTAAACCGGTGTTGGTAATTTGATAGTTGATATTTCAGCACGCGTTTGGTTGGTAATGGTAACATGACTATGTGGTATGACAGTAAATTACACAGAGTTCTGTTTTATTCTTTATTGTTTTATTTTTGAATTGAATAATATATTTTGTGGTTGAAATGTTATCGTTTTATTTATGCCTAATACATAAAGCAATAACATTTTAGATAAAATAACAGGATGGATGCATACAAAAATGCGAGTCTAGCTCGTGGTGCTGGGGTTTCGATAAAATAGGCCGATGAAAAATAAAATTTAGCCACCCAACAAAATCATGACCGTACCAACACTTACTTGATGTACTAAACAAGGATCAACATAAACTTGATTTCGACAACATCGCATTGGTGAAAATTTAACGGATGGACACACCGGTAATAGAGCCGTAGTAATAGGGTTCCGTTTTAAGACTTTGGGTACAGAAGTGAAAAAAATAATTTAATACCATTTAGCAATGTAATAATTATTCTTACTTATAAGATTGAATAAATGGTTTAAACCAAAAGTATTCGTACTGGACTATCGCAACTTTACTGCTTGAAAATTGATCAAACAGTGCAGAGATAAAACGCAAAACCCAATCCCCTATAGCGGGGGTTCTAATGAGCACACATAAACACACAAACTTGAAACAAATATAATTATGTATGTCAACAAATATTTGTGGAGTGAAATGGGCCCTCCTGACCTTTCCTGCATCGTCGTAAACAAACAATACTCGAGAAGACTTAAATAAAAACGAACTGAATTGCCGTACAAGCATATTAAAGAAATCGTTTTACACTGGTCAGGTACTGGTATTTTATAAAGTGGGATAGGTGTAAGAGTTTTTACCCCAGTGGAAGGAAGGGTTATGTTTTTGCGCGTGTCTTGTCTGTACCTATGTATTTTATTTGCTTGTCTTTATTTCCTCATGGTGCCTTATATCAAAATGCAAGAATGGAAAAAGTTAACTAAAGATTGTCATTGCCGTACTGATTAAAAGTTTAGCTAATTTGTTCAATGAATTAAAACTTCTTACTATCAGTGCTGCAGTGTTTCAAAAAAAAAAGATTTTACTTTCATAAAAAGCGTGTGTTTTATCAAAATATACTTCAAAACAGCGTAAAAAATACCCAATAACACAAAAACTAGTTCTAAACAAACACAACGCTATATTTAATCCATTTAAAACAAAAAACACACACAAACAACCGTGTAGGTACTATTTGCATGAAACACGCTAGTGTTAGTCCAATTCGTTAAAACAGAACACCCTTGTTCGACAATTAGAGCAACGCATATGGATTTGAAGAGGAAACGCGAATGAATTATTTGAATTAATTGGTTACGTCGAGGATTATTATTAAGACAGACTTGCGTGTATTAATTGATTGCCATGAGCCAGCTCTGTGTGTAATTGGAGAAGTTTATGCCATCGGTCCTAGGTTACTAGGTCTTAGGCGCCGTATCAATTTCTGTATACAGTTGGCTCAATATTACATCTGTTGTAATACTAATAAAGACGATGAGCAATTATATTAATATTCTAAAATATGTGTTTTGTGTCACAGTGGTCACAATCTCTTGTAAGGAGCAATAAGTAAATACTAAAATTGTTCGTACATTTTTCAAATGAATCTTCGTTATATCGAGTTATAATATTAATGTCCACAAAAATGTACAGGATTTGTTTTAAAAGCTAATATGATTGCTTTGTCAATATAAGTAAATGGAAGGCAAGATCCTTGTATCGCGGGAGGTTTCACAAACATTCAAGTCACATGCATTAAAACACCGAGAACTTTTTCTATATCACAAAATGTTTGGCCCAAGCGGGGATCGAACCCACGGACACATTGCGCACAATGGGTTTGGTCAAATAATCTGTGCCCCTCGGCTATCCATGCCGTCACAGTAAAATGGTTATTGAAGTACTTACCTCTGACACCAACATCGTCTGCGCCTCCATACGTAGTAAATATAAAGTACAGGATCAAAAGGATCACTTGAAACACGATCAGAGGCGCGTACTTAAACTTCTCCGATATCTCCACCATTTTCAAAGATTATTATTACTGCTTGTCAATCTGAAACAAATAAAATAATATACTTATCAGTTATGCTGATACTTGAACAAGGAGAAGAAAATGAAAGCATCTGGTAAATGATATTTGGATACAGATTTTTTTCGTACCTCCTTATAATTAGTTTTATGTAATCATCAATATGATTTCAGAATTAAAACAAATCCTTATAAGCCATAACATAACGGTTTTAGTTTACTTATTATACACTCATGAAACTTTCGTTGGTCATGATTTGATAATAAAACATTGATGACATTTAAATGTCAAATCAAAGACGACCAGAAAAAAAAGATATCTAAGTGTAGTCTGTATAGGTTTTTATGTTTAAACTTTATAGACAAAACCTTTTGTTCCTAATTATTAAAGAAAATGGTTTCTTTTAAACTGAACGCACAGTTTTAGACGCCCAAGAGAAGTCATTTTGCATTAAAAATACTATTTTAATACGTTTAGATTTAATAAAAATATATGTTTTTTTTTACTATGCAGTTCAAGACAAAGGATTTCTATATCGATGTTCGAACATTTTTTATAAAAAAAAATATATCCTGACCGCTTTATCACGTGCCCGACGACAACAACATTGCACTATATTCAATAATGACGAAAGTACAACTTGTAACCAGGAAACATTTTATGTAAATGCTCTAATTGATAACTAAGGTGTACAATGCCAAAAACGTGATTATGTTGGCCGTCAACTTGAACTATTCTTCTCGACTAGTCAACACATAAATTCATATAAAACAACAAGTTCTTAAGCAACTGAATAATTTAATACTTATGTAACAATACCGTTATACGAAGTACTAAAGTGCAATGAAGTATGTGTCGTGAAAACACGTGGTTACTAGTGCATTCCAATTATCACACCTTGACTTTTACATGGTCTTTATTAGGTAAGCAATAAGGATGATTATCGTGATTGCTTATGACGTAATAGAGTAAGTCAAAACATCTTATACAGATAGGTTTTATGTTATACATCCATATATTGTTATCGCAACAGTGATATTACTAGATTTGATTCACAAGCTGTATCACACATACAGCTTGTGAATCAAATCTATTATAATATAGACATATTTGGTAATTATAAAATTTAAAATTATAAGCTCTGAAATAAATAACGGTCTAAAACACAACACCACAGATTCAAAATCATCAGACCTCAATTTTGGAATTACACATACTTACAAAATTTCTAATGTTTAGCTTTCACAGTTCGTGAGATAAAGCCTGGTAACTGTCTGTAATAAAATTCTGTTTTTCACCTAAATATTTTTTTTTTCTTGTATATATTTTTTTTTTGGACGTAGACTGGGAATTCTAACAAAGGAGGTTAAAAAAATTCTATGTAGGGTTCATGACGTCACTAGCAAGGAGTTACAGAAAAAAAAGTGTCGTCTAAAGACGAATTTGTAATTTTTTATATCTAGCCTTATTGTTAGATTTAGTAATGCCTTACTGGTTAGCATTATTGTTTTTTTTAGAACTTGGACAAACAGGAAAGGGTTATAACTTATAACCTCTTTATCTCATTGCTGTTGTATAAATCCTTTATCTTAGTTTCTTATCTTCAGTTCTAGGGCATACTTGTTTGAACTGTCATTTTAACCATAGTTGTTTTTGTTTAACGTGAACATGAACTACAATTCCTAAGAAGAATTTTATTTAATCAATCAGTCAAAAGCAATTTGACAAATCGTTTTAATATTTTTTTTATTACTCATTTAGTATCTACCTGATGGACTATAAAGGTTTTTATTTAAAATACCCATTCATTATGAATGTGTCAATTTTACTTCAAGTGGTGGTATTGAGAGATATTTATTTTAGCGACATGATGACCTTTTCAACTTTATGGTAAGTAACATTAAAATAATGGTCAAAAACACTATTAAGAATATTTCCTAATATTGAAATGAAACTACTTTTACGGATTTTATCGCGGTTTAATTTTAGATTTTAGTTCCCGACGTTCCCGGACAGTCTGCCCGTGACCATGATACCTGCAAAGGTCAATGTCTAACATTCGCGTAAACCTAAGAAACCACTATATTTCCTAATATCTATTTCAGCTACAAACTTCTTTATTATGACTGATTTGTTCATATCCCAGTCTATCGTCGTAGTTAAATTGGATAAGTGGGATATTATTGGGATTTCGCACAATCAATAAATGAAACAGTAGGGGACCAACTCCCTGATCGTTTGAAACTATATTTAGATCATATCATTCTTTATTTAGTATCAAATATTCTGGGATAAATAATACTATATATTTTTGGACACTTTGTCTTCACAAATAAACAGAGAAACCGTCATCGTATTAAATTGGTAATGTTTTTGTCACTTGTTTTAAAATCCATTTTGAGCATAGATGTACAAATGAAAATATTAGTTTCACGACTTTATGTTTATAAGTAACCGATAGAATATAATAGAATACATTGATTTACTCAGAAGGTATTCTTATTAAGGGCAAAGCGAACACTAATGCAGTTCATCAACAAATAAACATAATTACTATACCATTTGAAATTAAACTAATGAAGAAATTAATATTAATTGCCTAATTGTTGTGAGATTAAAACATTTCACCATACTCCTATTAACATCAACTGGGCACCTACCGAGACTCCTACAATTTTGACTGTTGGACTCGAAAAAAAGGGATGTCGCTCTATGCAGCATAATTTTCTTTCTCGCTTACACTGCTGCAAATCTCATTATGCGCTCATGTTAGCCCTCTGTACTAAATAACAATTATAAACAACACTGCATCTACGTCATTATATTGTGTTTAACTGGATAACGAGCGACTATCCCAATCTTCTGAACTCGTGTAATTAGTACCATAGCTGACATAACAGTCATTGTGTCCGCACCAACACATTGTTCAATAATGTTCAATGTTGTAATTCTTGGACTTTATCGTGTTCCATTAGCAGTTTTGTTTCCTGTTTTAATGTTGTTTTTGTGTTTTCTTTTTAATGCCGACTTCAAAGAGGTCAAAATCTAATATGATAAAAATTAAGAAGTTATTTTATTGATGTCTTCGCGTAACCAAGATAGATTTTCACTATGAAAAATAACCATGAAAAACTATATTTATTTCTTACTACATCCATGAAAAATAAATATAACTTAAACCAGTTAATGTATAAACCGATAGATATAAGTATATATTAAAGAATATACTTATACACATCTGTTACAGTTTTGTTAGGTTGGCCATGTCTTGGTATCAATTGCCAGTATAGTTTTAAACAGTCTATAACGATCCTTCATGATTCGAGTATGCAATAAAATAACCAGTATTGAATTTAAAGTAATAGTATTTGAAAAAAGTCCCATCAAGAAAACGTATTCACTTGTAAATATAAGCTTGTCACTTTCAGAAACTAATCCCGATTGCAAACTAAAATGTAGTAAACCTATTTTTTATTTCATAGGTAAATGAAACTTCAGCACGAAGCTATTAAAATTTTGTTCCGTATCATATGTTTTTTCATTTAATGAACAAACTGGCAAAATCATTTATTGAATTTCTAGTCACGTCGAAATTTGACATTTTATTTATTTTCTATTGCAATTTTACTAGAGTATTTTAAACTGTATGTGTAGAACAAACCTAATAACTTTAATAGTAAAATATGACAACACTAAAAAAATATGACGCTCGATAAAAAACATCAAATCACTCAAACCTTCATCCCGTTTAAAAGTCCTTCAATGAAATCGATTGCAAAATAATTTCCGATTAAAGCATAAAGGAATCGATTTAAAGAGATAATCAAGGAATTGGTATGAAGCAAAATCCACGAAGTCAAAAGGAATCACAGTAGTTATGACCAATTAAAGGCAGTTTTAGATACGATTTCCATTTGAACGGTCGACGAGCGATCAAGCGATCATTATGCAATCGAGTGCACGTTAACTCGATGAAAATTTCACGTTTTATGCTCTTTATATTCGAGGGATGCTAAATATTTGAATAGGTCCCGACGTAGATTGCTTTTCTATTTGCAAATGTTTCCGTTTGAGATGTATGGCAGCGCTGCATTTGTTTATCCGTCTGCCTTTTAAAGTAATGTGAACGGAATGTTTAATTTGAATAGTAAACTGTTTTGGTAATAAGCGAAATTGAATGTATGAGAAAATGAATGGAAACTCATTGTTTGAGTTTAACTTCCATCCAAGTGTACCCTAATAATGTTCGTCTAATTTCAATGTAGTTGGAATAAAATGCTGCAGATTTGTTGCCCGAAAATAAATTAGTGATTACCAACTCTAATTTCGATAGTATAATATAACTTGTAAAAGTTAAAAAAAAATATCCAAAGACTTAAAATATAAGTGACCAAAAACTCTAAAATAATAAAAAAATGAATCACTTATTTCCATGAAATTATCATTTCTAAAATTATTTTTTTTCGACCTTTTTAACAGAGAGAAAACATCGGAAAAATATCGAAAGCATAATAATAAAAAACTTTAAAAAGTTTCTGACAAATATCCACATACATATCCAATCACATACCTAAGTTTCCAACTAAAGTCCATATAACTGACAGCTGACTTGACATACACAAAGCAACGTACCTCTTATACGTGTGGAGTCCCCCACGGCTCTCGAGCGACACACCCGCGATTACCGGCGAGCCCCTGTTTGACAAACATCAATCAACTATTACTATTATGTCGCAGGCAGTGTGTGATAACAGATAGTCTTCAAGTTACTAGTTTACAGATGAGCGTTTTTTTCTTCTCCTTTCTTATACGCTTGCTGTTCGTTAGTCT
Source organism: Trichoplusia ni (assembly GCF_003590095.1). NCBI lineage: Eukaryota > Metazoa > Arthropoda > Insecta > Lepidoptera > Noctuidae > Trichoplusia > Trichoplusia ni. Next base: position 11,539,056 of record NC_039484.1, on the reverse strand, counting down.
CGCAAAAACTCGAGAACTGCTGAACCGATTTTGCTCATTTTAGTCTTGAAAAATTCGTAGCAGTCCTGGAAAGGCTTAAACATTTTTAAAATATGGAAGAATTGAATAAACAAAATGTACATCAACTGTTAGGCGGTAAGTAGTTTGCCGAGACAAATTGACGTTAAAAATATGTATACATAGAAACTTGATTTTAATTTAAATTGTGTTTTTGTTGAAAGGATTGCTTTGAAATGATTATAATTATGCAATTAACTATATGAAGGTCAATATTTTAAAATAAACTTATTTCAAGTACGTATTTCCTTGTATAAAAATAAATATTTACTTACAGCAGGTGTGGTCACTTCACGACTGTACCCGTCACAACACGATCTCACTAATTTTGTATCACGATTAATTATCACTTTTAGATTATTGCAACACTAACATACCAAAAAAAATACCTATATCCATCACCCAAATTAAACTACATACATTAATTTTTGAACGACGATCGTCAGTTTTCTTTTTACGTTCTATTAATATATTTTTTAATATTATCACAATTTTCTACGCATTCCATTATATGCGATGAAACAAATCAATACCGAGTAAAATGCTGAGAAATAACTGTGAATGATATTTGCTCTAGTATTCTTACTTTCTCGAAATAAAGTAAAACTCGTGACAAAGATTATTATGGTGCGGTTACATGGCTATTTTTTAGAGGATCCATTGCAACTTTTTAAACAAGCAAATATTTATGAACTTTAAATTTAATTTAAATCTTTGTCGTACTTTGGCCAAGTTTGAGTGACTGAATTCCGCAGTAAAGAATTTAATCGTGTGTCGCCGGGAGTTTCACAAACATTATTTCACAAGAATAAAGACACCCAGACTCAGGACAAGCATTTGAAGATCACAGAAATGCTTGACCGCGATTGACATAAATAATCATCGCAGAAAATACGCTGGTGTACAAACAACTGCAAAAAAATACTGCCAATAAATTGTATTGAAATTCGTACAAATTTACTAAAATACATAATTATTTCTTTCAAGCTTTGTAATTTCAAAAATAATAATGAAACGAACGATTGGAAACTCTTTCATTAAATATTTCAAACAAATTGCTGAAAATAAATCAATTCTATTTGCTCGTGTAGTCGCGCCTTTACCAGCGTTAAAAATAATAACGTTTGCAGCTACAATTGATGTGTTTTCCAGGTCGAGTGCTAAATATACGACAAAAACACATTTCTCATATTTTAAAGCGCTCGTCAATACAAAATAAATGTTGGATATTTTGAAGGGCGCTTAGCGAAACTAGTAATAAAGTGGATTCGTTTCGAGTTTATGTTCTGTTCTATTTATTTTTAGTATTTGTTGGATTTGTTTTATGTTATTGCAATTTTTGGAAAGTATTTTTTAAGTTTTCTTTATTTAGCAAATATTGTTTACTGCTTGTACCGATATTGGCAGGTTTGTTACATCAAAATAATATTTCAAACTTACTTAAGTATACATATTAAGCATACTATATTGATTCTTACGTTTATAATAATAAAATTATTAAATATCGTTTAAACGACGTCTTTTTTAACTTTAAACTGTCACATTATTTACTTTGAACGAAACAAAAATGACTTTAAAATATTAAATGCGCAGTCTAGACATTTCAGTAAAATACTAAATTGACATTATTTACACCATCTTCGTCCCCCACTACGTCCTAGAAAGAGATGCAATAAGGTCCCACGTCATAATCGTCGGACAGAACATATTATGTCAACGTATTACGATTACAATACGATTGAGTAACGAAGATAACAATATCTGTATGTGTCATGCTATGTCTCTCTTTCATTAGAAGGAATTGTATTTATAGTATCAAGGTACGGAGGTACTTATCATCTATTAGCAAATCGAACGCCCTTGCACTTGTTTTATTTACGATCGCTTACAAGAATCGATTCGTACGTTTGTTTGTCAAAGAAAACCGAATAATTATTTTGTTTTTGTTTACAATTTCAGTTTTGTTGTTCTCAAAGTTGATTTTGACGTGCTTCAGTTAATTGATACGCGTACCGCATAAAGTTAAGTTCGGAAGTCGAAGTAAGATGAGTTTAGAAAGTTTTTGTTTTTCATTAGCAATTAATACTTATTGTTGATCTAGGAAAATATTTTGGAATTGCTTTGGTATTTATTATCTTATTCAATGAGATTAACACTGCGATGTATACAATATTTTTCAAAAGTTCTAAGACCGTTTATAAGACCTCAATTATGGGTAGAAATTCCCCGTTACCGCTATACCATATTCAATACATTTTATTGATTCAAAATTATACGTTTGATTTCAAGTAGTTTTCACTCTTTTGAAACGTGCATATGAGTTTGCGCGGTTCCAAAATTATTCTTATAAAGAAGAATCGAAAAATAAATCCATATACTATTATTAAAGCACTTTACCCTTATGAGCGGTTCTGTGCTCGCTCTAGCTCTTAATTTAATCTTAAAAACAATGCATGTGAAGAAACAATGCATGTAGGTATATTCTGAATCATATCATAAATGTAACAAAAACATAATAATTACGTAAATGTTGTAAGATATGTGTAATAAACAGTCTTTATTCAAACAAACACGGTTTTTTATAGTTTTATCATACCGATTAACAGAGAAGTACCTACGATATAAAGATATAAAAAATATTTGATTGTTTTTAAACTGACGTAAAACATTGTTTGAACTGTATTTGCCGCGCACACGACTATTCGTTGAATTAAATAAGACATAAATGATTTGTGTAACGTGCATTTCGGCATGATCCAGTAATTTTGTTTATGTTTTTCAACTGATTACATATATATATATTTTTTTAAATGTTGAAGTTTTTGCTTTGGAATGTACATAAGGTTTTATTAGGAAACTAATCTCGCTCTAAAGAGTTTAGTTCATGTGTCGCACAGTTTGCACAAACATTCAAATCATGCATGTATAAGAAGACCCCTAGATGAAAATTTTAAGTACTTAATTCAATAGAATAAATATAGTAGAAAAATGGAAAGGAAGTCATGGTCAAGGAAGTGCTCCATAAAAACAAAAATAACTGGCAATCCCGGATTCTTGGACTTGTCAAGAAAATTGAGAATAATATAAATAGAGCTCTTGTAATTTCTAATACAGTGACAGAAGAAAAACCCAATGATCTTGGATTCTATGAATTCATAAGTATCGAATATCACATTGCTTGTAGGACTTGCAATCCATCTAAACAATGAGAATTAAAACAAACACATACGATAAGTAAAGTGAGTGCAGAAAATACGAAACAATCAACTAGCTAATGGAAGTCTTAACCGCACGAACTCAAAACCGGCACCGTATCGGTAAGGGTACACATTCACTTGCCGAAAACCGGATCCACGGATTTACGAATCTGATGTACCAGTTCAAGAAAAGTTTATCAGGTTTATGAAAATGAACCTTATTTGAATGTCTGTAATGACTATAATTTTAAAGTAACTAGTTACTTATCGTAAGGATGTTTCATTTTTAAATGATGCAAAGGTTTCCTCGCACGTATTTATCGGAATTGTCCGAGTCGTTTCAGATCTAAGTACCTATTGTATTATTAAATAATAAAGGCTATGTTAGTGTGAAATTTGTACGCTTTGACACTACTCACAGTCGTCTTCTTTGTGAAATACAATATCCAATGGACGTCCATGTTAGATGTGTGAATCAAAGTGTGTGTTGACTTCTAAGTCTACATCACATCTGTCCTGCATTTTGATTTAATCTCCTACCAACATTTTGCTATGTTTTAACTAAAATACTTCTTCAAATTCTTTGGTTCAAAATCTCTACGTAGTTCATAGTTACACATTAAAAAAAAAATACTCGGTGCATACAAACAATCACATTTACCAAAAACTGGACTACTCCAAATCCGAAAACATAAACCCTTTTGTCACATGTATATGTACCCTTAACTGTGCCGGCTAAAACCGGTGCCGTCTAACTAATACCAGTATCATCCGGTTTGTTCCGCTCGTTTCCAGTTTAAAAGCCTACGTGACTTACTGGAATGGACTTTGTTTTAGTTCGTTTAGGCACATCACTCACTTTAATGTACGGATCAAAGTTTGGAACTAAAATTAATTTGTCTATTTTTTGTGACGGCTCTAATTAGGAATGGACTGAAAGCTTTTTAAATGGCCGTTATTATTTTTGTATTCCAAGGATTAAAATTCATTTTGCTTTTTATTAAAAATGCTTGAAATTATTTTGGGTTTACCGTTCGGGAATTTAATGCAGTTGCGCATAACTCGTGCTCACGTTAGCGGTTATGATCGAAATTAACACAAGAATGGGATTACCACTACATTTTCGCGAGATGAGATTTAAATTTACGAACCAATGATTGCTGGTGCGGTATCAATGGCTAATGCAGCTTTTGTTAGATAACTAGGTATAGGATTATAATGTAGGTTCCTAAAACTGCTGCCTTGTTGTTACCCTAGAGACATTTAAAATTGTATGCGTACTTCTTTTTATTATTAAAAATAAAACGACCTCCTCCTACTCTTCGACCTTTATTTTTATTTTTTATACCACCTGTGAAGACTTTAAATCTGTAGCTGTCACGGTACATAAGATAAATACATCCTCTTGACTGATTGACAGACTCGACTTGACTGGTTGGGCAGACAGACCATCGGAGAGTGTTTAACTTAAGAGTGAAGCTGTTTTAAAAATTCGAGTTTTTGAAAGTACTATTATATTTAGTTCAAAAGTCAAATTGATGTAAACACTATCTCAATGCAAGCTTGAAGTTTTCATCAAAAAATAATAGCCACATAATAATATAACCCGCAATAACATAACGCACTTAATCCCATTCTTTTCGCAACGAACCATCAAAAACTGATTGATATTATAAAACGAAAACAACCGGAAAAATATCCAAATACATAAATACCTTCAAAAATTCAACGAACTGATGTCAAATATAACTGCATAAATGTCCGCATTCATAAAAAAAAACTCTTCGCAATATTCACTGTTCCATATTTCCTGATATAGCAAACAAAGTTCCGCCCCGAATGAGTTATACGTTCATGCTCAAAGTTTTAAAGTTGACTAAAGAAAAAGTTTATCGCAAAACATGGACAGGCTACCTAGCTGAGTTCGGATATAAGTTATGCACCTATAATGTAGAAGTTGTACTAGCTTTTTTCTGTAATGGAACTGCAGTATATGATATAATTAATAGAATTAAATTATTTTTTTAAGATATTGAGTTAAATACATAGGTAGATTTAGCCAATCATGTAAGGTCAAAACTGAGGTAGATGATAAGTGCAATGCCGTAAATCTGGTAAAAATCTATCGATACAAAGAGTATTCAGATTTATTTCTGCATTAAGGCCAATTCTGAATAAAAACTATTAAAATATACAATGACCTAGAAAACCAAGAAAATTGAAACGAAAAAAATTAAGAAATACAATTTAGTAAGGAAAAAAAAATGTAATCTACATATGTTTTGAAGCAAACATTTCAAATATATAAATACCCATGTTAAAACCAGGCTTTAGCCAGTTGGTAACTAGAATTCGTAAACTGGCTGGCTTGACTGAATAAGTACCTCGTTCTCACAGAATAATGGCGTAAAGTTTTAGTCATTGTGTTGCTGTGGTTTGCAAGATAACTGCCGACTACAGCGTACATCTCTACTTCACAAATATGCTTGTATTTTCTGATGTTTCACTACAACACTGATCTGCGAAGTTTGGGGTTTATGTTCTCAATGGACAGTGTTATCAGAATTGTTTATGAAGATGGTACCGATTACTTGAAACAAATAATGTTATTGGAATTCACATTTTGGATATCACGATTATTATTTTAGATCAAACTTAATTGTACCTATAAGTCTTTATTTGTGTCTGCCTACCTAGGAGCACAGATAAGAATTTTTAAAGATTCTGTAACTTTACGCAATTACAAATTATCCTACACTAGCTGTTGCCCGTGACTTCGTCTCCGTGGGTAGAAGATATAAGTTATGGTTTAGGTGTACCTGCCCGGTTTTTTTCACATTTTCCATTGTATCTTAGCTCCTATTAGTCGCAGCGTGATGGTTTATAGCCTAAAGCCTTCCTCGATGAATGGTCTATTCAACACAAAAATATTTTTTCAATTTGGATCAGTAGTTCCTGAGATTAGCGCGCTCAAACAAACAAACAAACTCTTCAGCTTTATATATTAGTATAGAAGTATAGATTGTGCAAAAACACTCCGCTTTGAGGGTGGATTCAAAACGACAAAACACACATACAAAAGCTTTCATCATAAAAGGACAATAAAGAACATACCAACATATCTATAAGTATATGTCGCTCCAAATGACTAAAGAATAGACGGCGACATTTTTCCGAAGGTGCCACAATAGCCGATTAATGGGGAGTAAATCAGGTGTACCCACCTGATTGAATCGGCATCGGCGTGAGCTGATAACTTCGTTGGGGAAACTCGATTCTGGAGGGTGTAGTTCGCTTTCGGCTTTAATACACTTGGTTTAGCGATTGCGAGAGGTGAATAAACAGGTCAACAGCTGACAGCGTTAGTGGATGATTATCGTGGCAAAGACGGACCAATTAGTCTAGTGGGGTCTTGGTTGGGTTTGATGCGATGTGCTAATTTACGTTTTAGTTTATTCGTTCTATTGTAAATGTACTGGAAGATATTTCTTTCAGGAAGAGCAGTATGGTGGCCGAATTTGAATGTTGTGTATCAATATTAATTGTGTACCTATGTGTATTAATAGTTAAATCAGGAAAGAGGTTCTTTTTTTATCTTGAATCTTTTATTATTATATTTATCAGAACTACATAATATGAAGTGTTCTTCAATTTGTAAAGTTAAACATTTTCTTTTCACCTATTTAAAGGACGAGGAAATTTCGAGGAAATCATTTGTGTCAACAATTTTATTGCAGATTATATACTAGCTGTTGCCCGCGACTTCGTCCGCGTGGTTAGAAGAAATTGCGACTATAACTTGAGATTTAAACTATCCTATCTCTCAAGTTGGATCGAACTGCACATGGTGTGCGAATTTTATTATAATCGGTTAAGCGGTTTAGGAGTCCATTAAGGACAAATATTGTGACACGAGATTTATATACAATATGAAGATTTACAAAATGATTTGTGAATTATTGAACATATTTCCCTGAAAACAATCTATTGGAATTCTGTGTTTGCTCTCATTTCAATAATTACATACAGGGTGTAAGGAACACCGTACCACCAAAGTCGCATAATGACTTTAAAATAACGTGTTAATTAATATTAAAGAAGTCGCTACCGTCGGAGATTAATATTTATAGATTTAGTCATTTTTGAGCACGCAATGAATTGGTTAGTATTGGTTACCGCGCGATCCTTACGCTCAGCGTACGTACTTACACGAACTGTAATGTGGTAGGAGGGCGACACTCGGCGACACGATCGAAACATTCGAAACGCGCGCGCATTTTATAAAAATGTTGTGATGTAACGAAAAACAATCACAAAAAAAATACCAATCAATTTACACTATTCTGACTTCAATCTGTGTCTTGTGTATTATTAAATCAAACCTACTCTTACCTTAATCTCGCTCACTTCTAACCAGATAAGGTTCGAAATGTCCGCCATCTACGTGCACACAAATTTTGGCGCGGCGAAAAATCTGCTGCTGAACCCAGGGCAAAAAGTACCGCGTCCAGTAAATGTTCATCGCGAGACTTGCATTGCCACGTGCTTCGCCATAACACATTAGCATGTTGCCATTCTCCCGGGCGGTAAAATAACCTATCGAGCTACTAGGATCGTAATTTAAATAATACACACACAACACACGCACTTATATCACTTAACACAATAAAATTGTCTGCCTACACGATAATTAGTCCGCGAATTACCCGATTGCACATGCACATTCGATTAGCGTAAGGAACAAACTGAGTAAAAATAGGTACTATTTTGAAAAAAGCCGAACTTTCGGTTTTACCTTTGAGTAGTGTTGGACCTAGGTACCTATGATTCTTTATCGATAAATTACATGAGGTCGAAGTGAATATCGTAAAATTATTCTTGACAATAAAGTACTTAACTTAAACCTTTAAAATTGATTAATCACAAAATGTACTTTTGTGTAAGAACATAATTGTTTTATGTGACTGGAATAATTATTCAACAGTTCGTAGGAAAAAAAATGATAAAAATTTTTAGGCAGGAATTTCATTAGTAGATGATGGATATTAGTAACAAAACAGAGTTTAATTTTAGAAAAAATAAATTATTGTTTATAACAACATGTTTTAGAACTACAGAATTCTAAACAATAACAAACTGTTAATAATAAAAGGTTTTAATAAATTTCGTAGTACGATAAGTTGATAAACGCTGAGAAAGTGATTTTTTATTTTATAACATGGAACCCGTGTAACAAAAATCGATGTACTATTTTATCCAGTGTCACAGGTACGTCACTCGCCGATACCGCTGTAGGTGTTTGTCGGCGCGCTGGCGGTGTCGACAAAGGCGGCTAGCGGTGCCTACAAAGCGCGCGGCTTTTTTTAAAGGAATAGTAGGCAGGATTACGAATAATGAGTGCGAGTGCGCGCGCAATAGTTGCGCTATCTCTTACGGTTGACGCTCATGTATTGGTTCGGTTTTGACGTCACTTTCGGTTAGATTTGCGAGAGAGCGATGACCGACGAGTACCTTTACGAATCAGCTGATCGGGAGCAGTTTTTAGTGTTTCATTTACATTGCCTTTTTTCGTGAAAACGGCTTAATAATTACTTTCGTTATGAAAATATTATTGAAATACGTAGGAAAAATGATTTTATGACACATAAAATTAAAAAAACGCGAAAAAAAAATGCAATTTTCATGAAAAGACCGATGAAAAATTCCAACGCAGGGGGGTCTGGAATCATGTCTAGAACTCAGGTCCCACGGAAAAGTCACGGTGTTCCTTACACCCTGTATACAAAAAACATGCATTCCATTAAACATTCTAACCTATTTTGTTTTTAGACTTTTTAGTTATCAACTATTTCAAATGTTTTCAATTTCTTGTGACCGTCATCCGTCCATACAAATCGGCTTCACATCATACAATTATACTTTAACAATGTCAAATACCAATCTACCAATCAAACGATTGAAAGAAAGCAAATAGTTCTTGTTTCGATTTCCAGACTATCAGCTTACAACGTCGCACATAATACGAATATCAGTAAACCATTGATAAAATGTCTACTCCTACTTACCCCTTAGTGCAGTCAAGCGTGAAGATAATTCAAATCTATTTCAATGTATCGAGCAGAAATTCACCGATACAACGCACCAATCCTCTTTGCTAGTATTTACGAATACGTAGGCGTTTTCGAGTAAACAAAACTATTTTTGTTACGTAACAAAGTTTGTGGAGCGATTGTCAACTGTTCGTGCTTCGTGATTCGTCAATTAGCAATTTATTTAGGACTTGAGTGAAAATTGATATTCATATGACATTTTATCTGTTTGTATCGTTGTGCATTAGTTTTTGAGCTAAATAAAAATAGGTATATGGTCATAAAATTTTCGGTCGAATAGAACATGGATGTGTCCATGATTACTGAGAGGCTTAATGAATGAGAGTTTGTATTGTAGAAACAAACATTTAAAGTTGCTGGAGTAGACAATTGCACGGATAATCGACTGGTTTAGGTCACAACGCCAAGTTTAATGCGCGTGACGTATCGTGGGTTCGATCCCCGTGTAGGACAAGCGTTTGTGTGATCCACGTATGCTTATCCTGAGTCCTGGTGTCTTTTACTAAGAAGTTTTGGTTCAACATTTAAAAAATATCTTGAAGACCTAATTCATGCCACTATGGAAGTAATGCGCCATCTTGCTTTCATAACTTAAACAATATTGCTTTAAGAGGTGATAACGCCCCTCACCACGTTAAAAACTGCTCGTTTTTCTAATCGCCGATATAAAAACTTCTCTAACACTCAAAGTTGCACAGTTGGAGCACCTGTGCATTTCATGCACGTGTTGTGCAGTTACCTGTCTTATGACGTCATTATCCTATACGACTTTGTACCGCGTGTAATGGTACGGGAAATGAGGACTTTTATGGTCCTTGTGTTCGAGATTAGGACCAGCCTCATTTGAAACAATGTTTTAGATTTTATTGCTCCTGTCAATTGTAAGTTTCATTGTGGCTTTTTGCTAAATTAGTAAAAAGAACAAGTGAAATTAAATAATTTAGAGCAACTATGTCTATATAATAAAAGTGCCTCAAAAAGGTTATGTTATTAATTTTTTGAGTTCCGTACACAAGAACCAAGTGTAAAAACGAAAGCCGGAGTAGTTGTCAGTCCAAGTTGTATTTTATGAACCGTGATAGACAGTATACATTTTCTCAGACCATGTGCTTCTGCAGATGCTATAACAGCCTAAGATCGAGGTTAAGCAACTAGTGTGCCTGTCACAAATAATTGAGGGTTTGTAACCGCAAAATTATACACACACATTCAATAAAAGGTAAATAAATCGAAGAACAAGAAAAGTCGCAAAACTGTTCACCACGACAAGCTCCACTTAGGTGAGCATTAGCATATTATCCAGTCCGCTCCCAATCCGGTGATAACATCCCTGGTCCATTGGAGAAGCTTCTTGAAATAGATTATTCTCGCTGGCCACATCTTATCTGCTTCAGGCTCATACAATATTTATGCGTGAAGAACACAGAATGTCGATTACTCGTTGGTTTACAAAGATATCTGGTATCTAGATCTGATCTAATTTTAAGACGGTGTATTTATTATTCAATAAATTAGCTTTAATACTCTCTTTGGTAATGAAGATACAAGAGTATTAATAGGTTATAATTAAATTTCATTCATTATTATTTCTAAGATTTTCTTTAACGAAGATTAACGATTAATGGGCAGAAAAAGATGGCTATAAATAGACTATTGATATCTGTTCTTAAAGATTGTTCAGTTTCTTGAATTGGAGCGCCATTTAGCGCAGCGCAGAATATTGCCCAAAACATTTTTGACTAAAGTAACTCAAAAGGCAGATTTGGCGAACGCTGTGTAGGATCCAATCAGCCCAAAGGGCAAAGAAGAAGATAAGAAGGTGTGTCCAGCTATGCTCAGCAATATTATAGACTGCAATAGGCTGAGTTGATTTGAAACATAGAATCCCTCTCTCTGTCCTTGTCTCATCTATCCATTCTACATCTGAACTTTCACTCAACAACTGACAATTCTTCAGCGAGAGAGAGACGGAAAGATTATCACACAACACTTAAGTTTTAGATGCTCTTTTGTAATCTTTATTGAGTGGTTGTAAATTGACTTTTCTAAGAACCCTCACAAGTCTTCGAGTAACGTACTTCACAGAATATTGTATATTAAACTCGGTATGTAATTTTTTTGTTTGAATAAAAACTTTTTGCGCTTTAAGTAAGCGCTTTTGTACGTTTGGGAAATGATTTGGTTCCGTGGGTTTAATGTGATGGAAGTTGCGCTGAAGTGTGACATATTAAAATGGTTTTCACTGTACATTATTACAAATGCCATTGGATTGTTTTTGATATTTAATATTTTCGTCATTGTTTTCCTTTTGAAAATATGAATTTTGCTATTTGTGCTTAAAAAATTTGCCAATAAGTAAGTACTGAGACATTAATATTTTGTACTCGTAAGGCTTGTAATTCCAGAAATCGCAAAAGACAAAAGTTCAGAAAGAAAAATTGGGAGGCTTTTTCACTGCCTTTTGATCTGACACAGATAACATATAAAAAAAGTTGAAATCAGACTTAAACAATGAATGTCGAGACATAGACACATAGATATTAGTATATAATCATCACGTAGAATAGCTACAGTCAAAAATAAAACATAAATAAACTACCTTAAAGGCCGTTATTGAATGCGTTTCAACTCCGAACGCCATCACAGTCCTCACACTGCTCGCGACGTATTATTGGATCAATCTGAACCAGATTCAATTTGTTATGAATGAACTGAATACGCTTCTTGTGATATAAACCTTGTTGCTGTAGCTGCAAATGTGAGTAGTAATCATATTTATTGTGACGCGTTTCAGGAGATGAAGTTGTGTATTCGGTCCTTCGATAAGATGTTTTGGTCTTTATGCATCCCGAATACGAAGTTCAATGGTCCTTTTGCCTGCAGTCATTTTATGAAAAAGAACTAGGTGATTATACTGCACCACCTCTCAGTCGAGAACAGTAAAAAAGAAAATCATTTATATCCCATCAATTTACTGTAATAATTAGAAATGCAATTAAAAATATACCATTCATATTTTATAAAACCATATTTAAAAGGTTGTGTTATCAATGAAGCAACTGCTTAGAATAAAAAAGACTTTGCCACGCTCACAATGGGGAATGTTATAATATTTAAAAACACAATGAAATAAAAGTATAAGACTATTTCTAGTATTTTATTACGTACACACATATTCAGACATTGTCATAATGCATACAATGTTTGAATCAAATAATTAAATTATCTTTACGAGTAATAGTGAATTTAATTGTACGTTTCTTTGTTAAAGGTGCATATTGCGTTTAGGTTTGATATACACTATTGTTTGGGCTTTAAATTAAATTTTCCTGACAGTGTGTTAAAGTTTTGTTTTTGTTAACGAGCCCTAAATGCAGAAGTGTTGCGTGGAATCTCGCTTCCTTATTGGCTGTAGTAGGTTTACACCTGAAACTGGTTGGTTTTTCCGTACCCAAAGACGGTAACTTATCAAAGTTTAAAGGCTTTGCTGTCTGTCGCCAAGCTGGAATAGTGGTTTGGTTCCGTCTATCAACAGGCTGCTATAGATAGGTAGTTAAAATTAACTCAGAAGACGAATTTCTATGATAATATAGAGGTTATGCAACACTGATTTATTTAATTATTATTCAAAACTAAGATGAACAAAGGTCTTTGTATTAAATGTAACACTTGACTCCGATTTCCGTCGTAAGTACCAAACGTCTAACACATGTTTATTTCGCATTCCACGGTTCGAACCGCCGATTCGTCGCTTATACTAGAAAACTTATGGATGGACCAACCAAACGTTAGCCAATATCAATCCATACGACTCAAATAGCGCGTTAATACTAATTATCATTTTGCGCTTTGACGATGCATCGTATTTTGGCAAGGTCCACTACGTAAATCGCATTATTGCTACTGCATTATTGCTTACGCGATTCATGAGCGCTCTTGACAGAGATGGACGCGGGCGCTAGATTGATGTACGCTTATCGCTTAATTGCCGCGACTAGTGTGCGGTAATACGCTCCGATAATAGCGTTTCAATTAACTAAGCTGAGTTCAGGTTTAATGGCGTACTCAAAAATCTAAATTGGAAATTTTATACACGGAATACAAAGTAGGCAGATAATGTTGTATCACATGCTTCTACAATTTTATAAGTTTGTCTTGTTATTATAAACATTGACGTATCAACAAGTAACGTTTTCTATTTGTCAAATCCACTGAGTCCCACTGAAAGGCAAAGTAACGTTCAAGAATTAAACAGCCTACTGCAGAAGATGTTCCTTTGTCATAGCTTTTTTTATTAGTTAAAGTCATACCGACTTTAATTATTTACCACTTTTGTTAGTTTGTAGCACACATACTGTTAAAGTCATATTCGGCTGCAATTGTTTCACTGCTGAGATAAAAGTTATTTTTCTCTACATTGACTACTGCTATCTATTTCACTTGGTCCTTTGAAGATTTAAGGGCCAGATGAACCGAGATCACTGTGCAATAATGCGCATCATTTAATTATTGAAATAATTCAATTAATATTTGATCATACTGTCGAATGCGTCAAATAATTAGCTCTCAGAATTTGTTTTATTATTCTACTGGCTCCTTCAAGACAAGTTGAACAAAATTTATCTCCTGAAGGATTTGAATTGGTCTTCAAAGTTTGTTCTTGTTCTATTAATTCTGAACTTTCGTTAAATTACTTTAAATAATAAATGATGTACGATGTATTAGGGATTTGAAGTTTCAAATGACCTTACGGTATCATACAACTTGTATTTACCTAGTTGTTATTTATTCACGATCACGTTTAAAAACGCGCTGGAATCAGAATTAATTCCTATTGAATACTTCTGAATTAATATGACAAAATCAGCACAAAAAATAGAAAAAAAATACGTAGTCGAGTCTACGCCTGATTTTTGCTTCATAGCAAGACAACTTGAGCGAGACAATCATCCGTCAATCACCAAATAGCTATCTGTTATTGGCGCCGTAGTACGTCGTATCATCGTGGAAAGAACTTAAGATAAAGAAAAAAGCAAGTTAAAATAAAGTTAATATCGCTGATCATTTACAACTGAAAATCGATTAAATATTAATGTGACTATACGCATAATTAAGTGTTAAACGACACCATTTCTAACTCACTCACTACGAGTCTCCTAAGCCTCCGTGACAGAAGGATCAAATTCCTTAATGCGAGTTTTTTAAAGAAAGTATTTTTTCATTCCATTCCTATCGATGAAACAATTTTCCCCTGAAACAGCTCTTAATTAAGTTACATTAGAACGTATTAAACAAACCTGCGGGCTTATTTAATATCGAATAATTTATATAAAAGAAACAAGGGCTATAAGAAATTAAAACAAAAGAATACGCAAACATTTGAAACTCCGATATCATGTTTATTTTAATATTATACTGTAAAATGTTGAGTTTATTTATTGGGAATAAGGACTTTTATACTTCACGAGTTTTTAACTAAGTAAGTCCTGGGCATTTGTAGTTTCAGAGAGCCTAGTCTTGTAGTAAAATTATTGCAGCTGTGGAAGAGTGACAGCCCAGAACATGGTGAACAGTGGTGATAGGTAAGTAACGAAAATGGTGGTCTAAAAAAGCCAAAGAATTAAGCTTAAGAATCCTGCTTCGTTAAAGTCAAATTTGAAGTACTTTTGCGTTACCAGGTTAGATAAAAATGTAGCTGACAAAAAAGTTGTTTTCAGAGCATAGGATTCCCAAGATGATTTACAAATTTTAATTAATATGAAAACAATAAAAAAAAAGTTTTGCTGATCTGATTAGATAAAATATTTCCCAATGAATTACATTCTCAAACTTTAAACTTATTACACCGCTGTCTCCGATGAAAAATAGAACAGCAGGAGATCTCGATTATTAGGTACTACCAACCGGGACAAGATCCCTTATTTGGTGAACATATTGTTTATCGAGGGGTATATTATCGTGTTCTTCGTGTAGGCGTCGTAAAAATGACACCCTCCCTTTGTTTATGTGATGCTTAGTTTAGTACGTTCCTTTTATTTTATGAGGCGTATTTCTTTCATTAAAATAATGGGACTTGAGTTTTTGGATTCATAATCTCAATAGACATTGTTTTTATGTATGTTCTTATATGAAAGAAAAGAAATAGAAATAATAAATAAGACTTGATAAGTAAAAGCCTATCTGTATCGGCGTATAGCCAATAGTAAAATTAAAATTGTATGTTTATTTTAAATCTCGATTTTTTTTCTTCAAGTTAGAAGCTTCTCACTTATTTTGATGATTAAATAATTTAACAGTCTGTGCTTCACTGTGGATCGACGGTTTAAGATTTTCACAGGGTTATCCACGAAGTTTTCGTTCACTTTTGAACAGTGAAAAAAGTCACATTAGTACTTTACCTGCGACTATTTCGAACCTGCATATTGTGCCAACAAATTCATTCTCAAAAATTCAAGGCCATCAAACATTAAATTCTCTAACATTTTATTTCTTAGAAAACTCGTCACGTACCCGTATCGTATGCCCTAAACAAAATGATATTTTAGCTACAATGTTAATTAAGTATTTTGTTTTGAATCCCAGTTCGGCATTCATATGTTTTGAGGCGGGCTTTACCTATTAAAAGTATAATCATCTTGTTACACGTATCAAATTTACAATTTTGAATATACCTGATATATTGTGTATATTCCATTTAAAACTAGTTTATTCTATGCATGACAGTTTTGAATTTGATATTCTAACTTTCTATTTAATTTTCTACTTTGATGAGTTTTGCTAGTTGTTTATTGGTGAATGTATTGTTTTGACCTTTATTTCAATCCTAAATTTAAGAACAAATATTGTGACTCTCCCGGTTTTGCTCGTCTAGGGTTCGGGTATAGCTGCTAAAATATTACCCTTTTATTAAGTCGGACAACAGTAGCCTTCATACCAAAATTTCATGTTAAGAGGTAGCAAACATACACACACACACATACTTTTGCATGTATAATATTAGGTTGATAAATATGTATTTTTAATTAACTGTTATTTATTTACTTGGATTGAATGGTTTGTGTAATAATGTGAAAGTTAGCAGAGAATTGTGTAATATCGTGTATTAAGCTGGAGAAAAGCTAAAATAGCTCATAATTGAAGCATTTTGTACTTGAGATATTATTTCTCATCGATTTGCTGTGTATAAAAAAATGATTCAAAAGTAAGATTTTTCCTCGCATTTGCCCAATTTTGCTGTCGATAACGCTCAAGAATATTTCTTGCATATTAAGGCTGGACACACAACACACTGACACGTAATTCAGACGAACAAAGAAGACTAAAATAATATCATGACTAATGTTCAAAACAAAACAGTTTTCCAGTCTTTTCTTTTGTCTAAGTGGTAGAAGAAAATTGTCTTAAAGAGTAATGAAAACAAAAACTTTGAAAACTCTACAAAGAAGGTGAGGGCTAGTTTAACAAATATTCTCGTGTATTTATGGTTGCTCAGTTATATTCTTTTTAGCGTAGACTAAGTGACGGTCGAAAAATGACTATTTTTCTCCATATTATCTTCCACAATGACGAAAACGGCATTTCTTATGAAATATAGTAATTATACAGATGTAAGTTACATCTTGTTCATTCGATATTTAATCTTTGGTGTTGTTGGGGTCATCAAGCCGAACCCTTGTGTTCGACGTGTCACAGTTTTCATCCTCGCATAGGAAATCGTTTTGTGTGATCCACCAACGCCTGGGTCGAGTCTGGGTATCCTTGTGCATATGACTTCAAGGTTTGTTAAAACCTCCAACCCAAGGATTGAGTTTATTAGTGCGGGAGCCATTTTTAAGAAAAATACTGAGTCGGACTCACGACACTGGAGGTTCCGAAAAATAGGATCAAAAACTCAACTGTCTTGCCATCATGGTGCATGAGTGTTAGCGCGGTTACACTGCTAGGGTTCTGTCACATTCTGTTTATCGTTTTAGGCACGAATCCCTAAAAAGTTGAGACAAAAGACAACGAGGGCCGCAAGATCTGCGGTTTTTGTCTTAATATCTCACAATCTCCTCATTTCCGACATTTAAATCAGAGGAATCCTTAAGTAAATTTACAATGGAGTAAAAAAGTGTTTTCCCAAAAATTAGCTTAATTAAATTCTGGTTAATAGTCAAAAGAACCCTATTTAGTTTGTTAGATCTTGGGGAAACATTTATTAGGAGCTTCAAAGTGCTCCTACTAAGAATCTTAATGAAAAACTGGGGATATTATGACAAAGAGAACTGTATGTCAGAGTAAACGTTCCGTAGCAGCGGCAACACTTTTTGATGAGGTCATGTAATCAAAATTGTGTTGTATACCTTTTAATTTGATTTTTTAAGCTTGTAGTGGAAACTTAACATTTTGGTATACATATTTTTTCTGGGATAAAGTTTGTATATGTAAATTGGACTGCAGGTTAAGTGGTAATAGTTAATTTCATTTCAAATAGCATGTTTGCATTAAAGACTTTCATAAATACGTTTTATGCTAGTCTTAATAGAAGACTAAATTTCATCAATCAAGCTTTAATTAAACTAGCAATTTAGCTACGTAAGATATTCAGTACAAAAGCAAGGCTTTCCAAATATAGAACCTAATTTATTTATATAAAATATTTGATGCGGTAGCGATTGACTTCAAAGAATGTCGCTCTTTGTCCCAAAATTCGTCTTGAACGTTAAACCTTTCTTGAAACAAGGATTCCAAACGGTACAAAAAGACTAGGACAGAAAATTGAGTAGGATATTTGACTAACGAAAATCCTTAGTCCGTCTAAGAATTTTCCACCTATTTTTTCTCATCACCTCATTTAAAAGTAAAGAAGATTGAAAGCTCTAAAGATGTACTGGTAAGTGACGTCACATTTCTCTGTATCCGAATTATAAGAAAAAAACACTTATTCAATATTTCTTATTAATCTGTGTGACGGACATAGACTTACTGTCAAATACCCTATTCTAAATTCCCTTCTCATAATTGTGTGAAGTTAGTCAACTATCTATTTACTGGCGAAATTGTATTTGTCACTTGCGATATACGGCAGAGATCCCGAAATGCGAGCAGCGTAAAAAATTAATCATTCTCCAAGTCTTATAAGTGCTGACTTAAGACAGAGCAATGATTAAATTTTCATTACCCAAAATGTAAGAGAAAGATTCTTTGAATAATTGAGGGGTTGACGAGCAGGTGCCGTCTTTTCTGGGAAACAACTGCTATCACTTTACTTATTACGTTATCAAGTCCCAGATATACGAATTAAAAGAGTTTTTATTTCTTAAATGTTGTCCTTTTTATTGGTATGGTCGATGTATAACCTGATGTCAGAGTTTTTAAACCGAGCATAGGCTTCTGAATTAGTTACAGAATGGAATAGTTTTGTACATCATAGAATTTCGTACTATTTAAGGGTACCTACAATATTAATCTTATTGCTTAAAACTATATCTTTCTGATATCTTGCTGTTGCACTGAAGTTAATTCTCAGGTATCATTTCGGTTTCATCATGATGTTTCCTTTGACTACTTGTGCCAAGTGAGAATTACGTAGTAAAACGCATATGAATGTGAAAAGACGTTATTGCATGCCAGGATTTGAACTTCAGCCTTTGACTTGGCAGTGAAACATTTGTCACTAGTCTATCACTGCTTTATGTGATCACATTTAATTTTTAGATCCTTTAGGGTCGTTACGCTTAGAACGGCAAACGACTTTTTAATGACATTTTTTGTTGTTGTTCCATGGATTATTTACTTTAATTTACGATTGTTGATTTAGGTTTTCAGCGCCAATTAATTTTGCGTAGTAAAGTTGAAAAGGGATCTTTCAAGTTGGTTTTACGCAGAAAAATAAAGCATGGGAAATTACGTACTCATGTCAAAATACCAGGCTAAATGGAAATTTCCAGAAGTGGGACGTAGTAGGATAGGTAAAAGAGCGTTATTAAGTCATCTACCGTGGTGTAAATCAACACCCAGTAAATACAAGCTGAACAAAAATAACATCATGAGTATGGACAAGTTCAGTATCGCATCGCACGTCAACATTCATTGTATAAGCTATCTTAACACATAAACCACAAAACCCACTTTAGCTAAACACTCCCAATTCTCCTTCACTCTTCAAAGTTAGACACAACTCCAAAAAATCACCTCCGAAAATCCTCATGTTTGTTCATATCACTGAAAAGCCTATCGAATCAGATAGAGACTGAATTTACTCCGCAAATACTAGTCCGGACTTTTGATGGGGAAAAATATGTAAGTATAATTCGGGAATTGTAAGCCCGGTCACGTAGCCGGCGTTAATTCCCACAGTATCGCGACCCTGATAAGGACGAAATTGTTCTATATTTTTTAGCAACAAAGGCTTCTAAGGAATTGCTGGGAGTAAAGGGTGATTGGTGGTCTGATAGTAGTTATCCACTTTTTCGTAATAAAGTAGTATTATTTTGTGGAGAATATTATTATTCTTATCCCTTTCAACGAATCTGACAATTGACGCTCGGGTGTATTAAACCTTCACCTTTCAAAATAGGTTAGCTATATTGTGTAATGGTGATGCAAGTATGGGGGCATGCACTATATTTTCATTGTTACGATTTTCATTGTTTTAACTTTACGCACGAAGTTCACACGCGAATAGATAAACCAAGTAGTACATCTGTCAAAATATTTGATTTTAATATAATCATAACTTTAAATTTAAATCGTGGCCATAACGAATACGTGCGACTACTAAAATGACTTCTATTTTTCTGAAAATATGACAAAAATAATTGATGCAAAATTATATGATGCTCCATATATAGCGATAAAACTGCCCATTGTGGCACCATGTAACTACGATTATATCCTATATCCAATCCTGTTCTTATGTGGAATAATGGTCTTATGGTCCAATAAAGAAAATTCTGTATATATTTCTGTCATCCTTAAAATAACAAAACGTGTAATTCAAAAGTACATACAGCCCACTCATTATCAATCCAATCTTTTTGTGCGGCTATTTCAAATACAGCTTCATTACGTGCATTTCGGCTTTGATTTTATACACGTTCGTTTTGTTCCAGTGAACCTGATCAAAAGCGCTGCTCATGTTTACTTTCGTATGAAAATAAGAGTAAAAATCGTAAAAGCAAAAGGCTTTGTGTTCGAAACCATGAATGGAGCTTATACACCTATGAATCTGCCCAATTTACGAGGACCTGCGGAAGAAAACAAATTGAAATATTAGTTTCAAGTGAAATATAGAACTAGTTGAGAATTGAGCATTCTTTGAAACAGTTCAACGCAGATATGGTCATAAATGATAATAATTATTTTAAGTTTTAAATGATTGAGTATGATTTAATGTGTATTATAAAAAATAATATATTTAAAACCTCAATAAATTGGCATGTATAGTTTTTGAACTCAAAAAGCAAATAATTGAATTTTGATTTGTTTCAAAGTGTGACTACTGCCATCATGAACTAGTAGGTCTCATCATCACAGCCTGTAGTTGTCCACTGCTGGACATAGGCCTCTCCATACGTTCTCCTGCGCGACCGGTTCATTGCCACCTGCATCCAACTAGTAGGTATATGCGTAGATAATGCTATCTCAGAAGCATAGGAACTAAAAAAAGAAAGTTTTTAAATATAATACAGACACTAAAATTATTCTCGGACACTACTTGGTCTCTAACTAAACTATAGAGAAAAAGTACTGAGACATTTTCAAACTAATGCAAATTAAAAGAACATTAAAACAAAAGACTCGCAAGACGTTAAAAGGAAATTTTCTTAAATTGGTATGAGAATGATAAGGATCTGAATGGGTTCATTAAATTAAATCACTTTAATTTGGTTTAAAATATTATTTTTGTGGTAGAGGTTGAAAAAAATGTTGATAAAAAAATAATTAGAAAAAATAAATGAATAAAAAGTGTATGTAGTTATATTATGATGAAAATGTAGTTCATTGCTAATATGGAATAGTTTTAAGAACATGATGCGTGTGCAAGTGTTTTGTTAAGCAGATTGTATAAGTTGATGAATATTGTAAGTTTGTGAATTTATTTGCTACACCACGTTACAATGTTTTAATAAATGTTTAAATTTTAATCTACGGGGTAACGTTAATTGCGTCATCTAATGATGACTCCGAATGTATTTATATAGTATAGTTAATATAATTAAAGTGTAAATGTTCAGAGATTTCTCCGGAATTCGACCGATTTCGAATAAAAATTACTGAGCAAGACTTGATAACATTTTTATAGGATCATAGATCAACAGCTATTTCACGTTAAATGAATGAAAGAATCTACAAAATTGTTTCATACGTCATACAGTCCAAAGTTCTGAGTAGAGTAAAACCGATCAAACATGAAAAAACCGACGAATTGAAAACCTCTTCCCTTTTAAAGACGGTTGAACTTGCTGATGTACGAAACAAGTTCCATTAATTCCAAAAAATAAAAATAACCAATTGTATATATTGTCAATAAATGGACGAACAATTTATACATTCCAGCAGGCATTCTTTTGTTTTATTTTCCGGTATTCTGTTAACATTACCCCGACACAAATTATAGTGTGGGGAAATATGCAAAAAGGGGAAATAAGCGGGAATATTTATGAAGTAGAACGTTTGTGAATAAATAAAACATGTATTGCTACACTCAATGAACTCTGCTACCGCGGAGAAAAGAGATTTATTGCAGTGCGACTGCAAAGACCAACAAATTGTCGACCCGACCACTTTTCAATTATTTTTATATAAAACTATAAGTTTGACTAGCTCTCTTTGTACAGCTGTTTTTACGGTTCCATGCCCAAAGAGTAAAAACAGTACCCTATTGTCCGTACGTCTGTCACTTGGGTGTATCTCATGAATTGTTAAAACTTGACAACTGGCATTTTTACAGATGTATTAATGTTGCTTTCTCAAAAAATACTGAATATATACTTCGACCTTAATCTACGATTGGTACATCGCGATACTCCAATTTTTGCCCGTTATATAGCCCGACTAGTTTCGGACAAAACCGGAGTCCTTAATCATGAGTAATTCAGCGAAACTAGTGAAGCTTTCCCGATAAATATGCGTGAATAAAACCGTTTTAAAAAATATATACCTACTAGAAATATTTCACGTAATATTTTATCAATAACGCATGTAACCTCCACATAATATGGGGCAACAATTTAAAAGGAATTTACTGTAAAACCGGTTTGCTGTTAAGAATTTCTTAGTTGAAACACCCAGTAATAAACCTGTAGCGCTTGTGAACAATAAACCAACAACGTGATGTTGTTTTTAAATGATTTTATAGTACGTTCATGTGCTAGAAATTGCATTTCATAAATGTTTGAAGATTCTTTTGTTTTTATTTGTTGCTTCCTGATTTATATTGTGTAGGAGATATTATGTTGTTCCTAGCTAGTGCAGTCTAAGAACAGACTTCTATAAGAGGACGTTACTGGATTCGACCGTAGGTATATGTTTTTTTTACAGTGGATTTCGGATGAGATAACTACTATACTAAAACGAAAAGGTTTTCTATTGTGGGTTAAACATAGGATAAAAAACTAAGTTTAAACTGAATGGTCACCTATCACATTTTTTTACAGGTTGCTTCTTTCCGACCTCCGATCTATAAAAATCGGTGATAGCTTTAGATTGCTTTTTTACAGGTTGCTTCTTTCCGACCTCCGATCTATAAAAATCGGTGATAGCTTTAGATTGAGTTTAGCATGTCGTTATGGAACGATGCAGTTTACATTTCAAAAAAAATATAATATCCAAAGAAAAACAACTGAAGCTGAAATCAGAAATCCTGCGCAGCATATTATTATATCTGGATGAACGTACCACCGCTTAGTTCCTCGACTTAATACTTGGGAACCGCTCGAGATTTAATCAGAAGGTAAAATATTAGGAAGGAAATAACTTGAACTTCTACATTAATATTCTCCGTGCTACGAATGTCGGTTTCTGCGGGTGTCGTTTTAGCTAATTGTTCTGCTTTGCCTTTAATATTGGCTGAAATTTTGGTTTGAGTTGTTTAAATGCTGCCTGTTTAATTTAGTTCATTAGTCAATCTTATATACCTATATTTCAGACAACTCTAGCAGTATGCAGTTTCATCATCGTATCGATTACACAGATAAGGACACTATAAGGGCATTATTGGTTCAGTCACACTCAATGCAAGGACCACGATACGTCAACGCCGAAATTGACTCCAGTGACTTTGAGTGGTCATTGACGTCATTACCTAAGTGTCAGTGCAGCTCTTCTTTGTTGTTACTAGATGACATTATAAATGTTTTAGAACAAATACCTCTAGTTGGATTCAAGCAGAATGTTTTAAAAGTCATAAATTCATCGTTTTGATAATCTGTCAGTTTAAAGATTGTATTTTTAGCACCCGAAACAGTACCTACTATTATTTTTCGTTTAATATGTAAATATTTTTCTTAATTTAAATGACAAAAGGATCAAAAGTTAAGCTATTTTAGTTAGCATTGCGGCCTATGGCATTCGGTCGAAAGGCTAAGAGCGTTGAGAATTAACGCTGGGATTAAAACTAACGACAGAGATTCCCCAAAGCTCACAGTTTTGAGATTTTGAGCTGTTTAAATAAATAAATAAGGCTAAAATTTAACTCAAGGTTTTTATTTATATATTACATTTTTTAAGCATTCTTCACAAAGGGTAGAGTAAAATATAAGCGAGGACTTGTGTCTTTTCGAGAACACAATTTATAAAAAAATAATATATGTAATATTGACTACGCCGAGCAGAGCTTAACTAAAAATGTAAAGCATGTATTCAGTATTGCTAGATGTTAAAAAAAATGACTCAGTCTACTTTTATTCTGAAACATTTTCCAAAATATAAAGTAGAAAAATGTTTTGACCTGCAAATGTATTACAATGACCCCGTATACATAAAAATAAACCAACCAAAACCAATGACATCCCGAACACAGAATCTATTCAAATTTGGTTAACATTTTCTGAAACAACATAAATTTTAAAACAAAATGCATTCGAGTTCAAATTTTCCCTGGGTTTTTCGCCCTGTGACCTGAGTATGCAAAATACGAAAATTTTATGGAAACAGTTTGATTTCTGTTTACCGCATCTAGATTCACTTAAAGCAATTGGAGACAAAGAAACTACGCTATTTAAAGTTTGAACGCTGATAGCAAAGATACTTACATTACCTAAAACGTTGGAAAACCAAAATATTATATAAACTATTGAATGATCAAAACATCAATGACATGGACAAAACTCCTAACATGAAAAAATCGTTCTTTGATATTTTTAGTAACAAAACAATTAGATTACACCACTAATTTTAGCATTCATGAGAACACTGATATATTATTATTGCTAGTTGCCCTTGCCCGGGGGAAAATAAACGAAGACCTTCTTAACTACCGCTCAGACGGAAACCTCACGGCATCCATACAAATGCAAGCTAATTGAGCTCCAAACATTTATTCGTCTTAGCATGATAAAAAATACCATTAAAATGAATTGTTCCATCTTAAAACGTACATCGCTCAAACTTCGGTGCGTTTCATTATAAGGCCCTCAGGTTCCGATTTGCGAATAATAAAATCCCCGCGAATCGTTTCTCGACAAATCCCCATTCAATTCAGAAATTATTCGCAATAGAAATTTGAATTGAAGCATTCAGTACATTTAAATGTCGTAATCACATCGTTCTAAGATTCGATTTACCCAATTTTGTACGGGCACGATTGGGCGCATTTAATGCTATCTGAATAATAATGTAACGCATTTCGAAAGATCTTCAGAAACACGAAAAAATACAATGTCTCAAAAAAATAAACCGAAGAATTACAAAATGTTTTTCGCTCTAAAGATTGGCCAATAGAATTTTAAGACAAATGCTTATGTGTAATAAGTGTAATAGGGCAAGATGGTTGCCAAAACTTTCCCCGAAAACAGTGCTTTGGGCAGTAACTGTCTAGGGTTTAAAACGTTTAACTCTTCTCTACTTTTTTGAAATCATTAACTGTAAAAATTCATGTAAGGTCTGAAAAAAACGACCAGATATATAATTCAAATCAAATATGTCATCTAAAAATAGGTATATTTCCACGATAACTAAAACGATGCCAGAGGCTACATTTAGTAAATACATAAAACAATTTGTCAGCCACATTTAACGGAATTGCCAACGTAATAAAATTTTTGTAACAAAAAAACATACGAATTCGTATCGGGAATCAGTTTTTCTATCAATTTCCACGAATCTCCTAATGGAGCCGGCTGGATAAAAAGTACCGCATTCTTGAATGATGAATTGGCACTTCTTTTACAAACGACCTGAAAATAACAAGTATTGATTTGTTACGGGAATGGGTCACGACGATAGAGTTATTATTACTTGTGATCTGTTTTTAACTGACATTAAAATACTCTACTCTATGAACAAATAAACGACATGTTTAAGTAATAACTATCGTGAGACTGATTCGTTATTAAATGATGTAACGGTTTACTCACGCGTATTTATCGGGGGTGCCCGACTAGTTTCGGACCCGAAAGGAGTCGAAATGTTCGACTCGCGATCCCGCCGCGTCTGCTCATGATTAAGGACTCCGGTTGGGTCCGAAACTAGTCGGGCAGCCCCAATAAATACGCGTGAGTAAACTGTTACATCATTTAATAATGACATGTTTAGGACATTTTTCGATCTTATGTTAAAAACCGATCATGTTGAGATTTAAGAAAATTAAACCAGCCATTCAATTCTCATTAATTTAAATTTAAATAAAATTCACTCAGACGTTGAGCTAAGATAGAGTATCACGAAACAGTACACAATGGTTGACTATGAAATCAGAACTCTATACTAAGGCCATCTCAAAATGGGAGCATGAATAAAAGCAGTATTTCTAAACACCTCGCATAAAAAAACAATACTTTTTAAAGGTAAACGTCAACATGGTTCTTAAGATAAATTCACGGAACTAGAGTTCTACTAAACAAGAAAACAATTTTTCTATTTATATCCATTTCCCTGAATCGAAACAAAGCTGACTTAGATATTGTAAGACCAATGCGGAAAAGTCGTAAAACGACCTTATAAAATACAGCATGTTAGCAAATTAGCTTTTTTCATGTTCCCTACCCTACATCCATATTCAGTGTATTCAACCACAGCACTATGTATTCAAATTAAGGGTCGCATTGATTAAGACAAATTTTATACAGTTGAGTGCCTTTCTCTAACTACTAAGGTTAGCCAAGCAAATTGAAAATCTAATATGGTCGCTAAAAACCATTCAAGATTAGAACTTTGAGATACAATGCAATGTAACATAAGTGACCTATTTAAAAAAAAGTAAAAACGACTCAGGTTCTATGAAATTTTAATCCTTGTGTCAAGGGGGTTTCACAAACATTTAAGTCACATGCACAAAAACACCCAGACTCGGAACAAGTATTCGTAGATCATACAAATGCTTGTCCTACATGGGGATCGAACCCGCAACACGTGGTTTGGCGTGGTAGCCTCAACTACTCGGCCACAGTAGAGTAATATATTATTATATTACTATACAGTGACTCGGCTATCCGCGCAGTTAGTGCACAATTGATCTATCATCTGCTGTAATGTATTGCAAGTTATGCGGCATGTCTCGTTCAGTATAAATTAGCTAAACAGTTTACTCACAAGTTTCTTTTGGCTAAATCCATTTGAATCCGAACTAATTGAACAATGTTATCGGATAAAGTTAGACTTGACTTTTAGCTTAGACTTCAGAAGTTTCTTTGGAAAAGTTTCTTTGTTAGATGGTAATTGAATAAAATTATTAGTACGACTTCTTCTTAAATGTTTTTGGGAATAATTGATAATGTTCACTTGATTCGATCTTGGTGTATTTTTTGACCTGCTGAAAAAATCGATCTCTACCAAAATCGAAGACTTTCTCAGTTTTTAAGTTACGGTCAAGTTACGGTCTTAGAGAGAAAATATGATAGAGGAATAATTGGCTTAAGTCATCAGAATCATTCTTATTTACTATATTTTCAAACAAAAAAAAAACGTTCGTCGAACATCAATAGGCCAGGACGTCGCTTTGGCCCAATAGCCATTTAAGTAAATAACTTAAATAGAACCTTAATGCCGTCTTTGAAAAAAACTATTTTATAAGAAAGAATAAATTATTCAAACCACAGTCTCGTATCCTACCTATAAACTGGGCAAAACGTTGGCTAAAAGAGGAATATTATCTAGATACAAAAGTATATGAAAGTAATTATATTTTACGTTACGCGAGGGAGCTATAAATGCCCAGATACAGACTGCTAAGGTCACAATATCATAAAATACGCCTCTAAGAACAACGAACTTATGCCCTATTTTTTCTTTTAGGTTAGGATAATGTTAGTCCATTGTATGAGAAAGTAATATTCATATTAATATTGTAATAATCTTTTATATATACTTTTCTTGGTATAAAATTAATATTTTGTATATTGTTATTTGCTCTTTGTCTATCAGTGTAATATCTATCCTTATTAAACTTCGTCTCTACATTTGTGTTGACTAATTTTCCAGAAAACTATTTCTGTCATTTATTTAGATTCCTTATAACCACTTCTAGAAGCCAGGACGAGAAAAAAAAATGAAACGGAAAAATCCCTTGAAGAAGTCCAAATTTTACATTATATTATCTCCCCTTAATCATTTCACCACGCATTCTATTACCAATATAAATATTAAGCAAAATGATCCTGAAAAAAACTCTATCTTTCTTCTAAAACACGCAATAGTCATTTAAGTAGCAAGCCTTAGTATCAAGAGCTCCCAATCTCAGCACTCTGATCCATGAAAGTAATACGTCTGCCCTAGCTACACTTCAATTTCACAGCTCATATAAAATCTACCGTTAAACTAAGAGCGGTTACTCAAAATTACTCTAATTCAGCCTTCATAAATACAAGGTTTAAAGTTCCAAACAATTTTCTCGTACATTGTAAATTGTATACTGCTTGGTACATTGCCTCACTAACTAGATGATTAAGGATCTTAATAGGATTAAACTCGTATCAAAATTTCATATTAATAACATGCTCGTGCGTACGTGACGCTGTAATCAAGTTTTGAATTTTAAATTCTGGAGTTTCTTTTTTGTTCTGAGACTTTTTTAATATGTTAACAAAAACATGCATCATGGTTTTTGAATCAAATTTAATCTTTGTTGATTTTCATTTGTTGGTTTAGATAAATTAATATGATATAACTGTAATTATAATTAGAGATTTGGGGATTGTAATATTAAATAATTAAGCCATGTTATATTAACCCATATCTGAGGCCAGGAGGTAACATGTTTATTTGTTGTGGAACGATATGTAGTTCTAATTTTTGATCTGATTTACAATAAAAAATGTACGTAGGTAGAAAATAATCTATACTCTATGCTAATATATAAAGCTGAAGAGTTTGTTTGTTTGAACGCGCTTATCTCAGGAACTACGGGTTCAATTAGAAAAAATATTTTGTTGTGTTAAATAGGCCATTCATCGAGGAAGGTTTTAGGCTATAAATCATTACGCTGTGACTAATAGGAGTGAAGATACAATGGAAAATGTGAAAAAAAACAGGGTAGATATCATCAGCATCATCATCAATCATAACTTATATCTTCTAACCACGCGGACGAAGTCGCGGGCAACAGCTAGTTTGTAATAAAATGATAGATTCAATTTACCTAGTATCGTTTTCGTCCTCATTTTTCGGTTATTTGGGAGTAAATAAGCGAGAGATAGCTGTATGGGCTAAATCCGAGAAACTGGTCTGCTACTCAACCACTCTTCATATATTATATCATAATATTTTATATAAGGGGTAGCTAACAGAGATAGATCTATGGTATGGGTTCAAGATGTGATCTTGTGTATAAAAAAAAGTCCGTTACATATCCTCATCATCACCCTAGCCTTTTCCCAACTTTGTTGATGTCGCCTTTTTGTCCAATCGGAAGCAGCTAACTACCAGTGTTTTACGAAGAGCTACTGCCTATCTGACCTCCTTAACTGAGTTACCTTGGCAATACCATACCTTAGTAAGATTGATTGCAAGACTTATTAGCTTCTTGCTATCCGTAACGACTGTCAAGGATGTATGAAAAGCAGCGAAACGATTCCGAAACGTTTTATCATAGATGGTGACCCGTACACGGACCGACCGTATCAGACGTAGCTTAACAAGCTACACATCCTCGCATCACACATGTATATTAACTTTTGAGCATATCTACAGATATCAAACACCAAAAACAAAACAAAAGCCATACTTGTCTCGTTCTCATTACCCCAAGTTTATTGTAAAACCGAAATACCAACATAATATTTTATGTATTAACATTTTTCCATTTTTGTTTCACGTTTTCTAATAAATTGGATTTATCCTGTTTGTGACAGTAATTCACACTCAACACGACAGGTGGAGTAACCTTTATTCTCTTGCCACTAGACGTTCTGAAGTTTATTAAGTGCTCGTTTGTACTGATCATGAACGAAAAAAAAACACTTGACTTTTAACACTGAAATTTCGTGTTGGTATGTTTATTGAACGAGTGGCTTATCTTTTTTATGTTTTTTTTTATATAGCTGAACATGTGTGTGATTCAAATGATGGGAAAAGATGTCCTTCTTTAATCTTACGCGATTTTTGCCTACGAGCGTCCCGCATATGTAAATATTACAGAAAAAAATCTTAAACCTTTTTTTTTAATTACATCAGTATTCACTATGGAATTGATTGTGCATTAGTTTGACTTATTCTAATAATTAAAGAGGTAATTATTGTGTAGTCAGACGCAAACATAGAAAAGTCTATGCAGTCTAAGGGTTAGGTCATTAGGGCTCGTGCCGGTATGTTATTCTTTATAGGAATACAATTTTGAAACTGTGGATTTTAACCAGTTTTTGGAAATCTACACTCCTAGTGTTAGATTACAAGATCCTAAATATTAGGAGTGAATTTATAGTGTAACAAAAAACAGGAAACAATTACAGCATCATAAACTTGTTCCTGTCAAGAAAACAAATCTCACACGCAGTAGAAGCTCAAATAATACAAAGAATACAAAATACTCCGACCCCAAAATTCAAATACCAAGTACTGAAAATGAACAAGTTGAAAGCCTTACTAAAAGCTAGAAGCCCAACATAGTTCCGTAGACGGGTTCAAAGAAACAGGCGTTCCAATTACGACGAAACCCGAAACCGCTCATGGGTTGTCATAGCTCCTGTATTAACAAACAACTATTAATATCAATTAGAAAATGTTACATTGCCTTAATACCTCATACATCCATTGTTTGATCAATTAAACTGTATTCGCATGGTATTGACTAATTGGTAATACTGTTTTGAGGAATTTAAGACGATTTAAATTGGTTTAATGTTTGGTATTGTTACTGAAGACATGCTATGCTGAATTTATTTCTTAACTTATAACATGTTACTCTACCATGACGTTATTGAAAAATCTTATTTTAGTTTTCCGTATCCAATGGTTGCAAACGGAACCCAACTCAGACTTTCCCGTTTATCCGTCTGGCCATGAGTCCGTTCGTGTGATACCAGACTGCATCTTATGAACCATAATACCTAGTTAGTTGATGTTTTCCCGATTTACATTAAAAAAAGTTTTTTTCGTTTAATTTGACTGAGGGTCACAAGTCCGACTCACACTTGACAGATTTTTATTTCTACAACCTTTATAATTCAAGACAATGGTTATTTTCAACTTTCAAACACAAATTCATCGTACATGGGTCATTAAGCGTGCGATGAATTTATACTTCTAATGAAAATCGAACTAACATTAAATTCTCGTTGAAGATATACTCGTACTTCGATCTGAACTTTCCTTTATAGTCGAGGGTTTTAGATTTCTTCAGCAATATGTTATGTCAGCGATATTGAAATATCTCGGAGAAAAGCTAGAGAATGCCATAAAACTTCAGCCATCCTAAGGTCAAATTGTTTATGAATATGAGCGTAATATCTGCAGAGCCAAGTCTTCGAGTTCCATAAATAAAAACATTAATATTAATATTTTAAAGCATAAATGTCGCTATAAAAAGTAAAACTACCTATTTATGATAATGTTTTGAGTTCTGAAAGTTTATTTATGAAGTTTACGATGTATCTCACTATAAAAATGAACATATAATTCTTATATTAAATTTATTTTTCTTTTATCCTTAAAATTCCGTGAGGAACGGCAGATATTGCAGTATCGTTCTCATTGGGTAAACAATTAATTAACTTTAAATAATATTATTGACTTTATAGTGGGCCATTTAAATTAAATTGTTGATTATACACAGATTCTTTGTTTGCTTAAATATACTTAAAATATAAAATATGACAAAAGTATATAAATTTAAAAAATCTAGGATTCCAAATTCCAATATTCAGAATCCAGTTTTTGTCACTATTTTTACTTCAATATATTTTTTTGTAACACTTAAAGAACTCTTTGCTTGCGAAGCGATCAAAGCTGATACAAATCAGTACATAAAACAGCAGAGAGACTACAACAGATTTTTGTTTATTTAAAATACAAAATTAAATTAAACTACTTCTATTTTTGTTAAGATATTGACACAATACACTAAGAACAGTTAAGTTAAATGTAGGGCGTTCTACATTGGCCTAAGAATTAGCATTGCAGTGAACTTACCACGATCCTTACAAGGAAGACTGCAGTCGTGAAAGCGAGATGGCAAACACGGCGTAGAGCGACGTCCCTCTTCCACATTGAAAGTATCATGCTTCAAGAGGTAGTAGCAGGTGCTCAGCGGACTTAGGCAATAAGTGTTCTGGCGTCTAGCCATGTTAAAGTTTTTCCATGCTTAATTAGATCTGCGGTTGTTTTTGTTTACAAAAACATCTTGCTTTGCTTGTTAAGTGGACTAGATAACTTGGATGCAATAGTAAGTATTTTAAGTAGAAAAAAAATGTATTGTAACGAAAATTAAACTAACGACAAAATTTTAACTGGCCGGTTTTTCGCAAAATAATATAATAGTTCACACAAACTGCTCGCAAAAATCAAAGCAGATTTTAATAATTATAAATACTGAAAATCGATTTGCTGATCCGTCTATTGCCATGAAAATTTCTAAGCTGTATTTCAGCTCTCGAACAGCCCTACACCTATCATAACTCCACTTGTCTAAATAAAGAATTTATTTAGTACAAACTAATTAAGAATTCTCGTAATTTTGTGTTTGTAACGATAATCTAAATTTCAAGTAAATATTTACCTACGTAACATTTTAATTATTCCGTCAAGAAAGTAATACTGAAATTTCTTAATTTAATTCAATTCCAAGCCAAATAAGATCACTAGACCAAAAGCTTATAAAAAACAATTTAATAATAAATATTGTCTCCTCAGTTACTCATAAAACGAAATGTATGAACACGACGTCTCATAAAAATACCTACGTATATACCTACTATAAGTACGTATAGGGTTTCATCGTAAACAACAAGGTTCAAGGCTACGTTCAGAATATGGAAATACATGACCATATAAATGAGGAGATATGCTTCCTTGGATAAGCTAAAGCGATGCTAGATGGAAAAAACTTGGATATCTACGTGTGAACTTTGAAAAAGCGGGGAAATTTATTTTTACTTACATGCTTGGAGAAGATTGTGCCCTTAAAGTAAATTTAGAAGTTACGAAGGGATGTTGGATGTATGAGAAGTTTTGTAAAGAATAAAATGCTCGTTTATATTTGGTCATTTCAAGAACGATTAAAAAAAATCGTGAATTCTGGAAAAGGGAGTGGAAAATGATAGAAACAATTTTTCATTGATAAGAATTATTTGTCCTGGAATTGAACAATGCAAGCAGCTATTAACATCGATTCGCCTCTTTTTTCATTCTCTCCTTATCTACATATTTTCTTTCTTCAACTCATCAGAAAAAAACACCTCGGAGTAAGCAATAAATAAGTTTATGTGAACGTAATAAAGTTTGTTTTAGTGCAACGTCTATATCCTTATACTTACGAGTCTCTTGTGTGTTCCGAGTGCATTCCCGGAGGTAACGACAAGAGAAACATTTTCTATTTGAATAAGTGCGCTATTAAAGATCATTGAAACGTGAATTCATAGGAGGAATAGAAATTGACATTTTTAAGAACTATTTTCGTTCTACGAACTGTAAGTCCTATTTCGATACTTGCTTGAGTGGTATTACCGGTAACTGTTTAAAAATATCTATAAGCGACAGTCTCTAATGTATAAGCTTTGATGGAACCATGACCAAATATCTTTTTTTTTGTGTCTTAATTTAGGGTCCTTACCCCAAAAATCACCTTATGCTTAGGTAACCAAGCTATTTCTCACTTATAGCTCTACTACGATTTTCAGCTGCAACTAGATCACTGCAAAATTAACAAAAACGTTGCATAAATGTGCTAAAATCATTCATCAACTGGATTATTTAGCCATCAACATAGTGACCAGCACATGACACTGCATTAATCATGCGTAATGGATGCAAAGGATAATTATGATGCTGTCAACTTCACTGAATTGACCAGAAACAAATGACAACCCAGGTCTGTTCTTATTGACCTTTATGATAATACTCTAGATCTGTTTACGTGATAAAGGCTAGATAAGGTAGTTATTACAGTGGGGACGTGTTAAGTGGACAGTTTTTAAAATGTTTCATTGGACAATATATTATGGCGGCGCTGGATTGTTACATAAAACGGGTCTAGTGACAGTCGGGCTAGCGACAATAAGGGTCCGTACAAAAAAGTAAAATTAAATCTGTTGGATAAAAAATAAGTCTTCAAGAGACCAAGAATTTTTGGCCCCAACGACGTCGCTTAATCTGGACCTTAATTTTTTGTATTTGTTATTATATCAGCAACAAACCCATTCAACAGTGCTAACAATAGCCAATCTAGATTATAATAATGCAAAAACTGTACTAGTACAACAAAAAAAGTTAGATAACTACCAATTTCCTTCAGCTCTACAACCATATTCGTAATCGGTGCTACACGCAAGCCAACTCGAGTTAGGTAGAAACGATTTTGCCGATATTTGGCGCGAAGGAAAGTCTATGTCAATGTATCGCTGGCATGCAAAACACGACATCAGTTCAATTGGCACACAAAACAGCTGGCACATTGAAGCACGTTCACTATACGGAAAGTTAAACTTGTAAGTTTATCTATTCGAAGGCGGATTGATAAATTTTCAAGCATCGAAAGGTAAGATGCTCTTTTGAGACATGCACGTTTATGAGCTTTTATGACGATAAGGTGAAGTGAGATGAAGTAGTTTATTCTGAAAATAGGATTATACGTTATCACTTTTACATGTCAGTATTTTTTAAGGTAGTCAAAGTTGACGTATCCTAACCGGCTACAATAAGAAGAGATGTTAAAACAAACGTGGATTACTATGGACCACTGTCTGACCTGTGTTTTTTAACAGTTGATATATTCATTTCACGCCAAAACGAAAAATAATAAAAAGGAAATCGATGCAACAGTGGGTACAGTCATCAATTAAATGGATGAAAATTTACTTTTATTGATTTGTTATTTAGCCTAATTGACCGAAAATAGTGATGTCGCAAGTTTTTATACAACTTTTTTACGACAGGTTTTTATACAGCGTATTAAAAACGGATCCTATTAAAATAAAAACGAAGCACACGGCATTAAAAAACTTTCTTCGAAACGGCGTTAAAATTATAAATCTGACATAAACTTATCTAAAATCATCCGAATCTCTTAAACCCCATGTAATCCGGTTATAAAAAGTTCTTAATCGATTTTCGTAACAGATTTAGGATAAATTGTTTTCAAATATTTCATTACGTCATGTTTTAAAATTTTGGGAGTGCGAAGAGTTTGAGAATCATTTGTTAAAATTGAATTTTCTGAAAGGCTTTAAAGGTGAAAAGAGAATTGAGAGCTAGAAGGTCAAATTGTAGATTTTTGTTTCAAAACGAACCTGTTAATGACGCACGTGAATACTATCCGCCAGTCAATCTGAGAAACATAGAAAACATTTCTCTTCCACAACTGCAATAAAATTAATTTCAAGACGTGATACGCCCCTAGTGCGGTGATCAATTTCCATGCCATTTTGAAACTAGAAGAGGCCTATCAGCAACTAACCTTTTACCAGCCAGTATTCAAGACATAAAATTACAAAAAAGAACTCATAGTTCCACACTGTTCCAATTTGAAATATATTTGAAAAGGAAACATGTATTACCTTATGTAAGCAACCTTTTTAGACGGGGCCTGCATAAACAAACCTTCGTGCTGTCTGTTTTAGCCACCTGTTGATGTGAATGGTCGGTGTTCCGACGACATTGTGTCTCACACTTCCGTACAATACTATAAATGTCAAAGAAACTATTTTGTAAGACTATTTTTAAGATTTCTTAAGTGTAAAAGCCGGAACGGAAACCTTAGATTATTTTGTTACGTGGTGTGGTTTTTGGTAGCTAACTTAGTGTTGAGTAAATATTTGTTTGTGTTTTGATTGTAGATGTGAATTTACAAGTGACTGCTTAACGATGTTGCACGCCACCTAGCTTCCAATTCTAACAAATTAATTAGTTAGACCCTAAAGTTTAAAGTGATTTTATATGATCTCTTTCTTCTTATTAATAAGTCAGTTCTATTCCCAACTAAGCTGTGGTGTCTGCTCATGATTAAGGACTTCAGTTCGGTCCGAAACTAGTTGAGCGATCCTGATAATCATGGGTGTATTAACCGTTGTCAAGTAATGAGTATTCACTATCATTTCAATTGAAAGCAAAATATAAGAAGGTAAGTTACTCTATACATAGTTGTAAGACAAGATTTTTTTTTTAATTTGTACACCATGACATGCGAGTATGTCTATGTCTCTCGAAAATTTGAAAAGTCAGCCTAAACCAGTAGTAAAACTAGACTAAACCACTAGACCACAAGATTACTGATATTTCTCATATTAAGTTAAATTCGAAAATTTTATTTCACAAAATTTCCCTAGATCAGTGGATCATCAATCAAAGTTTTTCAGAGTAGTCCCAGTCCCAGTCGAAACAGATGCGACAGAACTGAATGTAGAACTCAATTTAGCTTTCAAATCTATCTACACGGTAAACCGAATCGGACAAATGGCGTGTCATCGCTTTCGTTTTAAGGTCAGAACTTTGAACATGTGCAGTCAGTAATACTATGTGTAGTTGGGTTATGTAATGTTAAATGGAAATTGGGACGGTGTTTTGTTAGACCAACTTCGTTAGGTAATAGATAAAGTTTGCGCGTCAGTAAAATATCTAATATTTTTTTGTTGAGAAGTTAAAGCAGTTCGCAGAATTTTATTTTGGGTAGTGAATTTGTAATCGGCTGACGTAAAAAAAAAATAAGATCATACATTAAAGTTTGTGTATAATCAATCTCAGATAATTTAAAATACTCGTGTTATATAAGTATGTAATCTAAACAAAAGATTTTGAACTAGTTTATATGACGCTCACATTAAAGATCTGACTTCGCTTAATCTCAGTAAACAACAAAACGAAGTCCTCTCAACATAAATGCAAAATATATTTCACGGTTCTGTTATTTTTTATTTAAGTTGTCCCCAAAGCTGTGGCCATTACAACCTTATTTCCCATTGAAGGTACCAATAACGGGCGGTAAAGTCAATATTTGACGCTTTGGGACCTAATCCGGGGAACAGTACTGGAACCATCGCGCATAAAGCCATCATTTCGTACTTAACCCTTGTTTGCGACTGTCCGTTTTTGCAGTTTTAATAAAACGTCGCGTTGTAGAGACAGGGGGATGACAGAGGCGGCCCCGAGGGATTTTGCTTCGGACGTAACGGCAATTTAATTTAGTTGCCACATGATGGATATTGATAGCTCCAATCCACTTTTTCATTGGCTGTGAAAACGCCAAATTGAACGCTTCCTGAGTTTTTATAAGGTTTTATTGAGTGTTGTGCAGGTTGTTTTTCAGTTCAACCTTTGGTGATTAACTATTTATTTATAAGGCGTTCATTAGAAAACTATTTGAAGTTCACATTTTTTTAACGATACGTAACTTGCAAAACAATTAAAACATTGAAATTAATTAGGAAACTTAGTTTAAGAGTTGAAAATTATTTCCAAGAATAACCTTTAACAATGCTTTTTTGTGTGAGTAGTTCTAAAATAGATGTTTTAAGAACTCATATTTTTGTTATAAATACTAACAATAAAATAAAATGTTTTTGGCTCGCAGTAAAAGGAATATGCTTTTATTACAAGTGGTATTTCAAAAGTCACTAGAAATATAACAAAAATATTACTTATGGAATCTCTAAAAATCCACTCGCTTGATTACATAAGAAATGATATTGAAAGTATAAGCAATAGCAATAGCCTTCACTATTAAAAAACAGCTCAAGTCCGAGTCTAACTCGCTACACTAAAGGTTCCGTAGAAATAGGACAAAGAAAAACAAATTCGCAAGCAAAAAATTAGATACATCAAATTTACGATCGTAACAAGCGTTGCTCAACCTTGATTTTAATTTTGGTTATATCCGCTACAGATGTAAATCTTTATTATAGATTTCAACAGCTTAGCTATCAATACCTTAATTTTTAGAGTAAATATTCTTAATCGCTTTGACAAAAATTTTTCGTCACGCGTCTCATGTCACTTTTTCATTTATTTAGGGACATTTATTTACATAAAAATGAAAGAAAAAGTGTTTTATTGCGAACTTGAACTTGAAAATCATGGTAAATGGCATACAGTCCGCTTACAGACGGATAGATAGCGAAGATTTAGTGATGGGGATCCGTTTTTACTCTTCAGGAACCTTAAAAACTATATTAAAAGTACAAGCAATAACCTTCGCAATAAAAAAGCAAAAACGACACACAACACTTATTCCCACAATACCACATCACTTTATTCAATTGCCGACAAATCACGAACCGTATCCAATAGATCTTCGGCACAGCGAGCACCCATTAAATTAATGAACCAAATACATTACAGAAATATTAAAAAATATTTATTTCTACTTTTAAAGTTATTACGATCGGGTAAACTGACTTTGGCTGAGGTCCAAAAATATCGGTGACCGTTGAGTGCAATGCGGGCACAATGGGTCACCCAATTTAATTAGGTTAATACTATGGTTTGCGAATTTATTGTAAGTTGAATGTGAATGAAGGTTGCATATTCTCTCTTTTTTTTAACTCTCCACACTTCCATGTAAAAAGGATTTAATGGGTGGTGTAAGCTTTGTTATTTGGATTAGGGTGTTTGCTCTCTAATTTATTTAAGAGTTTTATATTGTTTGTGTTTGTAAAAGTTGGGATAGAAAAAAGTTTACTGTAATAAATAAGTAGTGATATTTTGTCTCTAATTCAGCATCCTTTAAAAGTCAGCATTAGCGTTTAGGTATCTGTTAAATTTAACGGGGTCCTACAGAGGGCAGGCCCCGTTAAATAAACATTTAGTTCCAATGATTCGGAATGCGAAAGTTCGGATTGCGAACGCAACTTGGACTGTGTAATCTGCGGGCACTCAGATATGAATGTTGGTTTAACGTTCGCTACAGAATGTTTCGTGCCTCGTGCCTCTCCGTATCAAAAAAATGTGAAATGTTGTGATTCATTGTAACATACCAGTATCGAAGTTGTATGTAACGTACCTTGCTATTTGTTTGATTGAGTTTTCGGTATTTAGTTTTTTTATTATGACAGGCATAAATTGGATGTTATATTTGATTTCGTTTTTGACAGGTTTTGGTTGACTGTATCACACCGTTTAACTAACTGATAAAATCGATCGACAAAATGTGTGGATTTCCGCACTCAGAGAGTTAAAATGGAACCCTAGTGCTGGAGCACCGCTGTCTCTACCTCTGTTACCGTCATACATAGGTGGTTGAAATTTTGAAAGCAGATGATGAAGGTAACATTACAAAAAGTATTTAAAATAATATCCCAGGTTCAGCCATTATTACGGTCAAAAGTTAGCTATGTGAAAAATAAAGGTATCCTCCCTAAAATTAATTTGTTACCCGAACTATTTGTTTTTAGCCTATTTGTGCTGGTTTCATTTTATCCAAAGCATTTTTCATTGAAAAATAATCCTCGAAATGAAAAATTTCAAACAGTCAAATCTTAAATCCGTCCCTTTCACAAAGAACAACATTTAGAAACATTTCATTTCCTTAACATCCAAAGAATTGTCATGGCATCAATCTTAGCTTGTTGGACAGATATTTTTAATAACCGTCCTTCTTTCAGAATATTAGTTTGCCAAACAAGAGCTTCATTTTCCATTAACTCAATAAAAATGTAAAACGAGATTGGCTATTATGAGGGAGGTTTTAATACTTAATTGTGGGTATTATTATATTTTGAATAAGAAAATTGCTTACGAACACTCGGTCTTTGATGATAATAGCCTGATAATTAAGTGGAAGACAGGTAGAGAAAGTTGGGAAAGGATTTTGTGGGTCCATTTTGGAATTGAGGAAAACAATAGCTATACAAAGACGTGTAAGTATATTCACTTTTAATAATGTAACACCTAAAATATAATGAAAACTAATATTAATAGTAGAATATACAAATCTTTAGTTAGTTTTCCAAATATAATATACTAGCTGTTGCCCGCGACTTCGTCTCCGTGGGTAGAAGATATAAGTTATGATTTATACCTGCCCTATTTTTTTCACATTTTCCTTTGTATCTTCGCTCCTATTAGTCGCAGCGTGATGGTTTATAGCCTAAAGCCTTCCTGGATGAATGTTCTATTCAACACAAAAATAATTTTTCAATTTGGACCAGTCGTTCTTGAGATTAGCGCGTTCAAACAACCAAACAAACAAACTCTTCAGCTTTATATATTAGTATAGAGTATAGATTATATGTGATATTTTGATAAACGTAGCATATTTGATTCTCCTAAACAAACTTTCAACTTTCTACTAACTTAGCTAATATAGTATGAAGTAATAAGAAAATTGGGAAACTAAGACTTAATATATGGCTTTATATTAGATGTTATTGTTTGCTTCTATGACAAATAAATAAATATTATTTTTTAAGGATATGAGTAAGAAGTTTGTAATTTTATTGCTACAATAACTTTGATACATTCTAAACGATAACGTCGCTTTAAGCTCAGGTTTAAGGATTTCGGTAGAGTACCAATTTAAAACTAGTCATACAATCCTTCAATCGTAAGTTGTTGCATAATATAAATCTGGATTATATTTTTCTAGTCTCTGGCTACCCCACCCGACCCGGGTCGTTGTGATAGATGAATGTCAATATTAAAATATAGGCACAATCAATTTAGTTGGTGTTTAACAACACACTTGCGATTCAATTATCTTTTGTAATTATTAAGTCTGAGCAAAATTAATTAAAATTTCATATTACTGAAAGCATACATTATCAAACCACTGATTTTTTAAGTATTATATTATTATATTGTTTATTTATTTGTGTTTACTCAATTTTCAGTTAATAACTCGTTCGTATTCGCCAGAATTTAATTAAAAATATTTGTGTTACGATTAATTATACACCATTCGAACAATTATTTATTTACGCTTTAAATGGTAGCAACTTCGAGGATAATACGATATTAATTAATTATTTTTAATCGTTCATGCTCTTTTTCAATTGAGGAACATAATTGTCTGTCATTATGGGACAAAAACAGCCTTAAATTGAGAGTGGAATGTTCTAAACTGTCCCTTCCGACCACGGTCAATGACCAAGTCGAAACTTCTAACCATCAAAGTTGTTGCCATGTTTGAATTTTTTACTCTCGAAACGTATTTTGAAAAAATCAATTCATCATTTTGATATGATTTTATTTTGTTCAGAAGACAATCTTTGTTCAGTCGTCATTACCGTCGGAAAAGCCCGACTAATCCCTCAAACATCTAAACATTTAAGGCAAAACAAATGCAATCTAAAAATAAAGCAATATCAGAATAGAAGTTCAAGTGTGGACACTCCAGGCTCGCCTGAAGATAGCTCGAGTGTTCCGCAAACAAACGGCGCTCTAAAACAATTTGCTGCCTGTTCATACTAGGTGCTTTAGATCTTTGGAGTTTGACCGACAGACCTGCTTGCTCTTAAGGCCCGCAAATCAGGTACTGTTGTGTAGACAAGGTTGCATCGCATTGGAATAGAAAACGAATGGAATACTTTGTTTGTCAGTCAGTTGTCAGTACATTCTTTTAACTTATCTGTGGCTGGAATACAAAGTACTGGTGTGAATTAAATACGAATGGAAAATTTTGAATGTGTGAAGATAAAATTTTATTTTCTCTTAAGGCTGACATACTGGCTAGTAGTAAAAGTATGACAGTAATTTAATGAGTACATTACTTTCCAACATATGACGTCACTTTGACGTGTCAGTTTATTGAGCATTTTGTTACGTTAGCGTTTGGAAAAATATGTAGATTCTTACGTCAGGTCCTGCGTTTGTAAAGCCAGAATACCAGTAGTTTTGCCGTTATGAATAACTTTTAATGTTTTAACAACTCGAAAATAAATTAGATTTTCTTAGTCAAAGCACGGACAGAGCGCGAATTGTCGCAGGTTCAATCCCTGTTTTCGTCGTCCATAGTCTCTTTATGTATGCAATTTCAATGCTTGTGAAACCTTACGCGACACAAAGATTAAATTTCTCAATGGAGCATTTAAAAAAACTATTAAAAAAAACTCAGTTTTTATGTGAAATTCCCGTTGAAGAATAACGAACAATTAGTATTAGAATTCTTTTGAAAGCTGTTTTATTTTCAAATCGCTTTTGTTTCAAACTAGTTAGTAAGTACTTAGTTTTTTATAAAGATATCGTCAAACTTAAACTAGCATTTTAGTAATATGAATTTAATTTCATTCATTTAAAGTTTTCTTTTCATTAAACTTATTTGAAGTACTGAAACACTTACGTTTGTAACAAAGGTGTTTTTTTTTTATTTAAACTTTAAAAGTCTTTACCATAAATACTTATTAGTTAAAGAAGAGTTTGTTACAAAAAGGTTCGACTAAACACTTTAATCTTATTTTTCTTTCTTTTTAATTGGATTTATGTATCTTTATTTAAATGTAATCAAGGATTGATTTAAAATTTTAAGCGGTTAGCAATTAGGTTTTAATTTTCATCTTGTAAGATTTCTATAATTTATTTCTTGAGCAAAGTGTAGACAAGTTAGGTCACTTAAAACTTGTGTTATTTAAATATAAATTATTTTTTTATAAACTAATAGGCTTGAAATCTTATCGAATTATACAGTTCAATCACATTATATTTTTAAAGAGAACCTTTCAAAAATGTTCTAGATCCAATATGACGTAAAACACAACATAGAGCAACGTTTTTCTTTAAAAATAAAACAGGCAACACTTACTCGTCAGCCCAGTCGTGATACATTTCTATCAGAGACAATATATACAATACATATACATTTATATCCACTGACCGAGAGCTCAATAAACAAATTTGCACGCAAACAATATGCGGCCTACCTGCATCTCATAAAATAGTGTTAGCATTGCGAATGTGTTGAGAATCCTATTTATTAAGGACTAGCTATTTCTCCCTGTGGATGTGAATATTGGCTTTTGTATGGAATATCCTGGCTTTATTTGTTGAGCATTTGATTTCATTTTGCTCAATTCTAAATAATCATCAACTGATTTAATTCCGTGTTTTGTGAACCGTCGCAGTTAAGCCCGCAAAGCGTAGCATTGATAGATTTCGTAGCAGACCTCGTAGCTAACGTAGCAAATTCCGTAGCAGTGATTTTTTTAAGTAAGGCCTAAACAATGTATTGAAGTTAATCATTGAGTACTGATTTTGATAGTTACTTTTGTGAGGATGATTTGTACTAAAAAGATGCTACGATTTACTAGCGCGTATTTATCGGTATTGTTCGACTAGTTTTTCACTCAACCGGACTCTGGAACTGGTCGGGCAATCCCGAAAAATATGCGTAAGAAAATCTTTGCATCAAAATATATTGCGTAAATATTTTTAACATCAAACAATAATATTG
This sequence comes from Trichoplusia ni, assembly GCF_003590095.1. NCBI lineage: Eukaryota > Metazoa > Arthropoda > Insecta > Lepidoptera > Noctuidae > Trichoplusia > Trichoplusia ni. Next base: position 11,495,524 of record NC_039484.1, on the reverse strand, counting down.
ACGTGGCTTTAAATTTACGAAAAACACGTATGAGATATTTTTATAAATCTTTTCATGGCACGACGAAACTAACGAGTATTAAAAATATATCATAATTCTTCCTCATATACATTTTGCTTTACATTAAAAGAAATACAGTATGAAGTCGAAAACATCCGCATCATTGAACCTTCGCATTGTATCGATGCATTCGTCAACATTAATTTTCTCTCATGTTGATGCGACAGGATTCGAACAGAACTGAAGAGTCACTGCTCTTCAGTTCTGTTCGAATCCTGTGTCACATTAACAGGCATCAATGGACTTCAGCACAATAATGGAAAGTTTGTTTTGCACTATCTAAGACAACATATGATGCCAAGTTTTTAGCTTAGTATAAATTTTGTGAATAGTGGAGTAAAGAATAAAAGTCCGTCATATCCACTTGGATCTGCATTAATACCGTGAGTCTTATGTTAGAACTATTTGATAATAATTTTTGTCCTATCATTCTTTGCTAAACGACCGCTTGTCTATAAAAATATAATAGCAATAATTGGTCGCATGACGTTTATACACTCTCGGGTAGAATGCTAGAGAAAGCAATGTGTGCCAACCCCGTATAAATGTGAATAAGGGTAGAAGAATGAATAAAAAGAGAGAAAATCATTTTCAAGTAAAATATCCGTATTTAATCGTTAATTATTTAACAGTCCATATTTCGTAACTTGAAATAATTTACATTAACTCGTTATTTTACGTCATTGCATGATATTAACTCGATAAGCACAATTAACTACGTTATTATAATAATTACGCAGTATTTTACGATCTGAAGTTCTTTCATTTTAAAGATCGAAAAGTGATTTTTAAAACTGGGATTACATATTTGTTTTAATAAGTATTTTGTATTTTCATATGAAATTTTAACTCTCATACTCTACATATACAAAGCATTTAAATCGATCCATCATCGTTAAGATTCAAAGTCAATTCTCAATCAACGTCGAAAATCAGATAAAAACTTTTGGAGTTTTCAGGAAATAAATTTGGACAAAATAATCTATTCCCTAAAGTTGTCCACTAAGAAATTCAATTCAAACACCCACCACTGTTTTCTGTACCGCAATAAACGATACTTACCATACACCCAAAAAGAATAATACATTGCATTATTCCTTCGTTAGTATTCAAATAATGTGAAAGAAAAGGAGCAATGAACAGCGTTCCAAAGTTACGGCCTTGTCGTTTCCTTTGCTCTTAATGAAGCCTTTGTACAGACTCTTATCTTACCGCAACAAAGGCGAAAATAAACATCGCAAGTTCACGAGAAGCCAGAAACTATGTTATGTATCAACGGAAGATAACAAAAACAAACTTATCGGGGCTTTGAGATTGACGTAATTTTGTTTACACCGAATCTTGTATTGAATTGGAACCTTTTAGGATATGACTAAAAGAAACGTTTCAAATTATTTGTAGTTTCAAACAATTAGTAATAGTTCAAATTATATTTTTTAAATAAGCCTGGAGATTCTGTATTTTGGGAATCGTCAAAATCCTGGCTGAATGACGGCACATGATTCTTTCAGAAAAATAGTGTTGTAAAAAAGGGAACGACAAGGATTTTAATCTTCAATTTGTTTTTTTTTCCACGTGTTTTTCTACTCATTGATAGATCGATAGAAAAGGGAAGATACAGTTTTTACAACTCAAACCCCTGCAGCTTACCTACCAAAACGTGACTACAGTAACAAAACTTTTATACCAAAATTGATTGCTTAGTTTTGCACGTTTTTTTTCAATTCGATGCTCTAAAAAATTCGATGCAAGTTTCCAGTGAAAGAGCAAACCTCACACGAAATATATACAGTAACAATAAACCCTGTTACTCTGTTTGAACGCCATTACTTCGTATTGACATTACTCGGAATAGTTTATAAACATAGGGGACTCAAGCTAACTGGAGTGTAAAATATTCTGCATTTATATGCTTTTGAGTAACGTGTGTATTTTAGGGTTATACGTATGGATCAAACGCTGTAATTGTTGGCGTGAACTTAATAGACAAGTGATGTTTGTTTAAGACGTAAATTTGTGTTTGATCAAGCGCTCAACTTGTTATGTTGTACTGTTGAATGATTATGGTTTCATTCCAGCACGGTAGGTACTAGCAATTTTTGTTAAAGATATATTTTTTTAGGGTCCGGATATATAGGGTAAAACCGGAATTGTCGGAAAGATCTGTCTATCACCAAGCCATATCTCCCTTGATAGCTACAAAAGGGCTGAATTGTTAACATATTGATAAAAGTTGTTAATTAGTTAACTAAGCTATGACTCATGAAGTTTGTAGAGCAGCGCGCTTACTTTAAGTTCTTCAAGCATGCCTGTTACGTCACTTAGACATCACTACACGCCGTTCCTTTTCTTTTACAATAGCATCAAGGCTTCAAGAGCTAACAGAATTATTCCTAGAACATCAAATACTACGAAATAGTAATTCCAGAACTCTACAAACACAACGAATACTTGATATCATAGTTCAGTTTCACACCAAATTTACGTTACATCTGCGTTCAATACATCTTCATATAATCCGTTCTGCTTGAGAATTAAACCACGCGATGTACGTTAAGATGTTATACCAGCACAAAGCATACTTCTTGCGTTGTTCGAGTGAAGGAGGTACGTCGTGTTTCTGTGTACCGTTCACATAATGTCGAGAACTCACGGTGAAATGGTTACTTACTTTCATAAGCGAGATTTTGATACACGATTGTGGTTCCGTGGGAAGATGATATGTATTGCGCAGAATTTTGGAATGGAAAATTTCTGCTTTATAGTAGTAGAAGGTAACAGTTCAAGAAATATAAATATATTCTCATATAAGAAATATATTCTTGGATACTTGATATTATAAAGCTGAAGACAAGGAAGAGAAACCGAGAAATACTGCTTCGATAAAAAAAAATCCTGTTTTAGATAGCCTATTTACTGAGAAACGGTTATATAACATCACGCTACGCTTAATGGGGAAGAGCAGTATTAAAGTATATAACGAAAATGGGTAGAAAATGCTTGCATTCATTCAAATAGTCTTAGTTTCTGTACAGAAGAAGTCGCAACTAACAGCTAGTATAGTCATAAATAAACTATTTTATAGATAACTACAAAGAAGCTTTTGAGGTGTAACTTAAATAAGTCATGATCTGTTTTGTAATTGTTTAGTGGCAAGAAGACTTACTCTCGTCTAATAATTTCGAAACCAAAAATACCAGGCTCTATAAACACGATACTTCATTTGTTGTGTTTCAACCGTTTTTAAGTCAAAATTTACAAATTCCTCAACCGTTAGAAGAGTAGGTGGTAGGAGTAATTTTACTCTAAAAGTAGGGTAGGTAGGAACTGTTAAGCGCGGCTAAACAAAAAAGGATTACAGCGAGTCAAATGGCTCTTCGCGAGGAGAGGCTTAAGACGTTCCACCGGAACGGGAAGGCAGACCAGGGAGGTAGGGGGGGGGGGATTCAGGAGCTCAGGTACAATCCGCGTCCCACGTAAGAAGTGAATGCGACTACTCTGTGCCAAACGATATCGAGATTGTCTAAAAGAAATAGTTTGCCAAAACCGTCAGTGTGAGCTGAAAATGTGAAAGTAGTAGTCGTGAAAAAACAATGTATAAATACGTAATTATTATAATTTACTTTGTTATTTTATTGACAACAGAAATTCATCTTTTGGGAAATTTTCAATAGTCCTACTTTTACGATTCATGAGATATAGCTAGATGACAGACAGATGGAAAGATAGACAGACTGCGGAGTCTTGGTTTAACTTTAGCAACAGAGTTAATTTACGCTTTTGTGTATTAAAAAGTACCTAAGTCTATTTCTATAGATTGTTACTGGTGTTTCTGGAAACGTCAAAATATCACAATGACAGCTGTCACTGTCAGACGTAATAGTATGACAGCACCGCCGCCATTACTATAGCGTAGCTACCCCGCGCGTAGCCCTTTCACTAGGGCAGTAGGATGGTACTTTAGGGAAGTAATGCTTTAATTGATGACAGTCATTAGGACATGTGTGGAGTGTTAGTGTCCCTTAACGTTGAAAGGCAAAGGTCGATCGTTTGTAACGTCTTTGTAAGATTGTTTATGTTATTAGCTTTTCGCCACACCTCCAATAATGTAGAGAAATTTATGGTATAAGGAAAATGTTATAAGAACTACTTTGTTTTGGTATCTTGATCACTGCTTTTGTAGGAGAAAGCTACAGAAAAAGCAGAGGCTGAAAAAAATAGCATTACAAGGTGACATTGAAGCCTAGTGGTTTGATCTAAAATGATTTCGAATATCAAGTTTTAATTCAAAGAAGTTGCTTTGTACTTATTATTAAAATTAGACGAATTCGAGCTTTGTCCAAAGTTGACGGATGTTCCTTGAATGTATTGTATTTTTTCATTTTGTGTTGAAACTTAAACTACGTAGCGCTCTTATATACCAGACAAAAGGCACGAACGTGAAACATAATGTACTCAACATAGACCCAGCTAACAAGAAACATGATGATGGAGCATTAGTTAAACCTGGAAACAACCGAAAAATTGATTCGAAAATTGACTCTACTATTTTTACATATCAGTTTAGTTAAACCTTTTTAGAGCTCACACTCAAATTACCGTTATTATAAAATGAACACGAGCCCAATTTAAATGAAATTGAAACATACACCCAACGAATACATACCTAATATCTAATCAATGTGTTATATTAAACAAAGGCACAAAATTTAAATTAACAACAGTATTACTGAAACTAAAGAGCTCGGATTTCGGCTCTAAAGTCAAACAATTCCAATAATCTGCGTTCTACTAATCCCGCTCTTCAACCTTTGGTGCGCCCTTAATTTCCGTCCCTTAGAGTAAATTTACACTATCCAACATAATTTGACCTCTTTCTATACACTATTTAACTCGTACATATCCTGAGTTATTGGTGAGGGGAGGGAAGGGGAGGGTCATGTTATGCTTGTTGAAGAACATTCCTATATTAAAGACACCTGTTTCCATCTCTTTACGATGTATGGATATTGACGAACTAATATTGCATATATTTGAATTTTGAGTATTATCGGGTTTAGTTCATGTGTTGTAATAAACTGGACGTATGCAACTGATATGCTTTGTGTTTCGATATATGTGAGTATATTAATTTGGGTGCCTTCTGTTTCTGACAAGCACTATAGCTTAACATGAGTAAACTAATTCCTTATTACTTCTATAGCATTATTTTTATTTTAGAAAATAACTATTCAGTTGATTAGTAAGTACGTACAATTCACCAAAAGCGGTCTTCTTGCAAATTAGTTTAGCAATTAATTTGAATATTTAATTTCTCGCTAAAACTCACAGCAAACTGTCTCAGATGATACGGACATATCAAAAGAATAAGTGTGGTAGGACCATGTGGTACAAATTGTTCTAGATCTGCCATAAGGAAAAGAAGACCTCAATTAATCCCATTTGCTGGCAAAGAGCTAAGAACAGCTTTCCTATCGCAGAAGAGTGATCACAAAAAATGGGAATTATTACATGGAAGAAGAAGACTTAATTTTGACAATATGGTATTAAAAGTACACGTCACACGTTTTTCCATATTGGCAGACTCAATTGTATTAAAAAGTTACGAGTTTGGGTATTTTAGTATGTTAAATAATGTTAATAGATATTCATTGAAAATTTAATGTTAATATCAATTTACATGCTATCGATATCAATTTCAAATTTAACTCAATTCCCATTCAATCACCATCCTGTTTAATACAGCCTTTAGAAAAGTAAGGGTTCGGTTTCCGAATGTGTCGTCCAATAACAGCTGCTATCGCACATTGAGTATTCCGTACAAAGATGGTAGAGAAAAAATCATTTTTTTTCGTACCAAAACTAACGTTTTTATACACTCATTTTTCTTGTTTGTTTGTTAGTCGCTCCGGTTGGATTTTGTAACTCAATTTTGAGTCACTTCCCGATAAGCCAGCAGGCTGAAATTTTCAGGGTAGCTTCAAACCCAATGACAATGCAATTTATTACTATAAAAACGGCTGGACTGTATATGATAAAATTTGAATGGAGCGACAAATAAAAACGTGGATATTCAATTTATTACTTATTATTATAATATGTTGCTATAGCGACAATAGCAATACACAATTTGTGAAAATTGTAACTGTCTAGCATTCACGGTTTTTGAGATATGACATGGTATCAGAAGGGCGGAAAGAGAACCTTACGTATCAAAACTCAAGCCGATTTTTTTTCAATTTTGCTATGGTACCCTAATACAATTTTTCCAAGCGTCCCATTCTGGAGCGAACTTTATGCGGTCTGTGGCCGTATTCTCACGCCGTGGGAAACCTTTCTTACACATAAACAGACACACACGTAATACGCACATTAATAAAACATGAACACCGTAGCCTACTTTTTTGCAGGCCAAATTCATATGTAGGTTTAATATTTTTCTGCTAATGTAATTATTAGGTACCAAAAGTTCTAATTCTACTTTTTTTTAAGGCTTTGTACTGTTCGTATATTGCCTGTGTATTTAAGTTTGTAGGTCCTGTCATAGAGTAATACTTCCAAAAAAACTTGGGTGTGCTGGTTCCCTTACGATCGAAATCTCAACCGACTTTGTTAGATTGTAATGTATCCTTCTCGAATTTTCCACAAACATTCAAGTCACATGCACACAGACATCCAGACACAAGACTATTTATGGATCAAAGAAATGCTTCTTCTACCCAAGAATCGAACCGGGCTGGTCGTGGTGACATCAACCATTTGGCTATCCTTGCAGACTTCATGATGAGTTCCCATGATAAAAAAACCTAGTAGAAATATTTATTTCGAGCACCAAAATAAAACCTGCAAAAAGCACCACTCAGCCCCCAAAGAATACACATAACCGCATAGTAAATTTTCCTTGTTCAACATACAAAAACAATACTGGATATACATTTACTTAACACAAATACAGAACTACCTGGCAGTAAATTACACGTTTTTGCACCGCCATAAGAAAACCTACCCATAAATATTACAACTGACAGCCTTATCGCGGAAAGTTATTTGTTCAAGATAAAAGTAGAGAAGACAAAAAACGCCGAAGAAATACAGGTCGAACAAAACTGTGTAGGGTATGGCATATACTGTCTTGGCAGTTGGTCTTCGATTGTCATTTTGTTTTGGCGGTGTCAAGCTCCTATACAAACACGCCTTCATATCGTTCCATCTGTTCCTGAGTCTGTAATCAAATCTTTCGAGTTGTGAAATTTGATCGTGATTGACCCCTTTCTGATTGAGCTGAAATTTTGATACATAATTGTGGGAAATAATACATTTACTAGACAAATTCGGTTTATTGCACGGAGAAGAAAATACAACGGTACAAAAAGAGATTGACAACTTTTTGACAACTAACTTATTTTTTTTTTTTAAATTGAGGCAAGGGCGATGTTTACATTCTTCCAATATCCTCTCTTAAACATAAGCCCATCTTGGATGAACAAAAAACCAGCTTGGAGTTTGTCGTAGCTTTCGTTAGCGCATCTGCAACCATCTTATCAGTCTGTATATAACGAACTTCAATTGTCCCTCCTAGTACTTTGTCACGAATAAAGTGATGCCTCACGTCGATATGCTTTGTTCTAGAATGGTAAGCATCACTACCTGAAAGTTTAATAGAGCTTTGATTATCACTGTAAATGATCATAGCTTTATTTTTCATCTTTGGCCAAATACATTCTTGAAATTGCTTCAACCATAAAGCTTCCTGTACACAAGATGATAGTGACATATATTCTGCTTCCGTTGTAGATAGAGCAACCGTAGGTTGTCTCCTTGAGTTCCAGCTAATCGTTCCTCCTTGAAAAACGAATGCATAACCAGTGCAGGAGCGCCGATCATCCTCCGAACTAGCCCAATCCGCATCACAATAACCATGAGGCATAGTCTCTTCAGAGTTCTGCTTATAGGTCAGCCTATAATCTTGAGTGCCTTTCAAGTAACGCATAACGCGCTTAAGGGCAACCCAGTGCTGCATTTCGGGCTTGCAATTGTATTTGCTTAACATATTAACAACGAAACTAATGTCAGGTCTAGTTACTTGTGATATGTATAATAAACACCCTATTATCTCTTGATAAGGAAATTCCATAATATTTATTTTTTCTGTATTTAGTTTTTCACTCAATTTTGTATTCGGTTCCATCGGAGTTTTGACCGTCTTACAATTGGACATACCATATTTATCTAATACTTCTAGTATGTACTTTCTTTGGTCCAAGCATATTACTCCTCTCTTCTTGTCTCGTTCTACATGAATACCAATGCAATAACTCACAGCTCCAAGGTCTTTAATTTTAAACTGTTTATGTAATTGTTCTTTTACATAACTTTTTGTTTCTTGATTATTTGTAAACAATAACAAATCGTCTACATAGACAGCCAGGAAAGTTATATGGTCATTTTCAATTCTGTAGTAAATACAGGGATCTAGTTTAGATTGGGATAGTCCCATTTCTTTCAATGTAAAATCAATCTTTTTATTCCATTGCCTGCTGGCTTGTTTTAAACCATACAATGATTTTTTTAATAAACATACATTTTCTTTTTGACCATTCTCATACATGGATGGCTGTCTCATGTAGACTTCTTCTTCTATATCACCTTGTAGAAATGCTGACACTGCATCCATTTGACATATGTCCAAATCATGTTTAACGGCCAAAGCAAACAAGTATCTCAAGGATGCCATCCTTACAACCGGTGAATAAACTTCAGTGTAATCGATTCCTGGCTTCTGGGAACAACCCTTTACTACCAGTCTGGCCTTGTATTTCACTATATCTCCTTTTTCGTTTGTTTTCGTTTTAAAAACCCATTTACATGGTATTGCGCGTTTACCATCTGGTAAAGTTGTAACTTCCCATGTGTGGTTTTCCAACAAAGATTTGTACTCCTCATCCATTGCCTGTTTCCATTGTATAGCATTTGGACCTGATAAAGCTTCTTTAGCAGTCAGTGGATCTGGCACCTCTGTAATACACATGCTATTATAACCTTGCACGTTTTGTCTCTGATGTGACCTCAATGTCATATTACTTCGAACGTTACTATCATAATCATCATCGTCATATTCATCTGAATCAGGATAATATGTTTCGTCATTATTTCTCCTATTCATACAACTATCAAATGATGTATCATTACTAGATGATGATGTGAGGTCTTGTGTATTGGGTGAGCTATCATCAACATTTGTGTCTTGTACTGATGAATTATGTGACTCATTTTCAATAGGTATAGGGATACTAGCATATTGTGGCGATGCAGTAGGCGCTTTCTGAGTTATATTTTCGCTGTCACTACATTTTTCGACGAATGTCGCATCTCTGCTGATTGTCACTTTCTTGCTAACTGGATCAAAGAACCTATATCCCTTTGTGCTCTCACAGTAGCCTACAAACACTAATTCACGTGATTTACGATCCCATTTTAAACGATTTTGCTTAGGAACATGTACCATGGCCTTGGAACCAAATATCTTCAAATGCGAAATGTTTGGTTTCTTACCACTCCATTTTTCATATGGTGTTACCTCAGCCAGAACTCGTGACGGGGATCTGTTGATGATATAGGCAGCAGTAATGACTGCCTCCGCCCAAAAAAGTTTCTGCAGTTTTGCTTCAAACAGCATGCACTTAGCACGCTCCACCAGCGTTCTGTTCATTCTCTCCGCTAGCCCATTTTGCTCCGGAGTATATGGAGTGCTGGTCTGATGTTCGATGCCAGAAGATGCTAGAAAATTTGATAATTCTTTATTACAGTATTCTTTACCATTGTCGCTTCTTAGAATTTTTATTTTCTTTCCTAGTTCGTTCTCTACTTCGTTTTTAAATTTCTCAAACACTGATTTAATATCCATTTTATTCTTTAGCACGTAAACATATACTTTTCGAGAGTAATCATCTATGAAAGTTATGAAATACTTTCCACCACCAGCGGACGGAGTCTCCATCGGACCACACAGATCTGTATGTATTATCTCAAGTAATGCTTTTGCTCTAGAACCAGATTCTGGAAACGGTAATCGTGTTTGTTTTGCTTCGCAACATGGTATACAAACAGTATCCCCATTCTCTTATGCCATGTAGTTAAATCTGACTTACTTTCACTCATCACAGCACATGCATTACCAGTAACAGTATTGAGTTTGTACATGTTATTGGTCAACCTTGCCGTTGCTACTAAATTCTTATTGACGTTGTAAATATTACATCCAGTATCAGTGAATTCAACTTTACAGCCATTCTTTGTTAACTGACTGACTGATAGCAGGTTTGCACTCAATTGAGGAATAAATAAAACATTTCTCACCTGGATTTGACATTCATTTCTATTTAACTTGGTTTGTACATTTACATTACCAATACTTTGCACGGAGACTGCTTCACTGTTTGCCACCATTATTTTTTGAATCGGAGGTGATTTTATATCATACATCCAGTCGGAGCGTCTCGTCATATGCATTGTGGCGCCTGAATCAATATACCAGTCATCTTGACTCACTGTACTGTAAGCTGAAAATATTGCTGAAAAGTTATTTTGATTAGGTTTCTCATCATTTTTTTGCAATTTGCACTGGTTTTTGAAGTGTCCATATTTATTACAATTGTAGCAACGGGGGCCCTTTCCTTTTGGCTTTGTACTATTCTTAGAGGTGTGTTTGTGCTTAGTAAATAATGCAGAATTTTCGGATACCGTGACTTCCTGTAAAAGTTTTGTTTTTATGAAATCTGATGAGATCTTGACGCCAGAACTTTCCAGACCCATGATCATAGGGCTATATTTTTCGGGTAACCCTGCTAACATGAGTGTTCCCAGCCACTCATCTCCAACTTCGAAGCCAATGTTCCGCAATTTATGAGCTGTACTCATAATTTTATTCACGTATTCTTCTATACTAGGACAGTTATCCAATGAAGTGTTGATTAAATCCTTCAGCAGGCCAACTTTTCTAGACAGCCCGGAGTCTTCAAATGCATTTGGAAGGTTTTGCCAAACTTGTTTCGATGACGTGGCATTTTCTATATGCACGTAATTTATCGGTTCGACCAACAAAATTATCTTTGACTTGGCTTTAACATCTTTTTTCGGATCGACCTCGGTGCCAGGATCAACACATTCCCATAAGTCATCCAATTCCAAGCATGACTTTACTGCGAACTTCCACGTTGAATAATTTTCCCGGCCGGCTAATTTTTCAATTTGTAGGTTAGCGGCAGCCATTATTCACAGAGTGATTCGGATTCGCGTTTTATGTACTGTACTTAAATCTTCGCAATAAATATTTAATTATGTATCTAATAAAGGTATATGAGACGGCCCATAACCTGTGGGAAATAATACATTTACTAGACAAATTCGGTTTATTGCACGGAGAAGAAAATACAACGGTACAAAAAGAGATTGACAACTTTTTGACAACTTATTTTTTTTTTTAAATTGAGGCAAGGGCGATGTTTACATTCTTCCAATAATAATCAATTTAATGCGTGGAAATGCATATGATTTGGGAGTTCAACTGCAGAACGATACAGCCTCATCTCGAATTAGGATTTGTTTGATCTGATTTGTAAAAAAAATAAGAATAATAGTAAGCTAAAAAGTTTTTTAAAGGAAGGAATTTATTTTTTATTTATTCTTGAATTCTTATACCATATATAACATGTCTATTAGCTAGATTTAATACTGTATCCTATTTTTGTTAACTATACTGTTGGGCTTTCCCGTGCAAAGTTTTCGTTAAAATGATTAAACAAAGCCACAATAACAGAGACCCAGAGATTATAATTAAAAATATTTATGTTATGTTTTTTTTTATTTTAAATGGGCTTGCTAATGGATCCACTCGATGTATTTTTAAATGGATCGGAAAGTGCGGTAACAGGCCTCCTACATTTTTTATAAATGGCGTAGTTTGTTGATGTTAGCGCAATTTTCATAAAAGCGTTATGAGATTTGGGATTCCGTACACAAAAAGTTAACACGGAACCCTACAGCGAATTCTCAGCAATCCGTCCGTCACTGGTACTTCAGGAACTGCAAAAGCTAGATTATTGGTTTCTTAATCATGATGCAAATAGTAACCGCTATGAAAAAAACCATCAAGGTATAGCAATGGTAAGTTGGTGCGGACATAAATTTGACAGGAAACCTTTGCAAGTTTTCTGAAGCCCAATTGTACGGTTCCTTCAGTATCGGGAATCTGAATCGCACTTACTTGGAGTTTTTAATTATATTCTAGGTGTAAAGATTTGAATATGACTTATTAAGACAGTTTCATTGATTAGTGTTGTAAGTAATTTACTTACATCTCCTTAAGCTATCTTAGCTACATGAATTTTGTTTCAGATATCTGCAAATGAAATACGTCCAATAATTCAAATTTAAACGTAAAGCTATAACTCATATTTCTGTTTCCCATCCACCTCAATTGACTAGACTTTGATTACCGACTATGCAAGTTAGATGTATGCAGAAACTACGGATTTGACTTGGACAGGTATTTAAGATTCAAGATACCGCATACGCCATGGAACGTAGGCGAGTTGCGAGAGGTGCCTCTATATAGCCGTATAACAGGAACCAGGGTCGCTTATCATTATATTAACCTATCTATAACAATTTTCGTAAAGCTTAATTTTAAGATGTTTTAAGACATTATTATTTGGTATCAGCTCAAGTTCAAGGACATCGCTCGAGTGGATTACAAAAATGGTTGTCCTAAGTGGGGATCAAACTTGCAACACGTCGCACTCAATGGGTTAGGCGCACTGCAACGACATAGACCGGAATGATTACCGGAAGAAATACAGCCTCATGCCAGAACAACACTTATCTCTAAGGGACGCACTAAAATGTATTTTTGTCTCTACGTACCTTCCGCTGGGCGAAGACAAAGACTTTTCTGTATACTTCTGTAAGACAGCCCAAATGCCACTTCCACTTATGATTCTATGTTCCACGTCTCGAACTATCCGTGGTCCGAGCTGCCAAACTAAATTCAGTGCAGTGGTATCTCTCGACTATTGCAATTCGTCGGTCATATCAACGTTCGGCGGGTTCTGTCTGTTTGTATCGATAACTGCTTTGATTTGGATCCTTTTGTCAGATTTCAAGATTGGACAGAATTTGGACTAACTTGTTTAGTTTACATTGAATTTTGAAATCAGATTTCTGTCTCAATATTTTATTTCAAATCAAAAAGAAAATGTATTAATAAATTAGATTTTAGATTAATTTAGATTTAATAAAAATCAAAATGATATTTATCTACTTACATTTTTACTGGAGTTAACAATCATTACAATCCCTAATATAAACCTAATTGTAATTATTTTTAACGAGTCGAGTTTCACAAACTTTCAAGTCACATGCACAAAGACACCCAGACTTAGGACAAGCATTCGTGAATACACAAACGCTTGTCCTACCCAAGGTTTGAATCCCTTTGTTCGAGTCAATATGTAAAAATTATGCACATACCATCATATTAGATAACTATTACACCAAAACATTTGCTGCCATTTTAATTACAAAACCAAAATAATTAACCATAATATTAATAGGAAACAAAACCTAGCAAAATGTTGTCATAAATATTATGATTTAGTATTTGTATACGACTCCCGAACGCACACACAACTTCAAAATTCAACCGTTTATCCAAATATCACGACCACAGTTTGACATTTGGTGTTGTCAGAAACATAAATAACATTAATAAAATAAACCTGTGTGTGGTATTTAATGAAAATGTCATACAATAATGTTTTGTTCGCGGTAACAGGTGCATCTTATAATTTGATTTAGAGATATTATAAATTGGTATTCGATAATTATTTATTCATACACTCGACATTTGGTACGACTAAATCTTAATGTAATATTATGGATGTTGAACAGAGATGGGAATCTACGCCGTGTATTGCGCTGTCAGGCTTCGACAACCGTACTAATATTACTTTAAGATGTGGTAATAGATTCTGTGGACTCAATTTAGAACTCTACATATTGGAAAGTTTCGTCTAACGCTTCTAAGCCTAAACTTGAATTTTGAAGGACTAGTATTGCAAAATGACATACACAACACAATATGTAATTCTTAAAGCGTAAAACTGTTATAAGCAATATAATTTTATTATTGATGTTATAATTACGAAAGCATCAAAAAACTAAAATAAGTTAGCTAATGATAACCTTAATTCAATATTTATTCAAAAAATATTTTATCAAGACCAAGAGCTTGTTCAAGATCAACTTTCTCGAAAACCTAAATTTTAATGCGGTTCATAGAAACGGCGGCTCGTAGTTATAAAAAGTGGTTACTTATATTGTCATAAAAAAATACGAAGGCCATGAAAATTCTTACAATTGGCAACATTTTAGTGATGACCTCGGACATCGTAAACTTGTCCTCGTGACAATAAAGTTTAAACTATAAAGACAAACGATTCGTAAAGTTTATGTAACTGTCATTAGTATTGTTAATTTGGACGCAATACAAAAAAACTTAACTTGTAAAAAGAAACCCTATTGCTGAGGCCTGTGTCTATAATATCTGATTGACCGGCACTCAAAACGTGTTATTTTACGGAAAAATAAACTAAAAAAACAATCATTTGACTAATACCTCAAATATATTATCATTCAGGTTCCTTCCCACAGTTTCGTCAATCTATTGACATCACCACAAAACATATTACACAGTGTTATTAAAAATATTATATAACTTTGAGAAAGTCACGTTCTTACAGTATCGCAGGGGAGAATTTCAGCGTTTGTCAGCAAAATACGAGTTGACATGTGCTGTGTCGCGAAATTCCCGTTCGACTTGCTCAGCATATTTTGTGCTAATAACTCATTACCCAGTTGTGTTTAATTTCAATATAATAATCAAATTGTTGCTGTATTGGTTGCTTTGTGTTTGTGTGTATTTTCGTAAAATATGATGTAAAACTGTGTATTTACCCGCAAATAATTGTGTATTTAAACCTTTTTTATATAAATAATTATGTCAACTAGAGTTTTGTTGCAGATATTCCGTTATTCATCCCCACTTTGCCCCTCCGAATTTGAAACGGATTAACTGACATTTAGACATGTCTAAGAACACTTGTTCATATTATACCGTTTAATACAACTTATAACACCCTCTTTTTGAGTTGGGAGTTGAAACGCTGTATAATACTATATCGCTTCATATCCAATTTCTAATATTCGTTAAAGTAAGCTGTCGTTCCTTAAAATTATCGCCGAAACTCATCGTGAAATATGATTAAAATATCTGAGTACTTTGCCAAAATTAATTTCGGTGATAGCTTGCACATTTTGCTGCTTCAAATGAAAAAGCTCGCAAAGATATGTTAAGTATAAAATTATAGACATCAAAACTTGAAGTTTGAGATTGAAAGTAATAACAGATTGCTATCAAAGCTAACAAATGAGCAAAGTTGGCTTTAGAAATTCCAAGAGATTTTCCTCTGCGACCAAAATTGAGGGCACCGTACCAAAGCCGCTAATCGAGGAATGTTAGCGAAAGTTCAACTATTTTGACTCTTACAATGAAAACAGAGGCAATAGATTTCAAGAAGAGAAACGTACAGGGATACGTCAGGGCATATGTCTGGCAATGTCGCTCACAGTGACTGACTGCGTTTGCCAAATTCACAATTTTCGGTCGAAAAACCTTGCTGCAAAATTTTGTATGCGAATTTACTAAGAAAATATTCACGTATTTTTTTATATGTACGTTTATTTGCGGGCATCGACCCGCTTTAGTTGAGTAGTAATCCCAATTTAGGAGGGGCTTATGTCCAGTTGAGGGTTGTGCTTGTAGCCCGAGATTGATTGATATCTAGTCTTGACCGCGTTTTAACTTAGATTGCTCGAATTCTGGATAAGAAGGCTTCCGTATCCATTTGAGAATGATGTGAAATAATAAAAATAAATAAAAAAAAGTTTAGATGGGAGATATTTTCCGAACAAATAAGGAAAATAAGTTTTACCCATTGTATAACTTAAGACAGTAATAATAATATAATATGTCAATATTGAATTTTTGGCAACACACTTTGGGGAATGTTAATAACATCCCATTTCCTTATCCAGACCATTATTGATTTTCAGAATCTCAATTACTTTCCTATTTCACTCAAACATTCAATCATTCCGCTCACTTTCTAGAATTAAGGTCAATCAAGAAAAAGCGAAACAGGAATTTAATTTACACAAAAATTTATCCTAAATATCCAAATTGGGGCGCATCAAACGCGTCGTAGGGCGTTTAATAAAATGATGTATGACGTCACGGTTCTCTAACAATTTTATGAAACATAAGAGCGAGTTGTTTGAGCAATATATTACGTCACACGTGTAAAGCGACTCGGAGTAAACTTTATACACAATTTAGCCCTTGTTTTTAGTACTAAATGTAAAGCTGTTGAATTTGTTCGGATACCAAAGTAATATCGAGTTGAGAAGGGTTTTGCTGGTTTACCGTATTAAGCAAAATCTTGGATGAAATTAGGTGTTATTTGGATTACAGAAGATTTTGTTCCGTAGATTTTGATCCCACTTAAGAAGGCATATCCCATGCCATCTCAAGATTAAAATTCACGGTTGTAAATATTTAAATATTTCAGTGGGAATGTAATCTCTTTGCAGAAGGGGCTTAGTTTAAATGAATCGGTTTCGAACCAAGTTAAACAGCTGTTTGGAGTGCTCGACGGTGGAATACATATTCGGGAGCCTTGATTACAGCTTTACGAAATGGTTTTTCGGTAGTGTAATCTGATACCTACTGGAAAATGTTATAACTTGTCCATTTCCTAAGATGTAGGGAATATCAAACTGAAATTCATCTTAATCTGTTAGAGAAATAACTTTGATTTAAAAATTGCTCAGCGAGATTGACTTTTGTAACCAAACAAACAAACATCAATTTGTAAAAAAATTACCTATTATACCATACCATATACCATATACCATAGCTTTAGAAAAATGCTATTCAAAATTTCAAAATGAACATAAAATACTGATGTGAGTACAACATCTGTTTCGAGTGGATGAACGTCTGTTCTAAGATGAGTTAGTTAAGTACTCGCTAAGTGTAATTACGTCAAATATCATAATAAACATGGCAAACTCAGACATGAGTTAAATCACAAACTACGGAACACACTCGGAGTTGCACAGAGATATTATACAAATTAAATGGCCTTCTAGTCAAAACTTCTACGGACTTACCATTCACTCCTAATACTGGACTGTTACCGTTGTGTGAGCGTAACACCGATATGAACACGGTATCGTGCTATCTTGCTTCCACATAAGTAACAGTCTTTTTTTAAGAGCGCGTGGTACTGGTAGTATTAGTTCAAACCTCTCGTCTTTGGTTGTGCTAATGGCCAACATTAACTTGCAGGAATATGTTCGTACTATAACTGGCTATGAGATAATATGAGTATAAATTATATTAAAAGCACTACCTTTATTATTAAGGGTAAAAATTTCATGATCGATGCTATTGCATGCGAGTTTTTACTGAATTGAATGGCTTATTGATGGTTCATAAAAGTTTGCTAAAACTATCTCACAAGAATATTTTGTCATTTGTATTTAATCTGTTTGCAAGAATGTCAGCTTTTCGGTTCGTATATAATACAATTTAAAATATTTATTTGTTTATTTTTATTCCTTTAACACTTGGAAGGAAGGTTTTAAGCTTCACGCTGTGACTAATAGGAGCAAGATACAATGGAAAATATGGAAAAGACAGAAAAAAATCATCTTCGAGGGCTTCTGTTCGAAAATTCCTAATTTATAACTTTTAACCACGCAGACGCAGTCGCGGGCAACAACTAGTATTACAATTTACAAATTTCAACAGGTTTATTATGAGATACAGCCTGGTGACTGACGAACGGACAGACAACGTAGCTTTATTAATAATGTTCTGTTCTTACCATTTTGGCTAAGGAATTTCAAAAAAGGAACGTAAAAATAACGTAGGTAGCTAAAATCTATGTAAACCTAGACTCTTTTCTGTTATCGAATAAGACGGCTGACTCTCTCGGCAGCTCTAATCAACATATTTATATCACATGTACCTAGGTATTTTTACGTTATTCTAGTAAAAATATACAAAAGAATTCTCTTTGAGTGTAAACTTGATCTTATTTTGAGAATAAAAGATTTAACAGCTTTTATTTCTATTAAGTAACTTCGGTAAAATCTTTTGTGTTAGAAAACAAAATCTAATAGAATGCGTGAAAAGCATGTTCCATTTTATTTGTTACCGTATGAAAGGTTCAGTATTGCATCCCAAAAAGTGTTTCGTCTTGGCCTTCGGTTACAGGTTAGTAGGCATCTCCAAAACAAAATTATTTCATTCGAATCTCCTTTATTAAATTACACGATCATCTGACTACGTAAAACATTTGACAAACACGCGTCAACGATCCCAACAACATTCCAACGACACTCCATTTGGGTACCTTACACCTTCGTCCCTCATCTAACATAACCTACAGTTTTGTGGTTTCATTTCACAATACTCTTGAACTAAAGGTCGGAGATCGTACCATAAATAATGTACGAACATAATTATGTAGATGTCAATCTGGAAACGTGTGTTTAATTATGAATTCAGGGCGAAGTCAGCAGATCACGCGGAACTAACGGTCTGGATCCGAGCCGGTTTAATTAGGGAGACATCTGTATTAATCTCTCTCGAAAAAGATTCGTTTTGTTCGTTTCAGGAACGATATTGGAAAACTGAGATATATGAGGAAGGTAAGTTTGGAAGGGTTTTTGAACGTATCGTGCTCTGATTAGTCATTTCTTTGTAAAGCGGATTTTGAGTCAAAGGGATCTATGCTGACTGAGATACATGGTAGTACATGAGTTTTAAATTATGAAAATTGTTAAAAGCTATAATAAATTTGATACTATTTTGAACAAGATTTACTCATCATTCGAGAAAACTATACTTTATGAACGTAATTATTAAAGAAATATAATAAAACGATGATTAATAGATATTTTGTTTAAAATCTACTTCTTTTCTTTAATTATCTAGGTATGTATGCATAGTATTTTAGTTTTTTTTAATCCATCTGTACTTACCTCAGTTTATACACCACCAACCGAATTTCTATAATCCGGGTACCTTTTATTTTTGCCGCTACACGGTATTAATGGTTACGTTCATGTTTCTAAAAAGAATTTTTAATTATCTCCCTCCGATTTTCGTGATATGGGCTTCGTTTCGAACAGATATTGCAGTTCGATGGTATTTTTTGCTATTGAAGACCTTCAATACAACCAATGTCCCACCAGTTTATAAAGCGAAAACTCGAAATTTTTGAGCTGACGGGACGACGGCTTACGTATGATGCAGTAAAAGATTTTCTTTCATCAAAAAACCTGGTTTTATTTTCATCCCAAATTTTATGTTTAACGAGTCCTTTTAAAAGTTTGAAGAGATTGATTCGTGTACGTTTTAATCGATATTAGGTATACACATTTTCACATTACAAATTTGAATATTATCTAGACAGATTGTAACATACCTGTTACCATTACTTAGCTAAAAGGACGAGCGAAAACGTTGCAAACTTCAGGAAAATGTTAAGCCTTACATAAATGTGTTACTCCAATATGAAGATAAAGTACAGACAACTGCGATGAGTGTTCACCTTCATTTTATGTTGAAATGACTCCCAACTAATTAAAACAGTGTTAAAGTTTTGCCCTTCGGGGCTAGTAAAAACTTTTGAACATGTCCTCACATGGAATTTCGGAGGCTTTGGAAACGGGTACCACACTATACTGGTTTCCTTATACCCTTTTATGTTTTACGAGACGGCGCTAGCTCGTTAGGAAGGAACATGCAAATGCGGCTTTACATCGTGGTCTGAACCCACAATACATTGGGTCGAAAAGAATGGAAGTCTTGTAATAAATTTGGTACGCCTACCTGATGTTAAGCTTAAATCAGGGTTTCAAGGAGTAGAAGAACTGATTTTAACGCAATATTTGCGTTATTTTTTTCGGTGTGGTCATATGTTTTCCTTTTTATATTTTGTTTCGTTTTTTTCTTTTGGCATTGTTTATGCTTCGGAGATGTTTGGTCGTGCCGGCAAATCAGGTTTTTGTTAATATTATGATTAAAGGATGATTGTAGGTAGTCATATGTAAACAGAGAATATCATTAAGTGACTTTAGATACACTATCTATCTAATCTGCTGTCATCACAAAAATAGGTATATAGGTACAAGTATTTTTTTACAAAAAACACATAACGGTAATTTCTTTTAAGACACCCACTTTTCTTTTTACGTCTTAGTATTATTTAATAAGAATGTTCTAGATTTCAAGTACTCCTACATAATTTAGAAAATAATTATTCGTACTAATGAAAAGTAAACAGAATGCCTAATTGTAACCTAGTTTAAAATCCCAAGACGTGATATAACTAGAACTAAATCATTCATGAATTTTGTAGCTATATTCCTAATTCATCTGGCATTTGCAATTCTAATAAATTCGTCATAATATTAGTACTACGCTTGTCTCCATCTAAAATGTCTTCAAATTCGGTTTAATTCTCTCAAGAATCATTTAATATTGGGATAACCGAATTTCTCGTCTTCAAACACACGGTTTACAGTTATGATCTATTTCAGGAACGGCTAAATAGATGGTTTAAATTTTAGAGGTACTTGCATTATTGTAACGTCTGATGGGTTCGTATTTTAATGATTATTTGCACTTCTTTTAAACAGTTTTACCAACTTGCTTGTGCTTCTAGAATTGGTGGACACATCACACATTTATATGGTACAGTAGGTAGCAGTTTTTTTCTTTTCGTTGTACTTACTTAAAACAGATATCCGATTTTGACAATACTTTGTTCGGGCCAAAGAACGACGTCGAAAGCAGAAAACAAAAGCACACTACCCAACTTAAAAAAAATCTGCAGTCTGGCAAAGAAACCCAAAAAAAAAACACCTCCTACGTATCACTAAACACTAAAGATGACTTTGCAAATACCACTGAAACTCATGTTAAGGACAGAAGTATTATACATCCAGTACATATATCCAACCTAGTAACATATTCTATAATCACACATTCTCTACATAGTACATTAGCATAGTATAGTTGCGAGTCATTAACGCAGGTGCTTGTAGTGCATAAAATATGAACGGCATTGCATCACTTTAATCCATTACCCACAGTTAAACTTCATAATGCTGGGTGATAAACAACGGATTCGTTGAGATACTTGCTTGGTAAGTTTAGTTTGTAGAGCTTGATGAATTTGTTATTTGTTGAAAAGGTGTTGTTTTTTAATTTTAAAACAACTTCGGCATTAAGAAATTTAGAGTAGTGACACGAGGGTATCACAAACATTTAAGTGACACCGCAAAATGTTTTACGTCAGCTGGCCTTGCAGTCTTTTTGTTATTGAGATTAGAATTTTTTGATGGAATTATAAAAATATGACTTGGTATCATGTAGAAAGATAACACACGGTCCTTCGCCTTTTGCATCCACTTCGGGCCAGCTTCTAGTAATATAATCATGATTAAAACGTTTTGAAAAAAGTTTTTATCTGAAATAAAAACGGCCTGCACCCTGGCAAAGACCTCCGTACTCTTCTTCCACTTAATCATATCATATCATCTCAGCCTATAGCAGTCCACTGCTGGACATAGGCCTCTCCATATGTTCTCCCACTTTCCTCTCTCATAATTCGCTAATCACCAAATTATAACAAATGAATTAAAAAAGTCCATCAGATAACATTGATAAGTAGACCCATAGAATTGTGTAAGTTTCTGCCACCACCATTCATCCTCTAAGTAATCATCCCCACTTTTCAAATTAAGTAAACCACTGTCCCTAGGATAGGGTTTTTATTCAACTGCATTAGCGGACGCCACGACGTCGGGGTAACGACACAACTTTTAACTCCTGCTGACTAATGCGCTGTCCGGGCACTTAGTTACTCGAAGCACTTAGAAATATATTTGCCACCCGACTACGGCTTGACTGTTATTGGTAGAAATTACGAGCCTTGCATTCGTTTCTAATAATGAGACGTCGTCTGCAGTGTTGTTACTTGGGTAATAGTATTCAATGCGTCTGTAAGTAAACTCGTTCTTTTAATTATCTTCTCATTAGAAGCTTGAATGATTGTCGATGACAAAAGAAACGGGGTCGTTTTGTTCTTACCCGGCTGCGGTAGAGATAGGGTAATGTTTTCTTTTAAATAGAAACGACTCTAGCTCTTGGGAATTCAATTCACATATTCAATAAACATTTTTTATCATATTGACAAAGTACATCTTGTTTCGAAACAAACATTTGCGGAACATTTATATTGAATGTCCAATTAACTTAAAGTGATTTGAGGTGGATTATGATAGCAGTTTTTGTTTACGATGTTTAATTCTTGCTATTCCCCTTTTGTTCTCGCGATCCCAAATCTGTATGCTATTCATACTGGGTTCCAAAAATAGTAGTAAAGTGTTCTAAACAGTTTTCATTACATATCCAACCTTCTTTTGTTTCAGAAAACAAATACTACAATAACATGGATGAATGAAGCTTTTCCTGGACCTTCGATTAGGCTAATTATTTGAAGATTCCTAATATAATAATCTGCTTATCAGGCAAGAAAATCTGATCATTAAAACCAAACGAATGATAATCAATACGAGGAAGGATGACTTGGAAAAATACGATAGAAGCAAAAAAGGGCCTCCCAAATGGTATCTGACGTAGCAGATTATTTGCTAATATTAATATTACTGAGAGATAACCGCTCTTATATGTGTAAGTATATATTTCCTGTTAATATTGAAAACGTTTTAAGGGAAGAGGTTTATGTACTGATATTGTAGTAGTGCATTCAAAATAATTGGTCTGACATCTTGGGTAAGCGGCCATGATGAATTTATTATGACGTCACACAGTTACAAGATTTCAGCTCAATCGGTTGAAGGCAACTGCCTTGCAAATAAGTTATAAGATTTCACAAATACGTACATTGCAAATTAAATGAAAACTTGTAAAAAAGTTAAAATCGAAACGTTTTATGTTTTTTTTTTACTGTATTTCTGAAATGGCGTATGGCTACGAATAATTAAATCTGAAGAGTAAAAACAAATCATTTATTTTGACGACGTCTAGAAGTGAGATTGTTCCAGTCACCGAATGAATAACTGCATTTCGTTTACTCGCTACAGACGGATCTAGATAAACTGTTTTAAAGTATTTTATTTCTTTCGCTCGATGCTTTAAAATGCTAAGTGTAGAATCTATGATCATACTTACTAATTCAGTCACGCTTTCCTAGCGACAGTTATAAATCGTTGTCATGATTCGGAAAACCGTTCGCGGCAGCTCGGTTACAGTAGATTGTGCCTCGGTCTAGATAAGAAATCCTGTCAAAGAAGAATTTTAACGAACTTTTAAAACTAAAAACCAGTAAAGAGAGCAAATTTTTCTTTGTGTTTTTTTTTTTCATTTTTTATTTGCGTCCTCCAAAAACTAATAGTTTATTTTTCGTCGAAGTCATCATTTGCTTGTATCAGCCCACTTCTAGACATAAAACTATCGTATTGCAAGCCTCCGAAATCAGTTTCTACGTTTCTTTAGCTTTATAAGCTCATGTATCTCATTTTTATTTCAATCAAATTAGAAATTTTATTTATTCAAAATAGGCTACTAAGCATCATTGTTGAAAATGTTATTTTTCATTTCTACTTTCTTCAAGTGTTTCTCCTTATCCATAGTAAGCAGGTTATTTAGAAACATTCTTCTAAAATGCGTCAAAATAATATTTACCGTAATGCAGGCTTATTTTTTTTAGAAAAGAAGATGCGAAATTTCCAAGCATCTGACCAATTAATTTCCAACTACAACAATTCTGCTGACACACTCAACGCGTGCACTAGAAACCCAATCATGTCAAAGACAGTAACTAGTTTGACACTACGTAAGTTACTTGATCAGATACCAGTTGCCATCTCTTTCCTACACTGCAGGTTCGCAAAAGACGGCGATACTTTGATTGTGATTTCATTAACACCATCCATTCTGGATGGAATATCACTTCTTTAAATTAAAGGATTGAAAGGTAAATAAAAACAAGATTATTCCAACATCAACCTTTAATGAAATTATTTTAAATTAATAAATTACTTTACAAAGAATTATTTACATTTAATATTCTAATGTTTTTAACTTATTATGTGAAAGTATAATACGCAAGTAAAGTGATTCGATAATCTTATGTTACTTACATTGGTTGAAATGTTGAATTCATTAAAAATATTTATTTGTGCTAATATTACCACCATTTTATTAAAATATTCTATAGTTTAAACATGAGAGAAAACCTGTATATTTAAATAAGCCTACCTTAAGCTTGTGGTTTTTGACGCATGACAATAGGTACCAACAGTTTTGTGAATTTTCCCAGCCTAGGCGCTATATTGTGGTAGTTTTCCAGGCACACTGGATTTAACTGAAAACCGAATATTTTTCCACAACCATTCAGTTGTAAAAAATAACAAAAAGAAAAATTCGAAATACAACGTAAATCAATGGAATTGCTAAACAAAAAATAAGGAACTGACATAAATAACTGCGAAAACTTTACAGCGATGTATCGGAGAGATTCTTGAAGTCAGTTATTTTTCACTTACTTCAAACTATTTTGTATCCTATTGGCAATCTCCCAAAAGAACCGTAACTGTTTCAATGAATGTATCTTTCACTAAATAACATTCATTCAGTTGAGATTAAGTCCCCTTTTTTGGTTCCGTATTATAAAAGAACCTTTTATTCCTTTCAACACATCGGAGCGTTCATTTTTTGGGTTGTTTATTCTGCTTTACTTACCCGTGTTTCAAACGAAAACAGGACGACTTATCAAGTTAGGTGTTCTTGTTTGTGTATTATTCAATATTATTTTTCGAAATACCTTATAAACCCTTCCAATGATCCGCCAACAACAATAATTTTCAAAAACTCTCATTTCCCCACTCACCGTTGGTTAACAATACCCACTCAAATACGAATTACAACCAACACCTTTTACAGTCCACATAAATCAAAAAGACTTTAACACAACACATTTACATAAATTTAAAACACATTCAGAAAATACTCGGAAATACGAACAAAACAAACTCAACTTATTTAATAACATGGGGTAATATTAGCACACACAACATTAATATACCTCTAAACATTCTGATTGAAACATTAGCATTCGGGAATGTTTGCTACAAACGGAATATCTAATATTAACACAACCTCAGAATTGTATGTAGCTATTCAATTAATCGGTCTGTTTGCGGTCAGTGATGTTTGCCCGCAATATATGATCTAGAAATAAAGTAGTGTTAAGTAAAACGCTTTGGTAATGGACTTCTGTTCATTTTGTTTTTATTCTTAAGGTTTTTTGTAAGCAGCTGTGTAAAAATGTGAGCTACTCCAAGGTAATGATCGTTGATTTCTTCTATTTTGATGTTATTATTTTTCTAATATAAATATTTTTTACCAGGGCCAGTCAAAGTTTAGTAGCTTATTAAGTTTAATAAAGTTACCGGTAAATGTTACAATGAATATTTTGTAACCTACCTCTGATTGACTAACCTAAAAAATACGATTTCGTCTAGTTCTATCAAGAGTTACTTTTTCTGAATAGATTTCCATTTGATTTAGTTTCGTTTTCTGTATATTTATCATGTGTTCTGAGTATTCATAGAGAAGGTTACCCCAGACATTTTTTATTTACCAAGTAACATGGGTCTGAAGGTTAAATAAATAATTCTTGTACTGAATATGATTATACCTTATGTATGCGCCGCTCGCTCAAGAATACAATGATTGAAGTGTGGTCATTTACATTTTTATCATTTCTCTGGTACAGTGTTCAACCAGACAAAGAAAAGAAATAAAGCATAAATACATTATTCAAGAATCATAATATCGAAAATAAAGTCATCAAGTATTCGGAAAAAAAAATCAAAATATACTTGGAAGGTCCATTACCAATATGAAGAATGATTTCGAGAAATAATATCTATGCAATATTTTTCAATACATCCAAAATCTCGACTCGCCCGATTACCTATTCATAACTCGTTATTATATACAACCAATTTTATCTTATATTTCCAAATATTTACATAAATTTCTCAATAGATTTGCAATAATATAAATGAAATTCCATAATGAGAAAAATTCAAGTTTTCTTTTAGAAAAGTATCCTACGATAAAATTATGTTTTCCAAGACATTGTCTAACATAATTATACTTATATTTTATATCACATTTTTTACATAGAATTATTTTAATATTTACAGTTTCATAAGGTTTCTCAAATTCAAAAAGCAAAAGATCTTTTACATAATAATGCTCATCATCGTTTGTGGTTGGGAGTCCTTATTTACATTCTTAGTAAACATAATGTGAATGTTCTATGAAAAATATAGAGCTTCGCAAACAAAATGATTTTAATATTCCTTTTGCTGGGAACAAAGTAAATACAACGTTTCCATCTCTGTTAGTATTTACAATTGAGTTGTCCATATTAATATCATAAACGCGAACAGGAAAACGGTGACATTAATCTCGATCGATGCCGAATTCGAAGATTGGATTAGGTTCCTGTAATCTTTAGCCTCGTTTTGTGATGGGTAGGTGTACGTCCTGTCCGTCACGCTCTTGACGTCCTGAGGGCACGGCAGTGTCTCTACCGGGATCTGAAGTAATGTCCTCTCGTTTTCCCCCTTAACGGCTTTAGGTTCATCAACGTAAGCGTCGTCTGTTTCGTCTTGAAAAAAATCATCTGGATTATCCAAGTAATCTTTTATTTGACTTTTGTCATCGCTATCTTGCAAATTGTTTGATCCGATAACGCTCCTTTCGAAATAAGTAAAGTGTGAATTTAACGAAGGCTCCGCGTTGAATTTGCAAATGAAATTTTCGAGAGACGTTCGCACTTTGACGCTTTTGGCCTCGTGACGGAGCTTATGCATCCATGCGAGATGGCAGTCGCACGGGAATTCGTTCCCTGTAACAATTGACGCGTTAATTAATTCCTTAATTGGAGCAATGATTACTTCTGAGTACGCTGTCTGTTCAATCTAATTGATTTTTATTCGATAATTAAATTTTACTTCATCAATGTTAGAATAATTTTCTAATTAAATTTGATAACGAAACTTAAACAATTAAAAAGGAATGAATGTATGAAATGGAATATTTCTAATTATTTCATGATGTGATACGTACCTTCCAAGTATATGTAGCTGTTCTGGTTCTTCATGTTGTCGTAGATCGGGTGTAGGTTCTCGAAAGTGAACCTCTTTAATTTGTTATGTCTTAAGTCTAAGGCGGCCAGTCCCCTGACCCCTTCAAATAGGCTGCTGGCCAAAGTCACAAGTTTGTTATGGCTTAAGCTCAACTTCCTTAATTGCGATAATCCATCAAACGTCCTCTGGGCCAGAACATAAATTTCATTATAATCTAACAACAATGACTGGAGGTTCCACAGTTCGGTAAATGTAAACGAGTTTAGTTTGGATAATTTGTTTCTTCTTAAATCTAAACGCTTTAGATTTGCAAGTCCATAGAAGCACTCCTTCTTGAGTTCGCTTATGTTATTTCTATCAAGTTCAAGGTCAATCAAGTTGACTAGGTGTTTGAATGCTCCGTCGTGAATGACGGTTATATTATTACTAGTAAGGTATAATTTCTGTAGTGATGG
This sequence comes from Trichoplusia ni, assembly GCF_003590095.1. Taxonomy (NCBI): domain Eukaryota; kingdom Metazoa; phylum Arthropoda; class Insecta; order Lepidoptera; family Noctuidae; genus Trichoplusia; species Trichoplusia ni. The sequence goes on along the minus strand of NC_039484.1, from coordinate 11,467,622 downwards.
TAGTTCATAGAACGTCTCAGTCTCTAGCTCAACTATTCTGTTCTCGTCTAAAGTAAGTAAAGTTAGATTTGGCAAGTTATAAAATGAATGTTTACCAAGATTGACGATCTGATTCTTAGTCAGTGTCATTTCTTGGACTGATGTGACGTTAACAAATGTGTAGCTCTCTATCTTGTGGATCGAACTGTATTTTATGCTGAAGTGTTTTATCTTTCGGAGGTATCTGAGAACCTTCGATGGGACAAAGTCTAGACCTCCATCTGCTCTTACATTGAAGGCTAACGTTTCTATGTTGGACTGAGAGGTGAAACTTGTCCAAAGCGGGTCTGATTTCTCTATGCCTCCGTTGAACACCCAACATTCTGTTTTCACAGCCTCGTTGACTTCTTGACTGAATTCACAGTAGCAATGGACTTTCGAGTCTCTATCGCTGATGTCGCAAATGTTTATGGCTGCTGGTATTATTTTCTCTTTTGTTTTTCTTCTGTTTGCGTCTAGAGCTTCTATTGCGAAGAGCAACAGTAGCAAGGTAGCGGGTACCTTAGGAGCCCGCATACCTCCTACCTGTAACAATAAAAAAAATATTATTTAAACGGTCCATTAATATTTTAATATTCTTTTCAAAATAACTTTGCAGCAGGTTTGAAGATTCGTTCAGAATTTAAATTACATCGTCATTTGGAAATTCGATTTTCTGTGGCCGTTTGAATTTATGATAGAAGAAAAAAATAAAAATAAAGATCTGGAATGTAATCTCAATATTAATAAGCCAGCCACACAAATGATCGAGCAGTTAAAAGGGCGATGTTATGAAAATAAAAAGAACCGACATTCAGCTTTTCCAATTACAAATACCGGGTTTCGACGGCGATTAAGTAGAAAAAAAGTATAATAAATTGTACGAAAGCATTTTAATTAAATTATTTTAGGAGTGCTTGTTTTTTTCCAGACTCGATATCTGTGTGATTTAATTTTTATGTAATTAAGTCAAGCTTAAATTTGGTAGGTACTACGAAGTTGTCATTATGAATGTAAATGATTTTCTTTATAAATCTGCTTAATCTAAAATAATGATATCCTAGAATAATATCCAATTTATGGTAATTAAACTTCAATTAACTCTACTCAAATAACACTGCAGTTTAAAACAACTATTTTAGTTTTCACATTCCTAGTTTTCATAATGAAACCAACGCAATCTGATAATAAAAATATATATTTGAACAAACAAAACATTCCAAACAAAATTCTAAATTTAAAATAGAACGAACGAACAAATACGGACAAATATTTATTTGTATTACGTTGTGTAGTGCTAGTGCTTATATGAATGAGTTATCAGTCCAATTTGCTACAACAAACAGCGCGCAGTTAGCGACAGAATGATACAATGACAGCTATATTTCATTTTTATTTATTACGTCGTTTGAATAGTAAAAATGAAATACATTTGTTTAATTGGCTTAATAAATTTTCAATTTTATTTTAATGATGCACGAAATTTTTCAATTTATAACAAGAATGGAGTGAGTTGATACTCCCAGATCGACGTCACGTAACTCAGACCTAGCAGTCAACGCTATTTGATAGCTCCAATGTAATGACCATTGTCTAACGTACTCAACCTTCCATCTCATGTACAAATTCAGGTGACAGAATGAGATACCAAATGCTCCAATACAAAACATTGGATCAATTCAATAGCATAAGAGCTCGGAGAAATCACAATTTGCCTGTCTGCGTGTCATGGTACGAGTACTTACGCAAAAGTATCCTGTGCAAAAAACACATTTATTCTAACCTGTGTTTCTTTTCCTGTCTCTTAAACCTTCATATCAGATGAGAGGCTGTTGTGATCTTAAATTTAATTCACTTACTAATATATTTCTACCACGCAATGCTTCCTCCAAACATGTTCCGATTACTAATACCGACATTCTCGTATATTTGACTTCAACATCAGCATAATCCACTATCTAACACATAAACACGACTCCTACATCTCCCATTTGATCGAATTGATCACGTTTATCACCAGTCTTATCATTACTGCTATGATTAAACATCTCAAAACCGTTGTAAACTCCTCGATTTAGTGAGGTGAATTAATCGGGGCTATAAGGATTTGGGTTTATAGACTGTTTTGTTATTTAATAGCCTGTTTATGATAGCGATGTTTCATTTAAGATGTTTGATAGAAATGCTCGAAGCTTATAGGCTGGGAATTTTATAGTGGCTTTGGGTAAAAGCGAGTGTTTTTCTAAGGAACAAGGAGAATTTTTGTTTTCGTAGATTTTGCTTAGTATTATTTGCTGTACTCTCCCGTTAGATAGCTACTTCGAACTGGCGTCCGAAATAGAAAAGCCAATTAAGAAAAACCTTTTTTTTTAAGTAGTATTCATTTTCTTGCCTTAATGAGCAAAACAAATTAATAAACAGAAACCAGTTAAAATTACAAATCGGTTATTAAATAAGCATTAAACTAAGATCTTAATAGTAAAGGCTTCTTATATTTCCATTTACTTCCACTTCTCTATATTGGCATTTCATTTTCAATTGAAACCTGATTCGTTGGCAAGCTTCCTCTCGACACACATATTAGTTTTGGCTTCATGTCACATTATGACAGAAGAACTCGTAAGTTTCTCATATAAAGGAGAATACATAAATTTTAATATTTTCTCACTTTGCATGTAGCGTCTTAGTTATACATCAATCATTCTCCATGTGTTGACGTTCGACCCAATTCAATTTTAGGGTTCAGTATCCAAAGGTTGAAATAGAACTAATGCTCAGTTGTCTTTCTGTCCGGTGCGTCGGTCTATCATCACCAAGCTATATCTAATAAACTGTGATATCCGGACCGACGAAAATTTCAAAAATAAAAAGCTGCTATAATGGAGAAAAAATAATAAAAAATCGTGTTTAAGCAGCGATTGCTTAAGTCATACATTTGGGATATGATGGATTTTTAAAATTATTTCACCTATTTTGTACAGAACCCTCAGCATCACGAGTCGGACTCGCTCATAACTGCTTTTATTACATGTTAGTGAGAATTTCACTCAGCTTAGCACTGAATGCAGCTCTGACTTGAATATGATATCGAGGTACCACTAGCTTCGGTGAATATATTTCACTGGCTTTTCCCTCGCCGTTTTCAAATATTAAATTGACAACACTTTATTTTGTTGAACTTTAATATTTAAAAATTGTTTTATTTATATTTGTGAAGTTGACAGCACAGGCAGTTATTGAACCTTTTCAATTTGTTCCATTTTATGCAGTTTTATTTTTATTCTTAATTTGCTGTTAGCATTTTGGTTCTCAAATATTATTTTGCGTCATGCCTACTTCGTATCAGTATCGTACTTTGTAAATCTAAAGTATGTTTGCGATATTTTTGGTAAAGCGCGGTATTCTCATGAAAGAAGTAGTAAGTGAAGGTTATTAAATGATCTAACGGTTTACTCACGCGTATTTATCGGGGTAGCCCGACTAGTTTAACTGTTCGACTAGCGATCCCGCCGCGTCTGCTCATGATTAAGGACTCCGGTTGGGTCCGAAACTAGTCAGGCTACCCCGATAAATACGCGTGAGTAAACATTAACATCATTTTTATAATGAATCAGTCTCACAATAGTTATTATAAAAAAAGTAAGTGAAGGTGTCAGACTCTTTCTAACTACACCTCAACCACCGTGCAACCTCTCCGAAGTTTCGGCCGGTAGATTTCATTACGCACCGACCGCGGGACACCGTCGGCCAATAGGGGCTAACCGCTTACTTTCGCATTTTGGAGACCGACATGTAAAGAGCGTCAGGATTGTTAAGCATATATGCCTACCCATTGTTACACTCTATTTTAATTTAGATCCAAATAACAGTATTTTCGAAAAATATAACTATTTAAACTGTACTCACAATAATGGTCTTTTGGGTGCAATCGAAAAATATAACTTCATCATCAGGGCCCAAATTGAGAGAAAACTTATAATATGTTCACCAAACGTCTTGACCATTATACTTTTATAGGGCAATAACTATAAAACCTCTACCGAACTATTCTTAACTGAAGTATCCAAACTTGAAGTAGTAAAAGAGCTTACTTAATATTCCTTTAGTTAAACGTATTCAGAGTCACAATTTGAACCAGATATATCTTTGACTACTCCTTTGAGGTTTCAAAGTGGATATGACTGTTACATACGGGAATTTTGTAGTCCTTTTGCTGAGATTTTGTTAAATTCAAGCAGGAAATTTTTGGTTTCATAAGATTGTGCGTAGAGATCTGAAGGTGGTCTGTACCTTATTTTAGATTGAAACTTCTGTGAGTTTATTCCATAGGTAATATGTACATATGTACAGTGTTGAAAAATTTAGAACAAGTTTGGATGTGGTGATCTAAAATAAATACTTTTAGTAATAAAGTTCGAGGTTAAGCAACAGTTGTTAAGGGAATATTATGATACTCGGATGAGTATCAACGAAAGCATTACCTCGAATTATTTTTTTTGGAGACATCGACTTTACCAAATTTAGTTACTTGCTTAATATTATCAGACCAATAAGAAATAAATCGATGATCATTTATCTAAGAAGGAATTTTCCAATTTAAAACACTTTCGGTCACTAAACCAATTATTACCTAACGTGATCTAAATCTAAACACCATCAGCACAGAAAGTGATCTAAACTCAATTAGTCAAAATTCACACAGCCTAACTGATTAAGTTACCCGCATGATTAATTAGTTAATTACATTTTGTATCACGTTGATTAGACTTGAAATTGTGAAACCTCAGTGATTAGGTATTGTCTGGGTAACTAAGTAAGCATTTATTAATTAATTACTAGACTGTAATGAAAACTACTGAAATTCAGTAGTTTTCGTGAGTGCTACCAACATAAGTCAGCGATGCTCCTCTGGCCAAGTGACATTTTACAATTGTTAACATCAATAGAAAACAGAAAATTAATTAGAAAATTGAACTTTGTAGTACCTACCATATTTTTGATATTAGCAAACAGGAGCAGAATTATTTAAACAGTATGGTTATCATAGTTCATTAGATACAACCTGGTTGCAGAAGAACGAACAGCCTTAAAGACAACAAGCCTTAGTAACATAGTTTGTTCTTAACCATTGGTTACGGAATCCTTAAAATGACTCTACCATTTAAATAAAAACCTAAACGAATTTGAATAAATAGCAGATAAATAACAAACTCTAGTAAACTTAATTACCCAAGCACGATTGTTCGCCTATTACTCGCTCTCACAATAAATCCACAATACTACTTCACGTGAAAATAGGTGGAAAACAACCCAGTACTTATACTATGAGCACTCATATATCAAGGGCAGGATTATTGTCATTGTGGGAGCGAAACAGCGCTCCACAGTCCGTAGAGTTGCATCTCGCTTCCACATCGCAACAGCACAGTTTTGATGGTCTCTTAGTAAGTGCCTCGGTTATGAGACGCACGGCTCAACAGTTTTTGATTACGGTACAGCGAGCTATTTGTGAGGCTGGACTTAATAGTAGAATAACGTTTATCTGTCACAACTTTTTTCATTTGCCCCTTTATCTGGATAAGTTTTATTTTATCTAGACTTTTCGTGATTTGATAATTTTAATTAAAAATGTCGTTTTCTAGAATTGTTGAGTTTTGTTTTTGGGCAACATTGTTTTGCATAAGATATTTATACTTTTTATATATTCAATGTACAATGGCTTATAATATAGTATAATTTTGTTATTGACAAACTGGGATTTAATTATTGTATGCCTAAATAGGCTGATTGAAGTACTGTATTATTATTATTTAACACCTGTAACCTACTCAATCAACACAATAAAGATACTTTGACTTTGACTTAATGGCTGAAGCATTCTCTACCAGCCAACCATAGGGTGATGCAGAGATATTAAGACGAAGGTGTAGGTACCTATAAATATCATGTATATTATCCTAATTATACATACTATTACTAGTGCAATATGTAGACTAAATTATTCAGTACCTTAACCCGCCCAAGGACCGACCGTATCAAGTGTAACCGGTGATCGAACAACTTGCATAATTGTAAATGAGCGACCTGCACACATTAAGATAGCTAAATTGTCTAAAACCAAAACTAAATTCGACATTAAGCCATAAAACTAATCGTCAAATTAATTTTCTCATTACTTCTCCCGTTTCACAAACGCAAGTCTAAGATATAAAGAAGCTCAAAGCAAAACAAGTGACGGCTATAACATTGATTGGCAATAAAACCTAGAATTAAACGTATGAAGTTAATCCTCGGATAATCAAACGGGTTAGTGATCGATCGTGATATAAATAGATTAATGTCATTTGAACTAGGTCATTTGTTTGTCTAGCTATGATAAAATCCTTTAGTTCGGATGTTTGTCCCCTCGAATAATAGTAAAAAGCGATGACCAAGCCGTATCTAGGAGATTAGGGGAATTAATTACCGCTCCTTTTTGTTTGTGGTTATATTTTATGGGTCTACGATAAGATAGTGATGGTTTGAAATTAATAGTAGTTTTATGCGAATTTGAAGGTGATGACGACAGACAATTAAAAGTTTAGTAGTATTTGTGCGGCTGCAAGATTGCGTTTTCTTCGTGTAGCAAGCATTTTCGGTATGATTTATTCTTTTTTTATATGTAAATGGCTCAATATTGACACACATCTATAATCTAGAAAACTCTTTGCATATTATTACCTCCACTAATTCTATGTATCTGAGATAAACAAATATTTTTTTTTCAACCGACTTAAAGAGAAGGTTCTTAATTTGTCTGTGTTTTGTTTTATTTTTATGTCTTTTTTTATTGTCTTTAACGAAGAAGTTTTGCTTAGTGGTTTATATATTAAGTCGACTCTATGTATTTGTTATTAAAATCAAATCATCTTTCAGCAGCTGGTGCGAATACGGAAACGCGTTGTTATAATACTTAATACGATTTAAAATCATCAAAGAAAACTTACAGTTCAATATTTAGCTAAACAAAGACAAATATAACACCTACATTACTGTTTTATCTCTAAAGAAAACTATCTAAAAGAGAAGTGGATCAAATCCCTCGGGTGTCGTTAGAACAGACTTATCCACTTTAGTGCAGTTGCAATTTATTTGATTCCGTTATAAAGGATATTGGTTAAATAAATCGTGTAGTTTAATCGTTAGGAAGACATACATATCTAGCTGAAGTTGTTGCATTGACTTCATGAAATTACAACAATAACCAATTTTTAAATGGATGCAGGACTTAACGAATTTAGACGTAAAGATGATTCAATCATCATCGTCCTAGCTTTCTTCTCAAATATATTAAGGGTCGGCTTTCAGTTTAACCGGATGCTGTTAAGCAGGTACCAGTTTTTTATCTGGCTGTAAAAGTACAACTGCGCAAGTTGCCACGAGTAGTAGCTGTCATCTAGGGACCCATTTGATGACAGGTTATTTTTTTTCATAGAATTCAAGTAGGTCTGTCAAAGGGAATAAAATCATTAGAACATTATCTACTCAGTACTCTAAGAGAGTTATTACTTTAAGATTAATTTATTTGTATCCAATGGCTCTTGCAGAAGTCTTATTTGATGAAAAGAAAAAAATCGCAAAAGATAGAGACGTTTGAAAGAGAAAGGAGGACATTGCACAGTAGTAGGATCTAAATCAGGCTATATAAAAAAAATAAGAGTTCAAAAGAAAATCCACTTTGCTAAAGATCTTCTCCAACGCTTTATTTATTCTTCTTATGGTAGGCTTTGTTTGCGTGTATTAAATTAAAAAACAAGCTAAAAGCATTGCAATACAAAGCAAAGACACACTGAATATTAAGTTAAGCACAAAGGAAAACGTTTAACTTTCATATCAAGCTTTATAAAGCTGGAAAATCATTGTGTCATGACATTTAAACAAAGTCCAAGTGAACATTTCAAAAGGATATATTTAAGTAATATTTTCTCTCGTACTTTTTTAATAGCACTCACAGCGATTGCAACGAAAAATAAGGAAAAAAAACACAGGAATAGGTTGACTGTGAGCTCAGATTTATGTATTTACAAGGAGAATTCCGAAAACATTCACAAGAGAACAAAAACAAGTGAAAAGGGTAATGTCTTCGCTCGGCCGGGCCTCAGCTGAATGTAAGGTAACCTAAAATATTTATATGTAAGTATGGAAATAATGAAACAAAAGCTAGTCGTGCAATGTGAGTGAATAAACTGGAACAGAACGGCCATACATTTGTATACCAACGCTGTGTTCCCTATACGCGAGTTTTGAGGTCCCGAATACCCCGCATGGGACCAATGTTTGTATGATCCGTGGAGATTTGTTCCGGTTTTCGGCGTTATTTGTGTGTGTTTTTTTTGTCGTCATGCATGGAAACCGAAATCAGCCAGACATGAAACGTAAAAGCGTCTAACTGTATAGGTACCTACATACGAAAACGTTTTTATGAGTTTTTTTTTATGGAAAAGAACTAGGGCAAGCTGTTAGTATAAAAAGCTGGTAAGATAGAATCTACGAGTAGATACCGATTTCCGAGAATCGATACACAATAATCGATATCGAATAAAAAAAAATGTTACTTTTCCAAACAATTTAAAAAAATCAGAATGGTTATGTCAATGACACTTTTGTAAAACGTTATTGCTAATTGAAATTGAACCTTTTTGGAACTGAAACAAACAGTTATTCCAAGGTTTTATTTTAATGTTTTTGTATTGTTAGCAATAACAATATGCTATTTTAAATCTGATAATTTATGAAAACTGATGAGAATATTTATTAGTTCTTCTTTTCATTGTATGGTTCATGAACAACTTTGTGTTAGAGATTAAACCAGCGTCTTATTGCATAGTCAGCGACGAATTTTCTACTGTTCATGTTTTAAGAAGGATCACAATGTAGATGTATAAAAAAGACAATCAAGCGAGATTCAGACTCGATACAAGGGTTCCACACAAATAGACTAAAGGGATGCTTAGAAATAAGTAGAATTATACTACTCCAAATTATTTCGTGGTTATATTTAAAACATACGTAATAAAAATATATCTATTTATACTAATATCAATACAAACATGACTACTGAAGTTCACCGAACATTTTACGACTATTTTATTTATTAACTGTAAAAATATTTATCATGTATTTCCAGCCTTATTTATTCGATCGTAAAATTTTATTTCTCACCAATATTGTAAAAATATTTGAGTTGAGATGTTTTATATCGTCATGTCGTAAGCGCTTGCGATCGGTAATCATACGAACGGCCCTATTGTACCCTAAGGGGTAGAGAGATGTATTCTACTGAAGTTTATTTATCTTTTTATAGTGCCTTTACAAGTAGTGAAGGTTGGATGCTGGCTGTGCGTGTCTTTTTTCTATTAAATTTATTGTTCACTGTTTCATCTTGTACAAGGCGATTGTTTTCATAGAATAATATTATGCGGTAGCTCTGTTTTTGCGTTCATAGTGCGCACATGACTAAGGCTCAGAACTTTGTAGTATTTGAATAAGCTTTAGGTAATGTCGAAAGTGTTTTGCTTCAACAATAATTGATTATTTGACGCTGTCGCATGACGATTTATTTTTTGCTACTTTTATAAGGTTTCAAAATATAATTAGGAAACTTAACAAAACTATGTTTTTAATGGTGCTGCAAAGGTTTATATCTGACTTATCGTCATTATCACTTTTCTTAAAGTGTAAAATAACTTTTCATTAAAATCAAAAGCGGATGATTGTCTTCATTATTCTTAATTCTGTATTATATAACATACACAATAAACACGTACATTAACAACCGCTTAAATGACAGATATGAACATAATAACTTCATTATAAAAATTCACTTCTGTCACGAAATTCAAAACCATTTTAAATATGAAATAATACTTAATAGTGAACGGAAACTTTAAGTGGTACTTTTTGCAATTGCGTCGTTCTTTTGCTTTCTATTCGTTCCGTTTTTATCGTGCTTTAGTCGTTGTGAGATATAAGGTTGTATGTACATGTAATGTGTGTAATTGTGTTAAGGATTTAAAATCCATTTTGTTGCTTGTATTTTGTGGAGAAACTCGGTACTGTTTCACTGTCTTCAGATGGCTTAAATACTGTTTATTTAAGTTCTTTTTGCGTTTATGTTGAAACAATTTCAGCTTTAATCTATTTTACTGTTATTTCAAATATTTGATACATAATTGTTTATTGTTTTTCATGATAAATATTAAAATAAAATATGGAAATATTTAGCATGGAGTATAATTTCAAATATTTGATTAATAATTGTTTATTGTTTTCAACATATACATCCAAATAAAATACAAAAATATTTATCATTTTTTTGAACTAAAATAGAACAAAAATGGATCGCATGGTTTGAAATACAATTGTTGTTGGATACATAATGAAAAAAAAAATATCTATCATGTACATATTTGCTTTTTATGAATTCCATTCATTGCATTTGACTAACTTTTCCATAAATACATTCTAGCAAAAAAATATTAATGAAATACGTCCCTTCGTGACATACTACTACGATCACACCGTTTTTCTTTCTGATTTATTTGTTTATCGCGTGCATTGTCGTTTAAATATATATTTATTGCTTTAATCTGTAAGTCACCACACCTCTGATTTATCTTCGGGTTCGTAAATCTTCATATTGTCTTGTTTGCTTGCTCTAGTCAGGTTTTTTCGCGTGGAATTTGTGATTATTTATGAATATCGCCACGTTTCCACTTTCTTAGGCCGTGTTGGCTTCTGAGAATTCTATTAAATGAACAATATTTATGGATAAAACCTTTCTTATTCTCTTTATCTTATTCATTGTACTAAGCATTTTCTTAATTTTATACAAAAGAAAAGTCTCTATATGTACTGAATGTTTTTGTTAGTGCTATTCGATTTTTTTAATAATTTTTATTCTTCTAATATGAGATCACATCATCTCAAAACATTAACATTAATATAAAAAAAGTGAAATCATTAGAAAAATACTAAAAAGTAACATGACACAATAAGTAATTCGGTTGCATTCAAACACAAAAATATTTATTCACTTCTAACTTCCTAAATACAGTAATATTAAAAGACCACAAACAAAATTTTAATAAAACTCACAATATGGCGAAAATGAGTCGCAATGGTGTACAGTACCATTGTAAACCCGCATAACAGAGGCCTTCCCATCTATTTCAATCTAGGCGGGAGTTTTACGGGAAATTTACCCATAAAAGTAATCCGTATTACCATGCGGACGCAAATAAGGGAAAAAGGTCCCCTCATTGGCTAAAGAGTGGTAAATACTGGGAATTCTAGACTCGGATGAAAATTTCATTGTTGTCGTTATTGAGTCAGGATATTAAAATGTTAATGAGACATCCCTATTTCGGGATATCAAAACTATTTCGGTGAGAATTTTGTTAAGTAAAATTTTGTGGTACAGAACGAGGCCTAAATAGATTAGGTACTTATTAAGTCTTTGTTAGACGAAATTGAAATTGTAACAATTAAGTTATTTACGGAAAAGTTATTTTTCAAATATTTTTGAGTAAATACTCCGATTGGTTCTGATACAAGTCGGACATTCTCGATAAATACAAGTGGGTAAACAGATGCCTTATATGTATAAGTAGTTCAAAAATAACTTAGTTTTTGCAAATATTGTAGAATCACTCAATATGATGCGTCACTTTGTTTTTTATTGTAAAAAAGTTTCATCGCACGGGAAGAAAATCGCGTGTCAGTTGACTAATATTACAAGTATCAAACATTTAGATGTTTTGATATTTTGATCCCAATAAAACCTAACAAAAAACTAATAAAGGTGCTTTAAAAGTAGGTCGAACAGATAACCTGAAACCAGGTAACAAAGAAAATATCAATTTGCTAAAACATTTTCGTAAACAGACCAACAAAAATAAAACTCCTCATTACAAAATGAAAAGTTTATTTTACTGTGGCCACGTCTCGTGGTAAAGGACAAATATTCATCGTAAATGCTGTAATAATCCGCGGTATTCTGCGCCCGAAAGTAAAATTTTAATTGTTGCGGCAAGTTATTTCATATGGAGTTCAGATATGATAAGTATTTCTCCCATGGCCGATAAAGCTTCGTGAGGTATTCACGATATTCAGGAAATTAAAGGATAGCTATAGGACAGACAGCATTTCGTTCAGGGAAATTGGGATGTCTCAAAATTGTTTGGATAGGTCCTGTAAAAACAACTTTTGTTTCGGTTGTCATTTTGCTGTAGGTAAATTGTTCGCTGCTATAATGGCTATTCGTTGAAAACAGATAAATTGATAGTGACACGTTTTCTACTAAAAGGTGACACCAACTATGTATACTGATGAAAAAGTTACTTTTACGCGAGAAGCTGGTATTATGATTATTAGACAACTTACAAACATACTTTGAATATTTCTAAAAACATACACAATTTAGACTAATTGCACCACCATCAATTTAGGTAAGAAGCGAACTAACGACCTCCGGTATAGCAGTCAGGGTCACGCAATTCATGACATGAGACTTAATTAAAAAGTATGTTTTGAAAGGGCAGCTCCATAATACCTTTCATATTAAACTCTGCATCGTTAGTCGTATTCCAACTATCCTAAATGCGTCCATCTAAAAACACAAAGCCATTAAAAAAATATAAAACAGCACTCAGAACTCTGAAATGTTCTTCTATAGTCATACATTTAAAGATAAAATCAGCCTTTTCAGAGCGCAAAATCCTAAAATCCACATTCATAATATGACTTCAGAGAGACTTATCCAGTACTGAAAAGGTTTATATACTAAATCAGGGGTTTTATTTGACATTTCTACTTTAAAATATCCATTATTCACTAATGAATGAATTCTGATAACAAGTGAAATATTGATGACAAGTCAGTTGAAAAGAATTCGTCGATTGCTTTTTGTTTTAGTTTGGAAATCAAACGATGTAAAATCGTTTGCTTAATTTGAGCTGGTAGGCTAGCTGCGATCACTATTTCAAGTCATATTAATAACTAGCTGTTGCCCGCGACTTCGTCTGCGTGATTTTCAAGATGTGAAAAACTATGAAGTTTAATAATAACGATCATCGCAAAACTGTAATGCAATATTGAAAATGAAACACTTTTTTTTACATTTTAAGCTTGCTTTTTCTTCTAAATTATAATGAATCTTGAGCGGCCCAAAGACTATCAAATGTTTGAATCAAACACATTTCATCGTTTACGATACTATCCTGGTGTCAAATATTTCACAGCTGTTTTAATGACTTTTTCTTATTTAATCCCAAAAAGAGGGGCTTATAACTTTGACATATCTGCCTGCCTGCGCGTCTGTCTGTGACATCATAGCTTCCGAACGAATTGTACAATTTTAATTTAAACGTGAATTATGTGCGAGTGTTCGTTAAGACATGTTTGACAAATTGAGCCGTTTAAAAATGGGGTAAGGTATAACTCAGTCTTAGCACTTCTGCTAAAAATGTTTTACTTTCGAGGGTTTCCATTTTCTAGTTGGGTGGGTTATGATTTTCGAGCACGTCATCTTTGGCCGGCCTACACCTGAAATTGTTAGACGGATTATGAGGTATCATAAAATTATTATTGTACTGTAACCAAAGAGGTAAACCAGAACCATATTACTGAGGCCCCGGTGTCCGTTCGTCTGTCTGTCAACTGGCTGTTTCTCAGAAACAGTGATAGCCAGACAGTTGTTATTTTCACACACGATGTTTTCTGACGATATAAATAAGATGTCAAATTATTTTTGTGGGCGGAGCTGGTGAAGTGAGAGTCGGGCTCGGTAACTGTGGATGTTACATAGTGTCATAAGATATAAGATTTTGCAAAATTGCGCCCAGATAAACGGTTTCCTGAAACACGTTATGTTTGATTGTCCTCTTAATATTAAAACTGATCTTCCTCACAAACATTTGGAATATTTCCAAAATAAAAAAGTTGTTAAACGTGTTATCTTGGCCCCCTGGTGTTTTGATCATGATTTGCCTTTAAATTGCTGATAAATAAATAGCGTGAAATAAAAATATCAGACACCCCTTTTTTTAAATTGACAATGACAAAAATCTAAAGTATAGGATATGTCTAATTTGTGATGTTACGACAAAGCAAAATATGAACATAAAAGTGACTTCATGCGCATGAGTTCTATTTACTGTACCAATTTACAAAGAAAAAATACGTATTTTATTCGTTAACCTACCTGACGATCATTGAAGTAAAATACCGTCATCCCTACTGCATAAATGGAACTTAAATAAAGACTACATGAGGTTGGTTATGAGGTTACGCTGTCGATACTGACAACCAAAATGAATCTTCCAGACATTGTATAACGGATGTAAGTGCTGATAGCTACACGCTATTATCAGCCTTATTGGAGAAATTTCCAAAAATATGTTTCTAATCGTCGTCGGCTTAGCTTTGGGATCTCAAAAACTCATTCAGTCTCGTTCCTTCCCCTGTGTTTACCAGGCTACGATAGAAGAAAATTTTAAATAAGTAGAGATTACAATAAATTGTTAAAGGAATCTTTGGAAAGGCCACGTGTGCGTTCTCTGTAATGGCGGATGTAGACCAATCAAATCGTTAAAATATTGAAAAATCCCAGGTATCAGTAGACATTGTTTTATCAATAGATACGTAATGTCAAAAACCTTCTAGCGTACGCTCTTATTCATTGATAGCTTTGGTCTTATAGATCTTTCACATTGCATACCTATTATGAAGTTTTTATGCAAGTTTTCTGGGCTTTTCTATCCGAAATACTTTTGGCCTATGTAATGTTGCAAATTTAAGAAAACTTTATTTCATTGTTTGAAAGGCTTTTTTTTGTTTGAAAGTTTATATTTTTGTTGCTAGTTGTTACAGATGAACCAAGGTAATATAATTAACTATGTCGTTTAGTAATTTATTGTTATGCATAATTATAGATGAGATCAATGTGAACTACATGCAACTTTGGGTTGAGTGTCACTACGAATTCTTTTATCTTGATGTAGCATCACCAACATTACCGAGCTAAAAACATAGGTATATACTCCTATCGTAAATAAATACAAAATCATATTACAGCATTCCACATTTGAACTTGAGTCATTTTAGTACATCAATAAAAATAAAAGTAATTTAAGTTCCTTTCTTTCAAGAATGTATCGATTACGGTAACAATTACATAAAAAAACGTATTGGTTTAAGTTTCTTTAATTTTACTTGTGAAATAGTCGCGGTAGGCCTATATAGACTTGAAAGAGAATAAAAAGACTAATTTTGTGAAAATTATTTATTTTAGAAAAATCCTATTATTGCTCTGCCAAAAGTCTTAAGATAAATAGAGTGATGTTTTTTGTGTAAATTGATGACCGTGCTGCCTACTACTTAATGGGGTGAAAATACACCTCATAATTGTATTACACGATGTTACGGGTGAGTCCAAAAATTCAAAACTTTACTGCTCATGGCCCCTGCATAGTAGCTTTATAGTTTTTGTATATCTGTTGTATCATGTGTACGATAAGGTTCATGCAAAATTTGAACGAAATATATTCAGTGGTTTATGAGATAATTTGATATTTGTTTATAGATATAAAAGGCTCCTGCTCACCCCCTGTAACGAAAAGCGAGATAATAAGTAAAAAGTATGTTGACCGGACCTCTTGTTGATATTCTCTGCAAATTTGAATCAAAACTATCCAGTACTTTCCGAG
Organism: Trichoplusia ni; assembly: GCF_003590095.1. NCBI lineage: Eukaryota > Metazoa > Arthropoda > Insecta > Lepidoptera > Noctuidae > Trichoplusia > Trichoplusia ni. The sequence goes on along the minus strand of NC_039484.1, from coordinate 11,451,858 downwards.
ATCTTTCCGGACATACATACAGACAAACAGACAAACAGACAAACAGACAAACAGACAAACAGACAAAAATTCTAAAAATCATATTTTCGGCATCGGAATCGTTCGTAGACCACCCTGCAATTATTCTTTTTTAAAAATATTCAATGTACAGTTTTCACTTTTCTACAATTTTATTATATGTATAGATTTTGCTTGCTATTGAGAAATAAAGATACGTAATGAATGGTTATCGTCACATATTAAACAAACATGATTAAAATATATTTTAAATCTTACTTCAAAAGCCATTCACATCATCAACATAAAAACACGAGAAACAAAAAGAGTATTACCTCTATCACGACGTACCATCAGATACGGCATGGAAAAATAAAATACTTTTTTCGTGAATTTTTCCCCTTTTTTGCTGGGTACAGGAGTAATATCGCTAAATTCGTCAAGCGTTATGGAGCTTAGCATATACGTGATGTGAATCGCTTCGGCTTTTTGATCATTGCACGGTCAATCAACACGTAGAATGGATGTGTGGGTGTGTGCACGCATGTAGAGTGCCAGATATATGGAACTTTTTGGAAGCTAAAGTCTAATTTTGTGTGAAAAAATAACAATGCTTTGGGTAACAATACGATGGGTAAAACATGGTATTTAGTTTGGCTGTTTTTTTCTAATACGCTGATTTTTTCAGGTGAAAAACCCAACAGGAAATGGTTTGTGAAACTGGGTGTATATAAAAAGGATTGACAACCAAACTCTTATGCCAACGAAATCTTGGGGAAAGAGAAAAAAACTAAAGAAAATGTCAGGACTTCAGGCTGTTTTTATGAATCATGACAGTTATTTTTACATATTATGATATTTTTTTCTTAATAAATAAATAAATGCGAAAAACATCACATACATTGTTCTGAACCCAAAGTAAGTTGCTAAAGCACTTGTGTTATGGAATTCAGATCCTATAACACCCAGAACCGAGACAATGTAGAAATGCGAATTTTTACATTGACCCGACTGGGGGTCGAACTCGGGACCTCAGAGCTAGCGACACCTTGAATCCGGTGCGTACGCCACTCGACCACGGAGGTCGTCAAATTGAAACGAGACAACAGCAGGTACGTTCATAAATGCAATCGGTGAAGCAATATTTGTATTTTTTTTCCTATTTCTACGAAGACAAACTAAGAAAAGAGACATATCCCAAAAAGACCGAATACTTGGTTCTATACTCATATTAATTAATTACTTAGTACCACACTGTAACCATACTACTACATGCATATGTGCTTCTGATGACCGCTAAGTGAGGGCTTTGGTTAGATTGTGGTCAGGTGTAATGAATTGTTCCCTTTAACATGTGATCGTTCTCAGTGCCATACTATAGAAAAGCCACGTCTAATAGAAGGCTGATGATGATTGAAATGTCCTTTGTTAATCCTTATATGACGTTTTATAATAATTATCATCTAATTGAACATGCTGATAAGAGTTTAGGGTCCGTGTCAAAAGTTTAAAAATGAAACTTTTCTGAGGCCCTACTGTCTTACCGTCACCAGGCTGTCTCCATAAGCCTGATCGCCAGACAGTTGAATTACAGATGGTGTATTTCTGTTAACGCTACTACTATAACGAGTTGTAGCAACGAATAAGGTCATTGGATGACAAAAAAAATTGTGTGCAAACAAACTTTTTTTTTTACATAGTAGGAACCTTCAGTACTTCAGTCTTTTTCGCAATGGACTGGTTTGTGGATAGTACCAGTATTGTAAAAATCAACTTTTAGTCAATTGCTTCAATTTATCCTTACAAACAAAGTCAATTTACAATCCACTTACTGTTTTCAAAGTGTAATTTTTAAGCAATTTAGTTAAGTTCATTTATACATTTGCGAGCTATCGCAGTTTAGTGCTCAATGCTGTACAAAATAAACGTGAATGTAATTGCGTACGAATAGTTTACCCGTTTAGTAGCGCTGTTTTATTTGGTTAAAAAAACGTTTTGTATTCGTTTTAAGTGGTTTTGAACAGGCTATTCAGCTTTAATTTTAACCGAACGCCTTCTTGTTTTAATCTGAAATTAATTACTGTAATCTATTTAATATTTATTTCTTTCTTAATTTTTTTTTCTTTCTCATTCGTCAACAAAATGTTCATCATATGTTAGAATTTCAACATTCTAGCTATCCCGGCGCATGAGATGCAGTCTGGTGACAAATGGACGGATACACGGCCATACATTAATTTCCTTTTTTTTTAAGTTTTAGGAACGCCAAACAGAGGAAAATACATTCAGACTAATGTCAAAGAAATAATGCCAAGTTTTATCTTAAAATGCTAATATTTATCTTTCTAAGATATTCAATTTTCAGTAAAAGAAGCCACTGCATATTTTCCTTTGAATGTCGTGGGAGGCGACTAATGGAAACGTTATCTTAATGTTATCCCATGAACTGTACTGTATAACGACGGTAAACATTTCACAATATTTTTGTTTCTGCAAAGATTTTTCTGTTATACAACCAAAAGTGTTGACTTTTCGCTGTTGAGTGAAACGTCATTTTGCTAAAAGAATTAAATTAAAATAACGAGTTATTTCTTAATAGGATTTTTCTACGTTTCTTTTCCCGTGATTTAGGAAGGAAGAGCTCATAGTCCGAGGAACTTGTGGATAAGCACAAGTCGATCGTTCATAGGGTAAGCTGCGCCGGATTCGGTCAGCCCGACCATGCCATAATAAATTCTTTCGTGTTTCGGAAGGCTAGGTCTGATAACTTGTCTTATTATCGTGTTGCCCAAGTAGCTAAGTTGAGGAGATCAGATAAGCAGTCGATCTGTTGTACATCGTGGTTTTAGCAGGTTAGACTGAAAACCAGCCCTACCATGGTTGCGAAAGTGAGGACAGATATTTTCGGCCGGTTGTGTGGGACATGTTCCTTGTCTATCCTAGTTGAAATAAAGTGGCAAAAACGCGAGAACGATGGAGCAAGAAGAAAAAGGTGCTAACCACAGACTGATTTTAAAATAAAACTTTTTATATCCGAAAATTTACTACAGCCAATATAAAATAAATAAATTATTCTACCTCTTAATCTGGCACATTAATAGACGCTGGCAGTTGAAGACAAAATTTACGAGCATATTGACATTTTATACTCGCCGTTTTTCAACCATTTTAATTTCACGCTTGAAGTAAAACTGTTTATAGCATTATGACGTCACAGGGTCGAAATATTGACGCCATTAAATACTCGAGAGGATTTCGTGCGAGATTCGGAATCATGTTCCCTGTCACATGTTTTGATTTACGTACTACGACGGTGCCGTCGAGAATCGAGTAATAGGTAGGGAGCTATCATATTTCTTTGAATAAATCATCCTGTAAATGGATCGTTTAGTTAAAGTCAGTTCACAAGCGCTATGTTGGAAGTAGTCTTTAAGCGTTGTTGTACCTCTGTTATTGTAAAATGGAATGTAGAGACAAACTTGACGTTTAGTCGTAAAATAAAGTAGTTTTAATTCGGATTTAAATTTTACTTAGAATCAGCAGCATTATAACTATTCAAAATTGTTTTTTTTTTAATGGAACCATCTACTTATATCCAATGATTAGATCAAAACATTATAATAATTTATATTTCTGCTTTGTTACTAGTCAAGGATTTCAATACTACGAGGACTTATCATTCTGGAGCTTTTTGTGGGAGGCTTTTGTTCATTTAGATTTTGAGCTGAGATAATAATCATGATGTAAGGATTCAAAAACTTTATTCGGAATTATCTAAGCCATTCACCACTATAACTTTGTGCCGTAGCTCTATACTAAAAAAATACACTTTAAATAATTCTGGATTCCTACCACCACGTTTTAGAAAAAGACAGCTCTACGCCGTATTGCTCTGTCTCGCTTTCACAATTGCAACAAATCATAATTGACGTGACGACCTCTAGATCATTAGAGGTTGGTAAAGTATTTCATCTTCATAATTTATAGTTATAGGTGCATGTGTACGTAATTGGCCTTGTCCTAGATTACCCTAATTTCTCTATTATTGTACGAACCGCACAATTTTACGACCACTAACTGGAGCATGCAAACCGCAATTCTATTATAGAAACAATATTGTGGGGAAGTGGTAAAAACTTAATTCTATTGCTAAGGCTCCGCTGTCTATACGTCTATCTGATTGTCAGTGCGTGTGTCATGTGCCAGGCACTCTCATGAAAATGAAATTTGAAAATTTTAAGAATGATGTATTTTTATTGAGGCTATAATGCATGCATGCAATGCATGAACATGAAAGTCAAGGTTAAGCAATGGAGGGTATTTTGATTGGATAGAATTTTCTTATTTTCTTTAACTGTTTCTATGGAACCCTTAAAGTTACGAGCCAGACTCACACTTGAATTGTTTTTTTCACTTCTCCAACTCTTTTAAAAGTAAGCTTTATTTAATGGTCCATAATAATTCTTGTCGTGATGTTTTCTGATATTTACAGTACTCATCGTCATGGGTAGTTTACTTACGAGGTATATATACATCCCTTTCATCGAAAAAGTGTCCTTATTACAACGTATTACAGTTGATATTTGAGTTGTGTGTAAATTTGTAAGCATCGTTGGTTGTAAAAACTCAACGCTCAAGTTAACTCGGTAAATACTTTAGCCACAAATGCTTACACCAGTAATGGTCTTATTTGTACTATGAAGGTTTTATATAAAAATATTTGTGATGTACACCGATGTTGATACTTTTAATTCCGACAGTTTTATCAGCACTTGCCTGTTATTTTGACTGCACGGATAGTCAAGTAAGTGGTTGAGGTCACCACGCCAAACTCAATAGGCGCGACGTGTCGCAGGTTCGACCCCGCGTAAGATACATCCCGTTTTTGTGCACTTATTTTAGACTAGCTGTTGCCCGCGACTTTGTCTGCGTGATTCTCAAGATGTGAAAAACTATGAAGTTTAATAATAACGATCATCTCAAAAATGTAAAGCAATATTGAAAATGAAACACTTTTTATATTTTAAGCTTGCTTTTTTATTTCTAAATTACATATAATGAATCTTGAGCGGCCCAAAAAGACTATCAAATGTTTGAATCAAACACATTTCATCGTTTACGATACTATCCTGGTGTCAAATATTTCAGAGCTGTTTTAATGAATTTTTCCTATTTAATCCCAAAAAGAGGGGTTTATAACTTTGACATATCTGCCTGCCTGTCTGTCTGTCTGTGACATCATAGCTTCCGAACGAATTGAACTATTTTAATTTAAACGTGAATTATGTGCGAGTGTTCGTTTAGACATGTTAAAAATGGGGGGGGGGGGAGATGCAAGTTGGAAAAAATAACAGAAGTGACTGAGTTATACACTCAGTCTTAGCACTTCTGCTAAAAATGTTTTACTTTCGAGGGTTTTCCATTTTCTAATTGGGTGGGTTATGATTTTCGAGCACGTCTGTTCTTGGGACGGCCTGCACCTGAAATTGCTAGACGGATTATGACAGTGATTATGAGGTACCTATCATAAAATTATTATTGTAATGTAACCAAAGAGGTAAATCAGAACCATATTACTGAGGACCCGGTGTCCGTTCGTCAGTCTGTCACCTGGCTGTTTCTCAGGAACAGTGATAGCCAGACAGTTGTTATTTTCACACACGATGTTTTCTGACGATATAAAGAAGATGTCAAATTATTTTTGTGGGCGGAGCTGGTGAAGTGAGAGTCGGGCTCGGTATCTGTGGATTTTATATAGTTTCAGAAGATATAAGATTTTGCAAAATTGCGCCCAGATAAACGGTTTCCTGAAACACGTTTGATTGCCCTCATAATATTAAAACTGATCTTCCTCACAAACATTTGGACTATTTCTAAAATAAAAAAGGTGGGAAACGTGTTATCTTGAACCCCTGGTGTTTTGATCATGATTTGCCTTTAAATTGCTGATAAATAAATAGCGTGATAATAAAAAAAACTATCAGACAACCCTTTTTTTTAAATTGACAATGACAAAAATCTAAAGTATAGGATATGTGTACAACAAAGCAAAATATGAACATAAAAGTGACTTCATGCGCATGAGTTCTATTTACTGTACCAATTTACAAAGAAAAATTACGTATTTTATTAGTTAACCTACCTGACGACCATTGAAGTAAAATACCGTCATCCCTACTGCATAAATGGAACTTAAATAAAGACTACATGAGGTTGGTTGTGAGGTTACGCTGTCGATACCGACAACCAAAATGAATTTTCCAGACGTTGTATGACGGATGTAAGTGCTGATAGCTACACGCTATTATTGGCCTTATTGGGGAAATTTCCAAAAATATGTTCCTAATCCTCGTCGGCTTAGCTTTGGGATCTCAGAAACTCATTCTGTCTCGTTCCTTCGCCTGTTTTTACCAGGCTACGAAAGAAGAAAATTTTAAATAAGTAGAGATTACAAAAAATTGTTAAAGGATTTTTTGGAAGGACCACGTGTGGTGTTACGGGAGCGGATAGAGTAATAAATGAGTATATAAGGGGAAGTTTGAAAGTGGCACCGGTTACAGAGAAACTACATGGTAACCGGCTGTCATGGTATGGGCATGTTATGCGGAGGAATGAAAATCATGTGGTAAGGAAGGCGTTAAGCATGGATGTGGATGGATATAGGGGAAGAGGACGACCAAAGAAACGATGGATGGATTGTGTGAAAGACGATATGGCTGTAAAGAGTAAACCTTGTGAGATGACGGCCGATAGGAAGGTGTGGAAGAAAATGACATGTTGCGCCGACCCCAAATAAAATAATTGGGATAAGGGCAGGGGAATGATGATGACCACGTGTGCTGTCTCTGTAATGGCGGATGTAGACCGATCAAATCGTTAAAATGTTGAAAAATCAGGTATCAGTGGACATTGTTCTATCAATAGATACATAATGTCAAAAACCGTCTAGCGTACGGTCTTATTCATTGATAGCTTTGGTCGTACAGATCTTTCATATTGCATACCTATTATGCAGTTTACGCAAGTTTTCTGGGCTTTTTTATCCGAAATACTTTTGGCCTATGTAATGTTGCAAATTTAGAAAACATTATTTCATTGTTTGAAAGGCTTTTTTTTTGTTTGAATGTTTATATTTTTGTTGCTAGTTGTTACAGATGAACCAAGGTAATAATTAACTGTGTCGTTCAGTAATTTATTGTTGCATATTTATAGATGAGATCAATGTGAACTACATGCAACCTTGGGTTGAGTGTTTTGATCTTGAAGACATAGGTATATACAACTATCGTAAATAAATACAAAATCATATTACGGCAATCTACATTTGAACTTGAGTAATTTTAGTACATCAATAAAAATAAAAATAATTTAAGTTCCTTTCTTTCAAGAATGTACCGATTACGGTAACAATTGCATAAAAAAAAACGTATTAGTTTAGGTTTCTCTTATTTTACTTGTGAGATAGTCGTGGTAGGCCTATATCAGACTTGAAAGAGAATAAAATGACTAATTTTGTGAAAATTATTTATTTTCGAAAAATCCTATTATTGCTCTGCCAAAAGTCTTAAGATAACTACCGTGATGTTTTTTTGTGTAAATTGATCACCGTGCTGCTTACTACTCAATGGGGTGAAAATACACCTCATAGTTGTATTACACGATGTTACGGGTGACTCCAAAAATTTAAAACTTTACTGCTCATGCCCCCTGCATAGTAGCGTTATAGTTTTTGTATATTTGTTGTATCATGTGTACGATAAGGTTCATGCAAAATTTGAACGAAATATATTCAGTAGTTTATGAGATAATTTGATATTTGTTAATAGATATAAAAGGCTCCTGCTCACCCCCTGTAACGAAAAGCGAGATAATAAGTAAAAAGTATGTTGACCGGACCTCTTGTTGATATTCTCTGAAAATTTGAATCAAATCTATCCAGTACTTTCCGAGATCTTTCCGGACATACATACAGACAAACAGACAAACAGACAAACAGACAAAAATTCCAAAAATCATATTTTCTGCTTCGGAATCGTTCGTAGACCACCCTGCAATTATTCTTTTTTAAAAATATTCAATGTACAGTTTTCACTTTTCTACAATTTTATTATATGTATAGATTTTTGTGAAAGAAGAAAATAAAATAAGAAGCGGATGTCCTTTTTCTTTAAAGAAGTATCTGAATGGAATACTTTAAATCATTCGAGAATTCGTTAAGATGATAAACTTTTTGTTTTAATAATGTTTTTTTTTTATATTTGGACAAAATATCCATTGATTTTGACCAATAGTAATTTGCTATTTAATTTATGCTTTATATGCAGTTAAAATCAAAGTTGCAAAATGTTCAAGCAAATTCACTCGATTTACTTCTTTTACTTAACCTACTGGGAACACATGAGCGGATTCACTTTCCAAGTACTTCATTCCCACTACGGTTAAAGCCTCCTTTAGAATTCTGTTAGCCTGGTACCAACGCAGAACAAAATTCTACATAATACGGAATGGATACTTCCCAACTTAGTTTCAGTAAACATTTCTAAGTACCTATACGTATAAAGAGTATAAATTAAATTTCATTTATTTAAAAAGACTTGATTTGTGTGGTTTTGAACTATTCGCTCGATTTTTTTTTCAACAAACCAAAACGGTCCTTTAATTCATTGGTGTCTTTTCAAAATTAAAATTTTGTGTAATTGATAAATACAGAGGGCCATCATCACACCACTTCATAATGAAAATATTATAACAATTTTAAATTTCACTACAAATGTTTTACTGCGATTAATACTCTTTCGGGCTTTACAGCTGCAATACTAAAACTTTAAGTAGTGGTTTTATGTCAAAAGAGATCAAATATGTAAGTATTACAAGATTAAAAAAGTTTATAAATGATTTTTTCTTTTCTAAATGCGAACTGTTCTCAAGCGAATCATATTGAGTTTTGCTTTATAAGAGGAACCAGTTGAGCAATCCGTGTCCTTCCGTTTGTCAGCAGGCAGTATCTTAGGAACCGTTACAGCTAGATAGTTGAGTTTTAATATTTTGGTGTACTTATATTGGTAGTCATTAATTTGTTAGATGACCTTTTTCATTCTTCAGCCCTTTTATACGAAACTCTTACTCGCGTTGACCGGTTTTTTAATGATTTGCCGGTTTCAGTTTAGCTAATTTTCAGTAAAACTAATTAATGTTGGAAATTACTACAGTTAATCAAAATTAAAATCGTTTAACCAAAAACTAAATATGTATTTGCGCTCATCGAACAGCGGTTATTCCCTGAATTGAATAAATAATGCTTATGTATACTATAATATTGATGCGAATAAATAATAACTGTAGCTACTTTTCAGCAAAATATTTTATCTTGTGACATCTGTGTAATGTCACAAAATCGAAATTTAATATTTTAGTTCTAAATCCAAAATTTTGCTTTTGTACAGGATCGATCGGTTCTAAATAGGTTAACTGTAGATACAGTTTTAAAATGTGTTGCTAGTGTCTCTAATACCCATTGTGTCATAAACATAATTATGAAATCTTTTTGCATAAAAAAGCAAACCAAACCGTGTCCTGAACTGTGATAGAAAAGGTCATAATTTATTTTACCTATATGAACCTACTAATTTTTTATTTTTATTTTATTTGCGTATCATTTTAATGGCTGATTATTTTTTAAATATTAAAAGCCTATTCTCTTCCCGAACATACCATTTTACCCTTCTTTAATGTTGGACCTGGTGACGAGCGATACTAACCTGAAACAAAAGAAAAATGGTTTTCAGACTTACGGTTTTAACTGGATAAAGAAATGGTTGTCTTATCTAGTCAGAGAACACAAAATTAAAATATATCACTCAAGCTCTTAAATAGAGGGGTAAGTTACTAGATGTTGTAACTCCATCAGGAAACCAGATAGAACAAAAGCCTTGGAATTCAAGTAAAACATAAAAATACACACGCTTAGAAACATAATTTTTTAAATATGATTTCTGATTATAAGGAACTTCTAAAACTCTCTCTCTGAAGAATCACTACCTTTAGAAAAGTGTCATTTTTAGAATTGTTTGAGTCAATACACAAAATACAGTCATTTTTTCTTAGATTTCGTTTCCAAAAGCGATGCTGCTGAAGACTTTAGTTTAGAAAACAAATGAAACAGTTTAATTTATTCAGACTTACAGACCTCCATTGAGACAGCCATACGCATTTCTAATGAAAACGCACTCAAATGAATATTTATAAAATTTCATCTTAAATATTGTATTGACAATAGCGTAATACTATGCAAACGAGCGCTTCGCCCCTGGCCTTCTCTTGAATATAAACATGAATATTCATTACATTAAACACCTCCTGCCTTGTCTTTAAGGATTGTATATTGTTCTACCTGACTCCTACCTTCTTTTAGTAAACCTACTTTGATAATAGCACATAATTGGCTGAGGAATCAGCCATAACGTATTGAACGGATTTAAGCCTCGTCACCTTTATTTTTGCCATAATACCCAGAACCGCATACCTGTTGCAACATTCGAATCGACGCCACAACTTTGTATGCTCCAAAAAAACCCTTGCCATTTAAAACAAAATGTTTAATATATTCCGTTGATATCACCAGTACAACAACAATTGGCGGTTTTATTCTCGCATCACGTCCTTTTGTTACTTAAAAATTATGTATAGACTTTTTTTTCGGTATTCATGACCGTCATGCTCAATGGGCAAACCCTTCAAATGCTGAAAGGGGGACTGGCGGGGTAACGTTTAACGGGTCACAGGGGCCCCATAACGATCACACCACATCTAACTCCACTAATGTTTCGACCGCATTTCTCGTAGCGGGTTAAATGAAAAATACCAGGCCCTTTCAACACCAGAGGTGGCTTATGAAAACAAAAACCCTTTCTGTGAATTTTGATATCTGCCCGTGTAAAAGGGATTTTTTGATGCTTTGTGAATGTTCTGATTTAGATATTTTGAGAGGGATGTTGTTGAAAATATGCTAAAAGGACTTTTAGTTTTGGGTGTGAACTGAGAAATATTTTCGTCTTTTTCTTCCTTATGAATTGTAAAGACCATTTGTCTCGGGCTCTTTATAAAAGGGTATTCAAAAAAATCACTAAAGCGAATAAAGCTAAGTGCAGAACAGTCTTAAACACATTTCGGATGAAAAATTGGCTATAAATATTAAAAAGTAAATCTCACGTAATGCTTAATGTAATGCGTTTGTTGCCTAGAATATCAAAAACTCGATCGGAGCAGATCTTGTAAAATATGCTATCCAAAATCGTATTTGATTTTGGGCGTTTACTTACGTACACCCTCATTTCTCATTCGGGAAGGCCAGCCATATGGTGTCGACGTTATTGCAGGCTGTACCTCTGGGAATATGATCGAAACGCGGCTCAAATTACTTATAATCCTATCTATCTGTAGAAGGGGAGAATGATTAGCAAGAGATTAACAATTTGGAGGAAATTTTTTTAGGTGTTTAGTGTACTTAAAAGTTAAGTTCTGGTTATTAAACGTTGATAAACGGAGGTTATTAGTAAAATCAGGAGCCTTACAGATCTTTTTTTTTTAAAGGCGAAAATGTATATTTCCAAGTTTAGATTCAAATACACTATTATTTAGACAAAAATATTCAATACAGTTGGATACAAAAACTAAGAAATATGTATCGGTTCTTCGTATATTCCCCTGTGAATTCAGGCGCGGGAAAAGAATCACTAAGCCAGGAAAGATGGATAGCTACTTAACGTTATTGCTATACCAAAATCGCTTTCTAGTTTTTTACGGGTCATTGGCGCAAGTGGCTCTCGTATACAACATGTCACAAGTTCATCTAAGACAAAACTCTTATGAAAACTTCGTGATTGGGATTCGGAAGACCAAAAAAATGGGAACGCTTAAGTTCCTTACTCTTACGTAAATGAGAATTGATGCGTCGTCCATGAACACAGACTTAAAACGTATTAGATAGGGCAGTAATATATATGTTACGTGTAACATTTGGTCTGTAATTTGTGTGACCCGGAATTCGTTTTGGCAATTAAACATTGAATGTAGGCTATAAAGCTAAGCCTGGAAAAGTCTGGACCGCAGCGCATTCCGTTTGGCAGGCTTTTGTTTTGTTTTGTAATGAACTACGAGTGTGTAGGTTTTTTTTAGGTTTTAAGTATTACATACGATAACGATTACTGCAATAGAATTATTGTTTTCTCTTAAATTGAAACTAATGTTTTAAAGTTGTGTAAAATAAAATAAACGCGTTCCGCGACTCGCGACATCAAAGATTTCGTATAATAACTAAGTATGAATCAGTTGAAGGCAAGTAAATTTGAGGATGGATACCAACTAATATTTTTTTCAGCCAACCGATTTGCAACCTTTCCCTCGATTTAACTATTATTCTTATAGCAGCAACAAAAATAAATCTACTACTAGCTATTACGGTACATAAAATACAGCCTGATTACAGACGGGCAGACAGCGGTGTCACAGTAATAGGGTTCCATCTTTACCATATAGATACCTACGGAACGCCTTTAAACTAATAAACAACGATATCACATCAATAACAAATGTAATCTAATCCAAAAACCAATTCTTCATAGAAAATACTAATGGAAACCTACATTTCTTCCAAAAGTATGTCAGTATTAGCAGCTATATATTAGGAGCATTAATTTATCGGGCGAAAATTAGTGCCTAGTTTATTAGGTCGTTATCTGTAATTTTATCGCTACTTATTTGATGTAGGAATCAGTGGCGATAATTGGGACAGTAGTGACCTTATTAATATTTTATTTAGCAGATTTATTTTATTAGGAGAATTTTTTTGGGATATTTTATAGACAGCGTCTTGTACTACGGCATTTTTAAATAACAGTAGACAATGTTATATGTGAGTGTAAATAAGGAATTTTAGCACATAGTCCCAATAGCTTTACTTGCTGTTGCCCGCGATCTCGTCCGCGTACTTATAAAATTTAGAAATAATACTAATAGTTTGAAAGTACACAAATCTTCTAACCGGTTTTGTAACATACTTCATTACATATCTGTTCAATTTAATCATAGCATGATGGCATAATATCGCTAATATAGCCTTATTCATCAAATGCGCTATTTAACTCTGTTCTTTTATCGAACCACTATTTCGTTGTGACTAGCACTTTGAAACAAACGATCCCTACAGCTTTATGTCGTTTACTCCCGTACATAATACTTTTAAAATATAACACTATCCAAATAATTTCATAATATGAGTAAGACTAAACTGCAAACAAAAAAAGGCTTGTAAATCCCCTATTTTATTAACGACAACTGGCGAAAACTTTTTAGTAGAAACATCGTAAAAAACAAATGATCGTTTTATTTCATGTTTAAAAACGAAATGCAGTCACATTGTTGCGTTGTTAAGACAGTTCAAAGGTTAAACTATGTGCAAAACAAGTTTAGTTCACGGTATATGGAACAATTATTGCCAGCGGAGTGAGTTTTACCTCCTAGTGTTGCGAGATTCCCTGCCGAGGACAGTGACCTAGTTCTCCAAGTTTTTCCTTAACGCAACATAAAATGTTTTTGCATTGTGCATTTCAATTTTCTATTTATTTTTGTTGTTGTTTACTGTTTTGGTATTGGGTTTCTATCTCACCAGATTTAAAATTCTCCCCATGTCTGATCAGATGACTACGAATAACATAAATGTGGTTCAATTTGTCTATTCATATTTGCATTGCTTTCTTTCGGTGGATACAAAAATCTATGAAACCAAGAAAAATCAAAGGGTTCGAAACAACAACGTTTCACACGATGGTTTTTTGTTTTTCAGAATCACCGCACAAAAGATTTACCTTTAAAACGCGTCTAAATAGGCCGAACCCAACCCAATCATTCTGTTCAAAAGGTCGTGCGGGTGAAATAAACTTGGCGATTGCCGCAATAGAACCCTGTTTGGTATAGAATCATTAAAAGCTTTTCAGATCCGTAAAGGATTCGTTGAATGGGCATTGAAACGACATACGCTGACAGATTTATGGTACACAATGCTTTAGAGACTGTTTCGGTTACCTTTCGAATCAAGGCAGGAGTGAAATGTGAACTAGGATTTAATTTGTGGTCTCCAATACCTGTAATGGAACGGACATATTTTATTGTTGTGTAAGTCCTGCATTTGTAGCAATATTTTAAACTGGTATTGTTTCCAAAGTATGAAGTGAAAAGTTGTACAACATTGGTTGAAATTGCGTTTTATTTTTTAATATTATTAGTATGTAATTTGTATGAATTAATTTATTGTCATGCCACAATAAGCAATTAAAAAAAAATCATTTTATTGAAATTTTCAAACTACAGGTTTTTGGGAGGAAATTTCGTATACAGTAAGTAAAATTCCTGACTACGAAAGGTACAAAACCCTTGGATTTTTAGTAGGATTACATTTAAGTTTCCAACACAACTATAACTCCCGCGGGTGTGGGCAGGAATGAGCGTATACTGCTATTAACTAAAAGCCGTTAAGTGACAAGGGACACATTTAGGCCCTTTATGACATAGTAATAAATTATAAATATCCTGTTTTGATCACATTATTATATAAATTACAGGTTTAGGAGTAAACTCTAAACATTATATGGATTTTTCTCGCTCCCATTTCAGTTTCGGTACATATTTTTATATTTGTATATTTGTATATTTATTACCAAGATAATTAAATTTCTTATTCGTGACCCCACCATCGCATCAGTTCATGATTAGCAACGCGGGTGGGTACAAAACTAGTCGGGCGATCCTGATAAATATGCGTGAGTGTACCGTTAAGCACAAGTGCGTGAGTGTACCGTAAGTAATAACAGAATTTGAGTTTTAGTCGTTGTGAAAATTTTCGTCTACTTAATATATATTTTTTACTATTTTCATAGAATACCTGTATAACAATCCTAAAATGTCTGTATATTCTAAATATACTGTAGGTATTTCAATAGAGCCATTTAGTATATAGCTTTTCAATAAACTTTTTAGTGAAATTCACATAGCACGCAAGTGTTCTAGAAAAAAACTACAAAACTATAGAAATAAAAATAAACAAGACACGATACTGGCCTGAAAAGTTATAAATTTCCCAACAATTTATGGAACTGTATAGCCCCAGTTAGACTGACTTTTACTGGGCCAAACTGAACTATTTTTTGAATATCTGGTATATCAATCCGAAATAGTGTAATCAGAAGGGTTGAAATTTGAGACAAAGGAGCACTGAATTCAAAAATCGCGAGAACCTTTTATGTTTGTTTGGTAATTGTAATGACCATTAAATTAGGACTAGGATGCCTGTGACACTTCAGTTTTACACTCTTTCAAAAATCAACTATTAAAATTCTAGTACGTCAACCAGCTAGCTCATCGGAAAGCCCGATAGCTTGAGAAGATAGTTATTGCTTTACATTAACACGCCGTTAGTTTTATCTACAACTAAGTCATTATTCAATGTGAGCGAACCTCATTAGTAAGGCACCTAGGTCTCACAGTTATCTGTTTAACGCGACTTTAACTGATATATTGGAGTTCCTTTAGGGATTAATATTTGAGGTTTGTTGAGTTCGTGATGTTACATTTTGAGTTCTAGTATCGTATTTTTCGTCTTTTGTTTTGAGTGTTAAAAACATTCAGATCACAGATGAAAAAAGAACTTGCGTAATAGTCCAGTGCAGGCAAAACGAGCTCTGCGACACCAAAAAGGTTAGGTATATACTTATTCATGCATGGCACCCACTAATGACAAATAATTAACCAATAACGTGTAAGTGAAATTACTGACCGTATACCGGCAATCAATGAATATAATGTATGGTATTATAAAATAATTTTGTCCATAATTCATTCAACGCCCATTTTGGTGTTCCGGCGTTCACTTTATAAGTGTCAAATTATACCTTCAGGATATTTGGAATAAAGGTAAACATGGTTTTTATTTAAACATGGAACTAACATTGTTCTTATCTAAATATTTTTATTCATATTTGTGTAATTACATTGTCTCTCTCATTTTCCTCTTGAATTTCTATTCATTTTAAAACAAAGTAGCAACTAAACTCTTTGTTCTATCTCCATGAAAACGGTTCACATTTGTCAAATAAAATTTTCACATTAGTAGAACATCACAACGATAAATCATACGAAACCCAGACCACAACACACCTCATAATATTTTTAAAACATTTACATTTGAGACAGTCTCGAAAAGAAACACTTTCGCTACAAACAAACACTTTTATTGTACTAGATTACACAACGAACACCCATTCATCTTTGTTTATACAAACTTATCTCACGGAGAACAAAAGCCAAACTATTTTCTGAACAAAGGGAATACATTAATAAAAAATCTCATGTTTTAGGGACGGGTCTTGGCCCTGTAATGTTGTCTTTAATGTAGACTCAGAGCTTGTTTTTACTAAAGTAAGCGAGGTAGAATAAGAGCTTACCAAAGATTAGGTACAAAAAGCGGTATAATTCGAACACAGAGGTGCTAAAGTAGGACGTCTTTGGAGTAAATCAATACTTCAAACGCTGGTATCAACATCAATATTAATGGGGAGGTATACGTCACTCTAAATTCAGATCAATTCGGGAAATTATTCTAATAATAACGGTGTTAAGTTATGAACCGTTTTGTCTTGCTTTCAGTAATTGAAACACGCCTATGGTACCCGTAATATAGTCAAGTTTCGAGTAAAAAGGATGAATGCCACTTACATTCTTACGGCTCTTTTAATAAAGTTCGTTTTTGGCTGCCAAGTATCATATAAAATTTTGATACTTTTAAGTTTACCTATATCAGAATGTGCAACTTTTTAATCTTTTATAGCATAACATTTTATATCTGAATCTGTCAACTTTACCGTCGGAGTACCTAGTAAGTCGTTCAGAATCCAATACGTTTCGTTCATACCTGGAAATCACAAATACAATTTCTTCGAGATATAAACGTTACAAGGTATAGATGGCTGAATGGAACGATGGTCGGCTTGACCCACATTTCGTATTAATGTATTGGGCTTAAATGTGTTTAAGGACGGACAGGTATATGGCCAACCCAAGGGCACCATTAAAAAACTCATTCAATTAACTCTCACAAGTTTGCCGAAAATAGACTGTTGGGTGGGTGAAATATTTTTGGGCTTAAATATTACTAAAAACATTGGATTCTCTAGAGAACGCAAAACATTACCTGACAGACGTCAATTATGTAGTTGAACAAAATTTTGAGCCTAATTTACTTTAATTAAGTACTTCAATATACTTTGAATGTAAAATAGGCAAGGGTTAGATAAAAAGTCATATTTTATTGACGCGTGTTTTACTGATGCAATATGTTTTAAAAAAACAGCTTTTTTTTTTGTTTTGTCCATATAATTATCCTGTAAGTAATAAACCATGTTAAATATGACGCTAGTAAGTATACTATTACTAAAATAGTCTACGTCTAAACAATGTTCTATACTGTAAGAATACTATCCTCTCGCCAAAACCCGAATAAATATTCAGACAAAAATAAAATTGTAAGAATAACTTCCAACTTTAAAATTCAGCTAAACTTGGATCTTACGGAAGGACTATAGATCACTGCGTACTTGACACTGAAAAAGGTAAAATGTACTACAATAAATTATGGGCAACGATGGCTACATAAATTAGTATGTATTGGCTATATACTTAGCCACGTAGAGCAACAAACTCGACCCCTTTGAAGTAATATTTGCTTAGCCGACGAAATTTTTGATCAAATATTTGTTGAGACAGCGAATTGTTTGTGCCTGCCAACTCTTGCTACTTGTATAAATAAGAATTTTGTCTGTCTTGCAAAGATCATACCTTTTATCTTGGCTAACAGAATCAGCTACCGGACGCTTTGGACACTATTGCCAAAACAATTGACAAACTTGTCAAGTGAAGATGTTCATTTCATTTGCCAATCCCTTGAGAGCACATCTTAATATTTTTGTACGATTACTTTAAAATTTACAAGATTTATTTAGCTTAAGATTTTTTTTAGTTAATTTGCAAACCTTTTTTTGACAAATTTTAGTCTAATCGAAGGCAAGCTAAGTTAACCTCTTTGCTCATCAATACTACAACATTATATTATTAAGATACATACAGTTCGACAATTCGGTATGTCAACTTCATTAAGTACTTCAGTTTGTACTAGTTTAAGTCAAGCCAAACGATGTGAAGTCGTTTCACTAACGACCCCGACGGAGATTTGTTTGTCAGTTTGATTTGTAAGTCTATTTGCGAGTGATGGAAAAATAACTGGTATCGACTTTACTGAAGCTCGGTTGGCTCCCGATTTTGATTCAGTAAAGAGTGACCGATCTGGCTTAGGTATTGATCAGCTTTTAGTACAAAGTTTAGACTGCTAACTTTAATCTGAACAGCTTTGATGGTCTCGTAGTTGGAACGAAACTTAGTGATCGTTAGGGATTAGATACAGTACCCGATAAATGACAAAAGGTTATTGAAATATAATATGAGTTGATACTGTTGAATACACAACGCAAATAGCTGGACAGTAATACCCCTCGACAAAACCAACTCGACGATAATTTAATACAAAAGCATGTTATCCTATTCAGAATACTGCATAAAATCACCATCCCGCCTTATCTACCCTACAGAGTCCCTCAAAACTAACAAGCACCAACATTATGCAACAAAGCAACTAGCCAAGATTGGCGGAACTTGCAAACAAACCCTTCGGAAGAAACCAGATAACAATGGTCTTTTGTTACATTTTCATAAGTGTTAACCCTTAGATGTAGCGAAGGTTGACTTGGCCTAAATTAACGTCCATGGTATTATGTTAAACAAGCCTAAAGTCATGGACGTAAAGGGATTGTTAAACTTGGATTTTATTAGACATGTATTGAGGAGTCGAGTATGGCGGACTATGGCCTGTCTTTTACGACGAGTTTCGGGACGCTTCTGAAGGGTTAAGGTAAGTACAACACATTTTATGAGGGGATGAGAACGTGGAACGTGTAGATTATAGTTTATGATACAAAATGTAGGTCGATAGTAATAGGTCTCTTATTGAGACTTGGAGAACTTGCTCTATATGAATACGAGGAAAAATAATGTGCAAATGTTAATATTTCAATGCTAGTCGATCTCTCTTAGTACCAAGTTTTAGCGAATTTCGATTTATATTCCACATCTTTCAAATTACACATAACTATATAAAAGAAACGACGGCCTTAATATTCTAGCATGCATAACATAGATATTCCAAAACACGCCAAACTTTCCTCATAGTAATATTTGAGTAATAATTCATCACCGCACATCCTCCATATGGACATCATTATTATGGGCTGAGTAATAAACGTGGGCTACCGGATACGGAGTATGGAAGGGATATTGCGATCCTTTGACCCACGTACACCCATAATATTTAGTTAGTGGTAGTATATTAGTATGGCTGCTAAGAGCAATATTTCTTCTGAGTATGTGATAGCGAGCTTCCTAATAATAGGTTGTGAAGATCATTTTGGCCAGCCGGTTGAGGTCACCATGTAACCTTATGTGCGTAAATGGAGATCATTTTGGTTGAGTTTGAGTTACCAAGCCAAACCTACTGTGCGTGACTATACAAGAATGCTTGTCTGAATCCGGCTCACCTTGTGCATGTGTCTTCAATGTTTGCGAAACCCCTCGCAGTACAAGGATTAAATTTCTTAGTGCGGGAGTTGTTTTGACTGGTAACCTACCTTACATTCATCCTAATACCAATCACAGGAGTAAACAAATGTAGATTGGAAAGATCTCTAAGTACCTAGACTTAAGACTTAAGAAGTAAGAACCTAGACTGCGTCGTCGTTCAGGATGCGTAGTAGTTTATATACTTCTTGATCTAAACTTTCCTAATAAAAATCTGTGAAATTTTTGGTAAATGTAACCATACTATTGGTAATTTTATTTTTTTCTCCTTAAATAGAGCCGTGTTTGCATAGGTAAACACGGCTCTGTCTCTCATTACCCCAATATCAAATATTTCCACTCATAATCTTAATTTCAATTCCATCTTTATATACCTCTACATTTCTTCATTTCCTTCCTCAACTAGCTTACAAACAAGACAACAACATGCTCTGATACTCATCATCAACTCCACAACTATAACTGACTTGTCGAAGTTTGCATTCAAGCGGGTGACGTCATGACGCGGTGTAAACTTTACAAACACTGGTGTGTAGTTCACGCCATGTCGGTTACATGCATAAAGACACGCTTATTATAGAGAGGGGTGAACACTGAACATGGACTGTGAGATGAATAATGTGCTTTGAGAATGCAGAAATAGCTTTATAATAATCAAAGACGATTGTAGTGAATCCATATAGATAATAAGCTATTAAAATGCTATAAGATGAAAGATGCTTGGCCTTTAAAAACATAGTGATCCAATTCTGACAAAAGAATAAAAACGAAGGATGGTTTTTTGCCACCATTGACTTTAAATTTAATGGCTAGTGCTCTTAATCTGAGACCGGTAGAGTCCTAAAGGAAAATAAATATATTCTGCTTTAAACATTTATAACTAAAACGTTAATCACCCATTTCTTGCACTATTAATTATTCTTCCATTGTATCGATGCTTCATTCATAAAGTATACCTTTCCCTAACGGTACGGTTAGGGAAGGCTTGATATGTAGCCCAAGAAGGGCCGTTGCGGTTTAAACATTGTGGTGGAATTAATTATAGAAACAACAGTACCCCATATTCGGCCAAAATTTATTGAACACTATAAATCAATTTATTATACCCCCTTGTAATACGTACTAAATCGCTTTCCCTTTTCCCCTTCATATCTTTTTACGGAAAACTCGAGAGCAGTTCTCAACGAGAAATCCGAATACAAATAAATCGAGAAGGAATACGATATCTCGATTCGGAATCGACTTCTATCGAGAGCTCGGCTATAACTATTTGTATTAAACGACTTGTATTATTAAACGTATAAATTGAGACTGCGTGCTTATGTGTAGTAGAAAATAACTAATAAAAATCAATGAGGCCTATTCTGACAGTTTATTCGATCATTTGGGTTACTTGAACGATTTGCAGGGTATAACCTTCTTACTAATACTTTTCTTGTAAGAGTTTTGGAACTCATCTTACGAGTAGACAGTAAGACAAGTGGTAACAGTGATTTTAGTGGGGGCATCGAGATAAGTGTAATGTTAGTTTAGAGAGTCGATGACCGTTTTATTGAAAGCCGATTTCATTTTATGTTGCGAAGGAAAAACATTGAATCAGCTGTTAGACTTGTAGTAATCCGATTAGGAGAGGTACGGCGACGGTTTATTTCTTAAGATCTTTTCTTATTTTCATGAAATTTAAACTTTAAGTGAAATTACTTTTTTAATGGCTGTCTTATAGATGGCTAGCTCAGTAGAAAAGTTCGAGCCAAACAAGTTTTAAGGATGATGAAATGTGTTTTCTATTTTTGTTTTTTCTTACGCTTGGTTTCATTTAATATAGTTTCGGTTGGAGTACAAAGAAGTTGAAATATTCCAATTCACTTGTGACTACTTGAATATTTTGAATCCATTTTTAAGTTTCGTTACAGTTAAAAATATAAACTTTTAATTGAAATCAACAAAACCCATTTTTGAGAAAACGAGTAATCTTTTTGCCGAGCATCTTAATCACCCAAAATCAGCGCGAATATTTTAGTTAAAAATTCTTAAAACAAGTGAGCCATTGTTTCGAACAATGGCTGCAATCTGATCTGTGAAGGATACTTCATTATCTCAGGACAAACAAAAGGGAACTGTTGGGAGCAGAATAATGAGCCGATAGCGGTGTGAGTTTCTATGGAGTCACATTGCGATGGACGGGTTAGGGAAAGATTGAGCTATAGTGTTTAAACTTGAGCTGTTTTCACTGAAGGTAAGACGTAATATACCGAAGAAAAGGTATGCCAATAATAAACAGCATATTTGTAACGTCAGAATATTGCATAGTTTTTTAGAATACACGTGACATGTTATAAAGTTAGATCTTACGGATTTTTTACTGGTATAGCACAGCGGGTCCTCAATCAGGCACAACTTATCAATATCTGGAAGTCGGTAGGTAATTGCCGTCATGCAAAAAAACATTTTTATTAGGTTCTTAAGCGACAAAAAATAACATTTAAATAATATATAACCGACAGTTATCATGTTTTACGTACTTATATACATAGATACTCCCAAATCATTTCGTCAAGAAAGTTTCAATGAAAATACCGGCATCAAAGTTAATGATAAATCAAAACCAAACATCACAACCTGAAAACTCGAACATAAGTTGAGCAACATTGCCTCACTAAACATGTTAATTTCAATATAATGACATCTAAACCAAAATTAATATGGCCGTTTCTCACAAGTTGTGGCTAACCAAACTACTAAATCCCACTCATGATGTCAACGAAACTAAAGTGAGTTACGATCGGAGATATCAAGAAATTAAATGCCAAGTTCGGAATTAAAATGTTTCGAATCAGTCTGAATAAACGTTATACGAATTAGGGTTGGCGGGTTTAAATTCTGCTTTCAATTGATTGAGATGTTTTGTCAGATGAGATTTAAAGTAATTACGCTGTTTTGTCTTTTAGCTTAGTATGTCACGAAATCTCAGTAAAGTAGATGATTTTTGTTTTAATGTTACGTCATTCAAGATCATACTTTTTGTACTTTAATTAGGGTTGTCTAAATTGTCCTATAGGTTAAATAAGCATGTTATTTGCACGATACAGTGAATTATACATATTAACATACACGTCCATAAAATTACATTAATTTCAGTCAGCATAATATATGACTGACTAACCGGCTAAGATTAAGTGCCAGAGTCTATGATTCAAAGTCCAACAATAGAAAAACACATTTTCGAATATTATTAGAATAAGAATTGATAAGTCAAAACTCATTTGACTCTGCAATCTGAACCAATATAGTAATAAAATGTAACGCGTCAATAACTTAATACACAAAAAGGGAACATAATATTGTTATTGGCAGAGCTATATCGCAAAAACGTGCCATACTCTCATTGCGATACCGACTTATCCAGCCAACAGTGTCCATTTGGCACCAGCGGTGTCATTACTGGCACTTACAGATGTCATTTTAGTCACGCCCCAAATAAGTTTAATTAGGAATAGAAATTCTGTACACAAAATCAGATCCTTGCGTGTATTGGAATGTTATCTTTGTGTGGTCGGATTATTTTGCAGGTTTACGTCAAGGTAGATTAAATTCCGTCTCCCCGTTTATGTAAATAGGGAATTTTAGTGCTGACCGCAACTTGGGATTGGTTCGTGGATACCTAACTTTCAGATACCTTTGATATTATTAAATCTGAAAGCTGGAACTTTTTAATACGTTTTCCACCTTTGTCCAATATAAATTTGAGATGAATTTTAACGTGAATTTTTGCAATATAATATTTTAGCATCACAAAGAATTTTGCCTTTATTTTCGATAGTCAAAGGAAAATGTTTCGTCCTTCATATTTCCCTTAGCTGTTGCTACATATTGGTTCAAATCGAAAAGGTTGCAGTCCTCATCAAATAAACACAAATAATCTGATGTTGTTTATTCGCGTCACGTCTAACATTCTGTTGACGTAATACCGACATGGCACGTGTTAGGTATTACTAACTGTATATTATATACGAGTACATACTGTATTCATAAGCCGTCTGTCTATCCCTTGAGGGCAGACGCGTGATGATATTTTTCCATACAATATATTTTCGTCTCCATAAAGGCCTTAATTTAAACTCGCTCAGGTTTGAACAGAAATCGATAAGCGTGTTCTCTTGGGTTCATTTATGTATCGTCAACCGAGAAGGTATTATGTTTGACTGAACTTTGACACGACTAGGTACTGAAATTATTTGCGTGTGAAAACAGGTATTACTTTGATACACTTTAAAAGAATAAAACCGGTTAGGCATAAGTCTGAATCGCGAAATGGAGGCTTCTTTTCTAATAGGCAAAAGAAAAAAATAACAAATGGACGGGCATTAAATTCGTGACTGTACGAACAGTTGTCTGACTCGATTTTTATTTGAATTTATTATTATTTCATCTGAAAAAAAAAACTTCACATTTCACGTTTTTAGCTACAACGATTAATAAGATACAGCCTAGAGACAGTCAGACAGACAAAAACCGGCGCCCTAATATTAGAGTTCTTATTTACCTTTTGCGTATAAAATCTTAAGAAGAAAACGTTATTAGACATATTTAGGTGTACCAAAAATCCATCAACGTTATAAACATTATTTTCAGCTGTTTTCAAATATACTCTTCCTATTCATAGTATCTCTATAATCATGAAGTTATTGAAAAGGACAACGAGCTAATAAATAATAGCACACAACCACAGCTCACCACACGTCGTCCCATCCGGTCCTATGTCAACCTTATATACCGTTTCTTTGCCTACAAAGTAATTTCACCGACTTTCTCCGCAAACGCGTGTCTAGAGCATCTGGTGTAACGGTAAACCGCGTTCTCCTAGACATGCACAGTATAAATGTTCGATTTGTATGCACAGACTTCTATTGCTAGTCTTAAGTCGTTTTTAAAAGAAAAGTAATGGTGATAGAAAACCTAGTGGATGCCTAAATTCTATTATGGAAACAACAATTGCTAGCTTGCGGTTTGGAACTAGCTTTTGGAACGCCCTTGTACGATTCTTTAGGTGTGCTACTTTACTCTGCGTTGTTAACCTTCACTGTTTAGCAAGTTATAATTATTAAGTAATGCGTACATGAATTCAAAAAACTATTAAGATTAGGATCGATGACCTAAAAAAAGTAGCTGCCTTGCACTGAATACGGAAGCCAGGAGGACCAGTTGTTGTGGCGCAACTTTTGGGAGATTTATGCGCAGCAGTGAATCTCATTAGGCTCAATTAATTAGGATTGGACAGTATTAACATGCATTCAAGTTTTCAGACCTTCCACTATATCACCGCTAGATTAAAACATCACAATCATCAAAACCTAAATCACCTATCCGCATTGAAGAAACATCAGTTTTCAAAGCTTGATCTATTTCTTCATTAAGAAGAAATTGTTCCAATCACTGAAACTATTAGTCTGGTTTCATCGACGGCAAATTTGTATTACAGATAAAACTCCTTGTTAATTTAGAATCAACGACTTTGAATCAGCTTCTTTAAAATTTATGGCTGTTGAAGGAAGCTTACAGGAGGCTTTCACAAAGCCGTAGATTCGATTTCTCCAGTTCAATTTGTGCATCAGAATAAAAAAATACTTATGACCGGTTGGAATCTTTTTTGACTTCAACTGTTGTAGTGCAATTTGTAATTTGATTGATAGCTTCCTTTATTATAATTAACTCTGGTGAATGAGTAATTTAATATGTATTGCTTACCAGATTGCGTTAAATTTTAGAGTACTCTGATTACGATACGACTATAATAATCTCCTGGTAAAACGGATCGTTTCAGACTCCTATCACGTCGAAGACATTTTCTCTTGTTTGTTCGTTCGTATGAATAAGTGAAACTGAAATTATGTACTAACATCAAGCTGCTATGTAAAAAGTCTTGTTTTAAAAAATATTAGAACCCATCAGCCCACCCATAGGGAAATCTTGTTGATGATAATGCAAATAAGAAATACATATTTATCACCACGATTTCTATTGCAGAAAAGCGTCGTAGTTTTAATAAAAACCGAAATGGCGACCTAAAAATACGATGCTAATATTAAATTCTCTATCTCCATTAACGACAAAAACAGAACAGCCTATATTACATTACATTGTATCCCAAATATCGTATATGTTGGACCAGATTTTATCAACCTAATCAGGCTTATATATTTATACCGAGGTTTGTATACAACATCCTTTCCGTACCCCGTGTCAAACTCATCTATTGTGCCCTTCGCTTTGACAATGTTATTTAGTCATTGAAGTGAGAAAGCCGCTGCTCAATCACTGTCTTACCACTTAATAAAAGAAAACGGTTTAAATAGGTTTTTGGAAGTCCGCGTTGTTTAACTTTTTTTGGTACAGGATATGTGTAATAATTTTAATTTTGGAAATATTTTTTGTTTTAATGCCTATGTGTGAAAATGTAGATATGTATAAAGTATCTTATCTAGCTAAAAACACTGACATAACAATACGACACAAGGAACGATAGGGCGGTACACAGACTTCTAATGGCAAGCAAAGACAAAAAGAAATTGTATTCTCATTTTCGACACTACCTCTATAAAAACGGATATTAGACAAAAAGAATACGGCAAAATAAGTTCTCACACAACTTTCAATTTCAAACAAATTAAATCTTCCATTTACAAATTAGTAAGCTTAATTTCATACAAAATAGTCTTCATTTCATATGTAAAACAAATAGATCCCAGCCTACCTAACATAATACATCCTCACATACTTTTCCCATGCCGTGTACCAAGTTTAATCATTCCCTCGAATCGTTCACCCGTAGAGAAAGTCTCCTATTCGTATATAGTCCGGCGGAACTGTGTCAGGCTTGCTATTGTTTCGCTGTCATTGTCACCCTGTCATCTGACTATCGGATTGATGTACGTACTATCTTCTATATGACGACATGTTTATTTATTTTTAATTCCTGTTCGCGTTGAATATTTTGTTGTTAAATTACAAGCGAAATGTTGTGGAAACAAAATAAATTTTACCCCTATTTTGTAGAATAGAATGTTGACTTTAATAAACTACTGAAGATACACATTATTTGTATAATAAAATTATGCTACTGGCTACTACGCTATGGATACTATCAAAATGTTTATTAAGTCTCTAGGTAAAATTTACTACCTTGCTCTGACAAAGATTTACCTATAACAATGATATTCCAAAATCCACAATACCATTTCCATACTATCTAAAGCCATTCAAACTATAAACCCATTAAAATCCAACGATAATCACCAACAAGAAACCATAGGGTTTTAATAAGCCGCCGGAATCACTTCGCAATAATTAACCGCGACGTCCCTTACGTCCGGACGTTTACGCTTCATTAATGTAGACTTGTCCGGTGTATGGTGACAACTCTAATTCTCGCGTCCAATCCCACCCGCGTCACTGTTTCCGAGTGACATGATAGTTCAATCCCGTCTTTAATATAACCGTAGGGTTGTTAACTACTGGCGTGGTTTGTGTTAATAGAGTTCGTTTTGGTGGAATGTTTCGGGAGGTTGGGTTAAAGATAAATGGGATGATTTTATCTTGATTATCCAATTTTTTACCATTGATTAAAAACATCATGTGCATTTTTTTGTATTGTTAAATTGAAAATCGCTGATAGACAAAACTGAAAGTAAATAAATATTCTTTTTTTAGTCACTTACTTACTAGGGTAAGGCTTATGAATAATAAAAATATGCTCATTTAATCATAAACAAACTTACCCCGAAAAATGACTTACTGAGAGTATTTTACCAAAAATTCTCAATAAAAATCAAAAGCTGTAAAATGTTTGTATTTTTCTTCCGCACAGTCTCTACATTCCTTGTTCTTCTGACGTTGAAGTGTTCGAAGTTTCAATAGTGTGAGCGTTCAACGGAACGTCACTCGCACGCCATTTACACTGAATAGAAATCGGAATCTGTATCTAGAGTGTGACTTGGCCAATGACATTTGTCTGTTTGTACGTGTGTACGTTTGTTGGAATGTCTCTCACGAATCATGTTGGTGATATAGTTTTATTGGAGTTGCTTTACTGACAAGTGTCTAGCAATCACATAGTGACAGATGGACAAGATGGTTTGCTCTTAGAGAAAAGTTTATGTTTCGTAAAAGTGTGAAATTGCTTTTTATTAAACACCAAACACTTAAAATTGTGCTGTCAGCTGTTACTTAAGAAATTAACCCTTCAGTACTCGTACACACACTCTTTGTTAATCGGGTCAGTGACCAGATAACAGACAACGCCAAACCTCATAAAATAAATTCATCTTGGCACGTATCTTTGCGTCACATTACGAATTTAAATATATACATTCAAAAATGTATATGACCCAAAACAAAAGGCAATCTACAAAGTAATAAAATCAAAGTCCCAACAACAAAGCGTTTAACACTTGTGTATCTTAAAACATTTACATCCACGTCTGTAATTATTCCCTTAATCTTGTTCAGCTTTAAATCAACACCCTGTTTTTAATGAACCGCTGCGGTGACGTAACGCGAGAGAGGGACGGAGGAACATCCATTTCAGCTAACTTATTGCTGTTTAAGTTATAGTGGTGTTGCTTACAAGATAAACTTCGTTTAGGGGATTCATTATGCTAGGATTTTGTACTAAGATTTCTGGTTTAGTTTTATGTCCTTTTTAATTAAATTACTCTTTTATAGAGGAAGCTATATTAAACTAGTAGAGAAATTAAAATCCTACATCTTTCAATTTTATGAAATTGCTTAGCTTACTAGGTAAGAAGTAACTGATTAAAATTAATTTATTTAGGGTCACATACATTATACGACATGATTGAGCTCGACGACGACCTCAATCATGTCTCGACTCGACGACCTCCGTGGTCGAGTGGCGTATGCACCGGTTTCAAGGTGTCGCTAGCTCTGAGGTCCCGGGTTCGATCCCCGGTCGGGTCAATGTAAAAAATCACATTTCTACATTGTCTCGGGTCTGGGTGTTTGTGGTACCTTCGTTGTATCTGAATTCCATAACACAAGTGCTTTAGCAACTTACTTTGGGTTCAGAACAATGTATGTGATGTTGTCCGCATTTATATTATATTTATTTATTTAAGAGCACAAGTAGCTTTTCACTGGTTAAGCTACGCTTGATACAGTGGGACCATGTGACCCATGGGATGGGTGTCCATCTATATCATAATGAGTTGTTCCGTGTTGCGGAAGGTAATCTAAATGGTGGGTCCAGACTGTTCTTTATACGTCATAGACAGTTGTTACGGGTATTAAGCAAGAAAATCTGACAACCAGACTTTTTAGGATAATGAACGATCTGATAGTGAAAGAAATTGGAAGCGAATCGCTGATAACTCTAAAAAAAAAAACGCATACATATCCATAAACTAAAATATTCGGACCAACGTAATAAAATAAAAAAGATTACAAGAAGAAATGGGTTCCGAAACGTAATGCCTTTGACAATAGTTCTGCCATAAAAGGCAAAACGGCATGCGACAGTTTTGCAGCCATTGTATGCCGACGTCTAGTCATTGTCTCCATTGACCGAACGAGATTGCTCCACAAAATATCGATCGGCTTCCTGAAAATTTGATCCGTTTTCTATAGGCCTTGTAATTACTACGAAAAGGGTTTTTGTGACTTGTTCTGTTTTTGGGAAATTTTATTTTTGTTGTGGTCTGTTCTTTGTTGAGGTTTTTAGATAAATTTTGATGTGCTTGAGGGGTTTTTGGTGGTGAATTCTGATGACCGAGATTCTTGATGGATTAAAGTTTTTTTTATCGATGGTAATTCGTTTTTTTTTTCTGTATGTCTGATTTTTTGACTTCAAGGCAAGAGTCAGGTTACGTCCGAAACTAACAGATTGATAAGCATGCATAAGCCGTTAATTAATTCTCAAATTAATGTTTTAAAGAATGTTTGTTTGTTTTGAGCTTTCGATATTTTTTTTTCCAAAGCGATAGGATGCTTAACTTGAGTTTAAATAATTTCCCCAATATATTAAAATTTTATTCAAACAAATCCATTTTTTATTGTATTTTACCAAAAGCTATTGCTACTTTCACTGGAGAAATATTATATCTTCCGTAATTGTACATACCTAAGACATTGACATGTAATTTCTTTGTCAACGTAGGCTTTAAGGGACGAATTTCAGCCCAAGGGACCAGCCTGTTGTCTTACACCACAACTGAGTACAATCAGCAAAATAAGTTCTAGAACAAAATCTGTTTTATTAAATTATTTCTACAATTATACAAAGTTAATCCAGTTTTAGCAATATTTTTAGTACAGGGTGTCTACTGCCAGGACTCATACACTCACTGAAACTACATTATTTCAGGTGTAGAAGCGATAGCAGATGCAATAATATTAATCAAAGAGTAGCTGCCCTTACTAGTTCTGGTAAACGAACTGTTATAAAAAAATCCCAGTAGAAAACTATTAAATTAAAATTAAATCCAAATTCTTGTAAATAAGATAGCATTCATGGTCTGTATTTGTGGACTGTACTAAAAGACTGCGTGGGCTGTCCAATACCTTTTGTGAATCAAATTGGTTCCCTTATAAATATTGTTGTAACCTTTACTTACCAAAAAATTGTAGGTCAAGTATTGGTTTAGAGAATTTGCTGTTTTGACGTACATTTGCATAGATCGAAGAGATAATATTTAACAGTTGGACGTTTTGTTCGCGTTAACGTATGGTATGCTTTATGTTGTGCAGCCTTTGATATGTAATATATGTAATAAGTTAATCTAATCTGTAAAGCTTTGTGCGTAATCAGGGATTTCTTGGAAACATACTTTCACCCTACATACTTAAATACTTCCAAGGTAACTTTTTTGCGTGTGATTTTTTTTACCTAAACTGCATTTTTATTAAATGTTCAAATAGATTTTTAATTTCAAAAAAGACCCAAAGATAATCATTAACTTGACCAAAAATCCCTTTTGCAGTACCGCGTTTTTATTTAACTTTTAGCCCCAAACGATAGCTGAAACTTCCCTTTACTAAATTGTTCATGTAATAAATCTGTAAGAGCCAGTAAATTACGGATTATATACGCGTGTACATTAAAATTTTATTTTCCAAGTGCTTAGTATTTTACAGCGGCAGTGATCTTTAGTAGAATTTATCCGATGTATGTTGTAAATAATAAATATGGTAGGTTTTTTATGGGAGGCTCTTGAAAAAAGAGTGTTAAGTGGTATTTTTAGGGCGAAGTATGTAAGCGCTTATGTTACTGATATTCTTTTTTCACTTTGATTTCTTGATGGCCTGATTAAAACGTGGTATATGTTTTAATTGGGCCACCGAGTTGCCTCTATTGCCAGGAATCCGCATAAATATATCACTCTTTCTTAGGGGAGGAAGTGGGGAGAGTCTAACTCTTTATTTCTTTATCTCTGTCTCTTACCTAAATTTAGATTACCAACCCGCGGAAGAGGTTGTACATCGACGAACTACTTTGTCCGCGGTTTGGCGATATGCAGCAAAGTATTTCACATTCGAAGCCAGTCAAATGGCATCTGAGGTATTCTACACACCTATGGCACCCAACGAAATTCTTCGCAGGTGCCGACAGCGCAAAACGGCGTTACGATTCTACAACTGCAACAGTCTCACTTTTCAACACATTCCCATATCTGGGATTCAGGTTCCCTGTCTATATATCTTCAACATAATAAATGACAGTTGTGCATATTATCGGAATCGCCCGACTAGTTTCGGACTCTGTATCAAGAGCTAATGTTCCAATGCATCAACTACTCATTATTAAATAATTATGTATCCCCCTCACGCTTATTACCCTAAAATCATACATACATCTGCAAGTCATATTATATCTTGTCTGTATTGAGCTCAAACTTGCAATCGTCTGCATACAAATTCGTTCATTGACCTGCGTGACTGTTATATCATAATCCTATCGTATTACAATTCACTGAGTTTTTTACCATGGGTTAAGGTAAGAATATCTTTTATGGTGTTAAAATTTTATCTTTTCACTCTACTTCCCATCTGGAAAGAAGCAGTGCTCTTAAATGTTGTTACGTTTTTAAATTGTGTATTTTTAACGTTACTGAAATTATGGATGAGGGTAAAAATGTATTTAAAATATTCATACACAATTCAAGTCTTTAAGAATCAATATCACAGCCTGAAAGTCAAATCGTAATAAAAAGCCAACCTTTGTTATACAAAAAATTATAAGTACATTTTATCAATGACAATAAATTAATCTACGTATACATTCTGACATAATCCATAACGCGGCACTATAGAAATGTTGAGCACCCCTGTAAATAAAGCTACTGAACAAAATTTACAGCTCCAACAATGTCCAACTCTGTACATTATGAGGACATATAAAGTCGTTTATCACATTGTAACTTTAAAGCCGCCTAACGTAAAAGCCATTGTCGTTTTAAGTCTGGAGTGTATAAGTTCATATTTTTTGAAATGTAGTGTACTTAACTGGTGTGCAGGCTTTGCTATGGTATGTTTTGTTGTAATGCAATTTACGATTATGTATTGAAAGGTTCTTAGGAGGCCTTTGTCCAGCTGTGGACGTGTTCCGGGCTGGGATGATGATATCTTGTATATTTTTTTATTATGGCTTTAAACAAAATCTGAAGGAAGCAAGTCATTGATTAAATTATAAGTGAAATTGGATTTTACATTGCAAATTGTCCGTAATCGAATTGAATAAAATAAAAATGAGTCTGAAACTAGTTAGAAAATATCCGTCCAAAAGAATGAATTTATTAACCTTTACAATCCGAAAACAATTATTCCAATAGACAATCATTAATCAATAAGTACATAGTCCTACCACAAATTGCCGACTCTACACGTGGCAGGAACCTGCAATAACATTACATTATACTCAAAAGTTTGCTATTATATACCAAGTTGTTGCCCAATAATATCATCACAGTTGTCGGAATGACAGAATAAAAGTTTATTCGTATTCATTGTGTAGCAAACAAGTTGGGAGGAAATGAGAAGGTATCTTAAGCACCATACATAATTTGTTCGTTTTCTGAGAATTATTGCTTCAAGGGACGTTTTTATAAGCCTTAATGATGATTTGGATGCTCAAATGTATTGCAAGGACATGTGAATTATAGAAAAAAAATGTAAATAAAAAAAAACTTACGGCCTGAGTAATAACTTATTCTCATTTTTTACACATTCCCACAGTAAGTAATTTTTGATCTCTTGTTTCAAAAGCACACAAATCACGGGCACCCAGACTAAATACACTGGGGATCAAACTTGCAACACATCGCGCAAGGTGGGAGATGCGTGGTAACCTATAATACTACGGCTATACATGCAGACCCTATGTTTGTATCAAAAATGAATCTATTACACTAGAAATTTAACGTTTACTTTATAGCACAGAGTTACGGAATGCATATTTATAAAAACGTTATCCACAAAATATATAAAAATATATAATTAAAAAACCAAATGTATATTAACGTTTGCTTGTTCTTAAAAAAAACTTATCCCACCACCTAAAACTAAAGTCACAGTCATAATCCGACATAATCCAATGATTTGCCCACTCCAGTCTAGACGCACAATATTCAAGAAAAATTGATAAAATGTATTATGTTAATATGCAACATGCTTTTGACATGAGTCCAAAGCCTGGCCTTACATATTTATAAGGCCGCCTCGTAACTCTTTGTGTCCTGTGTTCCGGCTAATGTGGCCTCTAGACCTGGCCTTTGTGTGGCCTTATTATTTCTTATGGACACCGTTTGTTGTTTGTAGGTACAGGCGTTTGTAGTTTTGATGTTGGTACTTATGTTGCTAAGTCGGTATTTAGCTTTTGTTTCTTTTAACACGTACTTTTGTGACTAAAGTAAAATGTAGTTCTAAGAAAATGTACCTATTTGAATATTGCTTGCAGTAGTTACAGATATTTCTTAGCTATGTAATGGCAGCTTATATAAATCCTACTGCTAGGACCAAGTCTCTATCCATATATTAAAGGTTTTCAGCATTGATCACCACGCTAGCTCTCTGCAGGTTAGCGATTTCAGATGCCAATATTTGGAATCCAGGTTTCCTTTACGATTTTTAATGGTGTTTTAAAAAAGTAAAGATCTTATATTTCACTTTTGAAATAATAGTATTTGCCGACATTAGGATCGAACCTGCACCTCGTGCATTCATATCCATACTTCGTACCGCCATCATGACATAATTATATTCTTAACTTTATCTTCTCGTTATCTTAACATATGTTGTGTTTTTTTCCAGTTTTATAGTTTGATCTATAGATATGAGACTCTATGAGAGCCAGCCTTGACGAGAGAAGGCTCGGCAAAAAAATTAAAACCTCCTTTCTAAAACGATTAAAAATACACGAACCTAGAACTTAGAACACCTAAAAATAAACATTTGTGAACTCAAAAAAGGCTATTTTACACCTAGCTGAGCATGACAGTACCTAACTCAAACCTCAGTTACAAGTAACACGATAAAACATAATGTACCATTATAATTAACGAAACATTGAGGTCAAACAATTATCATGTCTTTCTTAGACAAAGGCTTTAACAAAACAATGGACAGTCTAGACAAAATCTCCAGAACCTTCTAACGTGCTGAATTGTAATTGAACGTGAGTCATGAATGTCTTAGACAGATTTGAATCTGAAATTTGGCGAGGTGGATGCTAATGGCTTGTGTTTTTGTTACTGAAATTGAAATCCAAAGTGAAAGTGTTTTATTTAAATATTTCTAGGAATAACATTTGCTTTTGAAATTCGATCATTTTTTTTATTTACTCAGATATAAATACGTCTATACAAACTCACAATAGTTCATAAGAAATCCTTTACACAGTACACGAAAAAGTCGTCACATTTTAACTCTTAATTGTTTCACTTAAGACTTCACCAAACCGAGCAAAGAAGGTAACAATCATTAAAATGCGTACTGCCCCAAACTTCCTCGTTTGCATAAACCCACATGAATACTATAAAACGGTGCTTATGCAAAATCTTCCTCAACAGCCCATTCAAGACCAGCCAACTACAGTATAACATACAAAATATCGATCTAGGGAGTCATAAGGCGTTTTCTCTAAGTGTCCCATCCGGTTTCATTTTCTTTAACTCAGAACAAAGTTTATGTACGCCCGAGGCGTGCCCGCAGCGAAAGCTTACAACTGTGTAAACTTCACAAATTGTTTACTGCCTTCAAAACTGGCTAGGAACTGTCGTTTGTCGTACAATGTACCTACGATGTGTACTGGGGTGGAAATAAAATTCTTTGCTGATAGTCCTATTGTTCTAAACACTTTTGTTAAGCTGCTATCTTAGCGTGAGTTTGCGTAAGTTTAGAAGGAATTCTGTTGAAACGCCTTCTTAAAAATATGTTTTGCGTTATCATATTAAACTTAAAATAAAACGCGGTATCGTGTTAACTGAAATAGTAGACAAGGTCTTTGCACTAAGTTAACTGGTTGCGTCACTTTTAGACGTTTATATTTTCAAGGTTCTGCATCAAAAGGGTAAAAATGGATTACAGTAACCTCAGTGACAAGGATCCTTCTTACTGATACTCGCACCTGACGTGTTTTATTTAAAATCCAATCCTATTTATCGCGCACACAGTAAAAAACGCAATTTATTCTCCTAATAGCGATTACATCCCGTTAAAAAATCATTTACGGAATACACACTAATAAATTTCAGAATGACTGACAAATTAATTTTCACATTCACAGAACAGAGATTTATCTGGTTGATTGACCTTCTAAAGAATCCTGGGATCAAAAATTGTTTGACCTTTAAATTAATTTGCTTCAAACCAAATGAGTTATTTTTGTAAACGCAATCATGTGGGATATTAAAAATAACTCATGAGTAAATATGACTGAGTGAACCACAATAAAAACGTGACAAATGGTTTCTTTTTTGCACAATTGCTTTTGTTCTGCTATTATAAGTTAGTATTATTTAAACCGATATTTGATATTAAATTATCAATGCAAAATAAACTTTTTATTTTTGTTACTCGTTCATGGACAAATCACCCAACCAATATAAAGTAAAATTAGGTTTAGAGCTCTTTTGAGTTGCACACGGACAGAGTCAGGACAAAAAGCTTATCATTTTTCAGACGTCAATAGTCTTCAAAAGAACAAGAATGAGTTTCTGCAAATAAATAGATCCAGCACCCTCCTTTCAGTCGTAAACTCATCAAAACGTAAAAATAATCCAGGTTAATAAAGCACAATATAAATCAGAATTATTGCTATATCACGCAAAACCAAATGCAACAATATTAAGACGTCTAATATTTCTTGCCACTGGAAACGTCAGAAAATAACAATGTTCATGCAATTTAACTGTTTTGTTAAACTGCGGCCAGTTATACCAGGGTACGTGAGTCAGCTGCAAAGTTAGAGGATTAAAGTTCAGTTACGACGAGGTAATTATGGACCTGTAACCGTATTTAACCCAGTTAAAAGCTGGAAATCAAACGTTATGGAGATGTGAGCAATTTCGTAGCAGGACAGCGAAGCGATTGCAGAATGTCTGCAATTATAACTTTCAATATGATATTTTATATTGCGTTTTGCTTTAGCGCTATTCCGATTGGCAATTTGATTGTAACTATTCTAGCTAGCATTCTTGCTTGTGATTTGTTTCGTAAAGATTTGTATCTTTTCTGAGTCTGGTCTGAGAGCATGAATTTCAATAATCAATGAGACCTTGTAAAGGCTTAAAATATTGGTTATTGGTGGCCAACCAATTAATGCTGGAGCATATAGCCAAAAGTTGCAGGTTCGAATCCTGTCGGTTTTTTTTTGGTGGGTACTAAAAATAATAGTCACCTAACCGATTTATACGGAACACTCAGTGACGGGAGTCTGACACGCACTTAACCGTATTTCCTAAGACTATTAAGTGAGTGACATCTCGCCTTATCCTGAGAGGGTCGGTAGACACGTGGCTATAAGCTTAGAGTTATAGTTACATATATATGGCGTTTCATTAAACCACCTAATTAGTTAAGAGGCTTTAGGACCACGTAATGCCGCACAGCGTTACCTTTGTAAGTTTACATCTGGATGCCATGAAATGTCTTGAGTGTGCAGTTACATAGTATGGGTTAAGATTTTTTGTTACAAGTTTCATAAAATTTCAGTTGCGAAATTACTAACAATAGTTAAATTTGTTTCAAAATTTAGACTAACATTATTATAAGCAGATAATAATTTGCTATAGTTTCTAGTGTATTATTCTAGTCCACTCATAAACTATAGTTTTGTGTAGTAATGACGAAAATTCAAGAGTAACATGACTTTTGCTTTTATTTGAGTTAATTTTCTCCAAATAATTACACTCGCATAACTACTTTATAATTCAGGCCCAGCTTTCCCACAAAACAAGTAAACCAACAAGAAATTATTTCTGAAGTCAACTTGCAAGCTCAGCACAAAGCGGAAATAGAGCATAATAAAATACAAAAATCAGAAACAATTTTCGCCGCTCCTTAAAGAGAGCAAATAAACGATTTTGAAACTACGGTAAAATTCACTGACCTTTCCACGCTTTTGTAAAGCCGTGAACATTGCCTTTACTACAGCTCTTTGAGTATACCGTGGCAGTAATACAAGCAAGACAGCACTATAAACTATGTGTAGTGTTGTCTTGCTTCCACAGCGGCAACGAAAATATTATTAATAACACTGGCACTTCTATGCTTTGGTTTATCCTTAAAAACTGTCTCTACTCTCGCTCCTAAATTCAAGTGTATAAGCACTATACATTGAGCATAG
Organism: Trichoplusia ni; assembly: GCF_003590095.1. NCBI lineage: Eukaryota > Metazoa > Arthropoda > Insecta > Lepidoptera > Noctuidae > Trichoplusia > Trichoplusia ni. The sequence goes on along the minus strand of NC_039484.1, from coordinate 11,414,276 downwards.
AGTCTTTTTTCCACAATCGCAACAAAAATCCAATGAAACCCGTAAAAATTGAAACAAAGTATTATATGGCAGTTGTGCAGCCGAAACAGCGCTATACAGTTCTCATACAGGCATCTCGCTCTAGTAACAGCAACAGTCACATTAATGAGCTCGTAGTAAAGGGCTTTGTATTAAGCAACTTTGTACATAATCCAGGCCCAAATAGTGTTAGTTAATAAGCTAAATACCTAACGTACACATTGCACGTGTAATTACTTTACTAGATTTTCTTTTCACTGAACTGCTAAAGGTTTTTTTCTTTGTTTATTAAACCTGTATTGATTGCAGTCTGTACTGGGATTGCCCGACTAGTTTCGAACTCAAAGAAAGAAAAGTGGTAGTATTCCCTACCACAAACCTGCCATAGTTATGTTATTGCTGTTGTAGGAGCATTAACAATATAAAAAAAATTGATATTACATTGCAACAATAGTTTTCGTTCTTTTTTTAAGCTTAGTTTTGTAGGTATGTACCATTAATAAAAGTGTGAAAAATAATACAAACAAAACAAATACAAATAATAAAATGAAGAGATAATATTTCGGTAAATTAAGCACTTTACTAAATTATTAAAAAAAGATATATATTAAATTTTAATGAAACTTTAAAAGTACCAGTACAAGCCAGTTGGAATTAAAGAAAGAGTCAGTTGGAATCGAGGTAGCATTGCGTGAGCTCAAAATCCCATGCCCAAAAACATTCACCCAGAAAACTGGAACGCAAAATACAACCGAAAACTTAATTATTAAAACGAAAAATTAAAAGTCCAAAGTTAGCAAGAAATTGTAATACACAAACGGGCCTACATCATTAATATTACATAAGATAACTTTAATTTGTGTTATGTGTGCTGAATATAACATGAGGTTCCGTAATGGCGGCGCAATGCGGTACTTTTTATGCTTCTGTGTTAATAAGTAGCAGGTGGGATGTACGCGTCGAATAATTGTGGGTAAGCAGTTCCAAATTAGTTTCTGAAGGAAACATTACGGTCCGTCGGACGCGTGTGATTATATTTGTGACTACGAATCTCTGTGCTTACGGCTTAAGCGACGATGAGAAAGTTCTTGGTTCATTTAAAAGTTATCAGACTAATTTGTATGTTGATTATATGTTTGTATGATATGGTATGTTTTCGGTGTTCTAGGTTTACTTTGTTCACGTTTTCCTGTGAGGTTTTCCACATTCAACCGTTCAATGCCATATACATGGGCAGTAGAATTATATTTATGAAACATTTATACGCTAACGTATTATGATGAAAAAATGCTAACAATAAACAATCGAAAACCATCAAACCTGGTAATAAAAGAACTCGGTTTTTGTGTTCATTTAAAAGTTAATACCACTATTATTTTTTCAGATTTTATCTTAATAAGGCAAACAACAAACAATTTCACATTTCCTAAAAACTCTTTTTATTTTCGAGACACATTTGCAAGCGCAAGACGAACAAAACTTACCTGGAGCGAGATTAGAAAACCGCTGAGCGCGCGTTCTTAAGATGCGTACTTTCAATTCTTTTTACAGCTTGGTATCTACTAAAATGTGGTGTTTGCTGTGCTGCATTAAACAACCAGCTTTATTGAATGTTTTTTTCTAGATTGAAGCTGTTTTTATGTACGCATTCTTTAATACGATTTACGTAATGGTGTCTACGTAATTATACGTAATTTTTATGGTGATTGCTGATTATAATCTATGTTACAAATGGAGTTAATGAAGCATAATGATGTGTTTTCTAAATTTATTACATGAATATTAAATTAGATTAAATGGAACACCTCTCCCTCTTGCAGGCTTGGCCTTTTCGAACATAGACTGGCACAAATAGAAAGAGGCCTTTTGCCTTTTGGGCACTAATTGCTATCTTAAATTTGAATCGTATTAACGGGTAGCTAGAGTTGAGTTTACTATGGATTCGGTCAGAAATTAGCCTTTTTAATTCCAAAGTGCTTTTGTCAATACCTTGGCGACACGATTCGGAGCTCCTTATGTATTTAACCCCTTAGGGTCTATATTTACTTAAAAGGGTATTACCGCCTTCTTTTATAAATAAAACAGTGTTACGCTTTACGCGTCATGAACACGCTCAGTACTGTTGAAATTTGCCTGAAGCCTTCTTGTTCTTAAGCTGTTTAAGGATCCTAAACCGACCATAAAGTTTCGTTAAAATAAACAGTCTGTATACCTCCTTTAATTCTCTCATGTCTAATCTTTGACGAACTTCGCTTTTGATAAAAAACAAATGAAAGGGACTTAATGAATTAACTTATTTGGGTAGTTAGACGATGTTTTTTAAGATTCCGTTACCAAAGAGTAGAAATGGGACCGTTTTTTTACGACGTTCACTTTAAGGAATTTAATTTATATTGCAGGAGATTTTACAAATATTCAAGTCACACGGCCAAAGACACCCAGACGCAGGACATGCAATCGAGGTTCTCACAAATGCGTTCTTAGGCGGGGATTGAACCTAAGACACATCGCGTCCACTGGGTTTGTCAAGCTGTTTGTACATCTGTCGCCTGATCTCACGAAGGTAAACAGTTACAATTTTCAAAAATGATCTACATATTTATGTAATAAATCTGATAGGTGGCCATTTTTTTTCGGACAGCCTGTTTGTGCAGAACCCAGTCATCGCTACTCTGATTCTCATTTGACGGTTCTTTTCTATGTAAATTTTTCCGTATGGCCATGTTCAATCAATGTGGATAAAGTACATATTATTATGTAGACAAGAACATTTATGATAACAAAGCTCCATCAATACGATCAAAGAGCATTGTTGAGGTCTGAAAGAGAGTTAGCGACAAAACGGCGCTTTTAGTTCGTGGTTTCTAGGTACTTTCAACTGCTTTTTATAAATATATTTCCTTTACGTAAAATTGTGATCAGAACATTTTTATTTATAGTTTACCCTAAAATAGACTTAAGAAACTTTACAATATAGTTCTAGTGACTATTTTGGCGCCGTCCTAAAATGTCATTCTGATAGAGAAGAAACTCCATGGGTTTGTAACTCCATAACGTTTAAATTAAAATGATTGAAGATGATATACCTAAGTTCACAAAATGTTTACACAGTGGTAGACTTCGTACTTGAGCCGCATACATTGTGATGAATATGTAAGTATAAAGTTTTAGAAATAGTTTAAGTACGCCCCATGTGAGTTTATCTCAGCTAACCAGGTTGACCAATACTTTTAATTATAATTTTGACCTTGGACAACACGCTCAGGGTCTACTGTGACTATACTGTGTAGGTCTAATTATAATGGCCTCGTTTCATACATTCGTCCTTGAACATGCTGCAAAAATTCTTGTTTATAGAATAAGAACGACAAGAAAAACACGTACTGCAATTAAGACGAAGTAAGTAAATAGGGTAAGTAAGTAAGAGTCCTACTAGCACTTGAACAGTTATCATTGCAATGGTAGGGTTGATAAAGTCTTCGAAAATTTCGTTATTGTACCAAAGAACGCTAATATGAAAGCTCAGTTTTTCAATTTTCAACTCGGTTCTAATACGCAAGATTATTCTACAGGCACGATCTTCCCAAAATTTTGAATCGGTGACGTTGTAATTACGTTGCCAATTTCTGGATGTAAATGACCAAATTACAAGAAATTTTCTTGGAAAACTCTATAAACCTCTCATTACATTTTTTATCAATTTGAATTATGTGGAATAATTGTTAATTATGAACTACGCTGTCTTGCCTCAAAACTGCCAGTAGTTGAATGAGTTAGAATCCGTTTTCAATAACAAACTGTATTCAATTTTGTTTGACAAAATGTCTTCTTTTTCCTGTTACGTTTTATGGGTGAATTTCCCGGACCCAAAAATTGCGTGGCATCGATGAAATCGGTACTAAAAAGCATTGTTATAATGTTCTAACATTTTTTTTTAGGTAGATGACATAAAAATCTATCTGTAGCACTAAATATTTTATTAATATAATTAATAGGTTTTCAAAAAAAAAAAGTTAAACCACATAATCTTTCATCGCCGTGTTTGTCCACGACTCACCTTGATGTATTAAAGTCATCATTGATCAAAAATGTATCGTTATTTATATTAAAACTTAGTTTTATTTGGTTCGTGAATAGTTAGAGTATTGACTCGGAATACATTTATTCAAATATTTACACAATACAACGTATGGTTAATAAAAAACCATTTGTCCCAGAACTACCTTTCATCGCCATGTCCTAAACATATTTGAGAATATTGCATATTCTAACGTTTTGCGTCGCTCCCGTTTTGCGTTAAACGTTGCATATAAGTAACGTCGAAAGGCTAGACAAGGAACGACGTGTGTACGTGCCTGCGTTTTCGAGCTATAATTAAAAGTATTCAATTTTTTTGGTACTGGACATTTTTTCTTTCATCGCCGTGGATAGGTCTAACTTCTATTTCAATAAGTTTTTAATCTCGATTGAGCATTCAATACAATGCCATTTATATTTAGCTTATTTGTAAAGTGTTCATTACTGTGAATTATTACCAGTTTTTTAGTAAATTGAATTATACCCCTTGATTTTCATCGCCGTGCTCTCATTTCCGTGGTTTCCGTGGACAAAATTTGCTATGGCAATGAAAAAAAATACACGGGAATGAAAAAAATATCATCGCCGTGCCTTGTAAAACAGTTTCCTTTCATTGCCGTGGCCACGTGTTTCATTTCCGTGACTTATGTTTGTTTCGCCACTAGACAGGAATGTATCTATTTATAGTTATATTATAAAAATAATATCATGTGTGACTGGATTTTTACACATTATATTCTATTATTATTGCGTATAAATTAATAGTATTTATTTTTGTTTCAATGATTAACTTTATCATTTAAATATTCTTGTACACTATAATAACATTTCATTGCCATGGACGCCTGTTTCATTGCCGTGCATGCATGTTTCATCGCCGTGGCACGGAATTTTCAATCTTGTATATCTCGTTAGTTTTTTAAGCTATCTGCTAGATATTAAGCAAAACTGCATATCTGATCGAAAACTTGAGAAAACACTATTTTTTATTGTTCCAAAGTTGAAGAATAAAAAATCCACGGAAATGAAGATTTTTTTGGACCTGTTGAAATTCACCCTTATCGGATATATTTTTTATACCGTCCGAAAATATTTACCGTATGTAGAATACTGTGTCACGTGTAAAATTCTACACTATGCACCAAAACGAAGAATTTCTGCGAAATCAAAGCATTCGATGCTACAGATTTTGATACTTCAAAGTATTTTACTTACATAATTTGCTCAAAATAAAGGTAAAATCCCGAGATTAACAACATTTGTCAAAGCATAACTCTCATCTATTAGGTATTCCACAAAATAGTACACCTAGATACATTAATTTGTCACACGAACACGTACCTCCATTAAAATTAAATATGGCTAAAATTTGACCTACTTTCCGCACCCAGCAACACATATTTCGTACATTATGTATTACAAATTAACACTCCATTTGGTTGGAACTAACCTTAGCTGAGAGGGAAAGCATGTTCCCAAGGTTCCAGGGGATCCCTACAAAAACATTACGGGCTTCAAGTCCTCGCCACGCCCATAATTACCCGCAGACCTAAAATAATACGTCTTTATGCGGTGTCAGTTGAATTAAAATTCCTTGTATTTTGTTAGCCGAGATTTTGTTTCATCTTTAGTACAAGATCTAAAAGCTTTTTGGGTTTTGTAAGTAAAGTGAGCTCTCTGTCTTCCTATCTCAGACATGAGTGAGAATTACAGCGCTTTCTTAAGAAGTATTTTTTGCCTGTTAACAAGTAATAGGGTTCCTTGTTGACTCCGAAATATTTTTAGGTATTTTTGCGTCCTAAATGTATAAAATTCGTTTGTTCAACATTTTTTGCAGCTGAAAGCGTGTCCATAATCTGATTTGTTAACTTTATATCCAATAAATTTGGCTTACATCAGTATCTTTCGTAAAGTCTTCTCTTAGCTACACTTCAATCAATTCTGGTAACTATTGGGTACTTATCTAGTCTAGACTTGAGTATCCCAAAATGTAATAAAATGTGAAAGTTTGTAAGACGTAGGTTTTTGTACCTCGCTCGAAGCTGAAGAGTAAGGCTCTAGACATACATACATTACACACATATATGTTTGAAGCTCACCTACTCATATAAATTTTATGACTATTGGAGGTCCAAATGGTTCAGAAAAATCCAATGGCACATTTTCTTAGCCTTCATTTTTAACCTTAGTAGCAAGTAATCGTTTCGTCGAAGATTTGTATTTGGACTAATTTTTTCCCACAACTTCATTCTTATGACTATCGTACATAAAGCAAATGTTTTAATTTAAGATGTCAACCGCCTCCGTACTAACATTCCATGAAAAGTCAAGACTTTCATACTAACTCCGCACAAAGGATTTTCGTTAAGAATCGTTATATTGCGGTTGTTTACAAATATTCAAGTCACATGACAAGGACACTCATGCCAATTCATGCAGAAATTAGTATTACAGCAGACGAACTAGATGACTTCAACAAACATTTCTCAAATTTCGTTTCATTAAACCGATGTTCCATAATACAACGCTATAAATTCCATACAATGTATCCAAACAACGAACAACTAGAAAAATACCGGTTTAATACCAAAAAATATTCACAGACGCAGACCTCTTGAATCCAGAAGCTGAAAAATTATCATAAATGATATACTCGTCACAATTCCTTTTGAAACTAGCACCCTTCTTGTCTTATTCATGAGTTTTGACAGAAACGGGTTATAAGATACAAAACGAGTGCTCTTTCATTCCAAAATTCTTTTGTCGCCCTTTATTTAATTCAGAATTTTAAGCAGTGTTTTATACAGTCGAGATAGCTTTGTAAGTTATAAGTTTCAATCTAGGATCTCTGCATTGTTGTGAGGTATGTCTAGGGATATTTTTAAAAAAATATTTTTCTTCCTTTTGTCTGTTTGGATTCAGTGCCGTTACTCCGTCTGCACGTTTAGTTTCTTCTTTAATTTGGCTTTGTCTTGGCAACTGTTTGCTGTCTCTTTTTGTTCCAAATACAAGAAAATATTTCGATTCAATTTTCGTTTAAGGATTTACTCGTTTGGCTCGGTTTTCAGAAAGCGCTTACATGTTTCTGTTGTAGGTGTACACGTGTTTATACACGTGTTGCACGTGAACATGTGTAGGTAATTATGTTAAATAAAGTATAGATTTTTGTGTACACCCACACGTCTTCACTTGGTAACAAGAATTTAATCTAAAGAACCTATTAAACTTAGGACAATTTTTCTTCTGTCAGTGTTCGCGAAAACTAATTTTCACTATATAGCCCAAACTCTGTATAATATCGAAAAAAAGTAGAGTACAACAGAAATAAAACCACGAAAATTTGAACGGTCTAGCTGAACTCAATACAGTATTTTGACGGACGGACAGACACAAAGAAAAATAGATTTCCGTATTACCCTTTCGGAGTGTAACCCTCAAAAACAGAGTAAATAAGCAATACTTTCATTACACAATACCTAAATCCTTCACTTCAACTTAACATCCTAAACCAAGTACTAAATACCAACATCAAACAATACGAAACGTTCCATACAAACCCGTCTAATTGTGAACCCTTTACTTAATCAACGCAACTTGAACCAGTGACGACGCTCAGATGTTTCCATGAATGAATAACTCGCCTTTTGACGTTCACTTGACATTCACACGACTCTATGAAACGGTTAAGTCGTACAATTTGAGGAAACGTATGGGTATTTAGCAATGGGAATAGGAAAGTGAATTCTTGTTTTAGTTTTTGTTTTAAAAGAGAGTTATTTTAGAGAGTTTGTGGATGGAAATCTTCAATGTTCTGTAGCAACATAGTGAATAACTGAAATAGAATTACAAAATCCATACGGAATCGTTATCATAAGAAGTAGCATAAAAACGCATAATTTTATTAAATGATGCAACGGTTTACCCCCGCGTATTTATCGGGAGTGCCCGACTCGTTTCGGACTTAACCGGAGTCCTTAATCATGAGCTGACGCGGCGGGGTCACGAGACGAACTGAGGTGGGTGTGAGATACGCGTGAGTAAACCGTTGCATCATTTAATAGTGAATCAGTCTCACGATAGTTACTAAGTTACTATAAAAATAAAGATTTTGCATTATTTTTAAATATAAATTGTTTTGACTACCCATCCTGAAAAAGTGATCCTGCGACCTCCGGTGTAGCAGTTAAGGCCAGTAACAACTAGACCGACATTCCAGTCAATAACATAAATACCACTAACAGTTATAACAGTCATTACGAATGGATATCAGTATTACGAATGTATTCACAAAATCTGAAATATTCATTTTGAGAGCAATGAAGCTTTGTTAATGAAAGCTCGTTAATGACTGTGTGGTTTTATTCAGTGTTTATTTTTGGAACATTTGAATTATTGGAAGAGCTCGAGTGCTGATAATTTGATTTATTTTATATTTTAATAGTACGAGGCAAAATGAAGGGTAAGTCATCACCTGTTGAAAAAATATTTTCATTTTTTCTCCGGTACGACATAAGTGTCAATTTACACGGAAAGAACAACGGCCGGGAGCGTATCAGTTAAGCAAAACATTAAATGTTAGTTATAATATATTATTGTGCTAGCCGTTAGCAGTTTGCTCTTATTGTTGCTGCTCTTATAGTAGGGATTAACCCTAAGATATTACAATAGAACCAAGAGTTGAAAGCGAGATGAGCTTGTCTCTTTCAAAAAATCCTGACACAACCTAGTTTTTAGGAGAGAAATATAAGAACTAGAAAGTCCAGCATTGAGACTCGATAAATATTCCTTTTAATAATTAAAACAGTAAATAGCCGCATTGCTTAAAGTCTGTATATCGACTGACGAGAGCAAATATCGGAGGTGCCAGACTAGCTAAGGGATCAAACGGAACCCTTATACGTGAAGTCATTACGCGTCGCGAAACGAACTCAGTTATTAATTAAAAGTTAAAATATGTTTTACGATAACAAGGAGTATTTTACATCACCAGTTCAACATAAACATAACCTTATTCGATATACAGTTTTGTGATGTTTTCATAATAGTTTGTTGATATCATTTTCTTTGAACTTTTGAATGACGGGCGAAATCGCATCACAGACATACGAACACCTGTCTACATCGTACAATCTCTGATTTTTAGAAATATTTTTCACAAAAGACATGAAAATCAAGGAAAAAGGAGAGCAATAAACATATATCATCGTCATTAACCCATCAGCATAAACGTTTACATATGAAAAAGATCTCAGGATGAGTGATCGCAAGTTTTTCATATGTTTAAATTTTTTCTTACATTGAGAAAACTGTTCTCATATAGAACGAGCTCGTACACGCTTCGGGCAAATATACAAAAAGGCAAATAAACGAAGACATACTACGTAAATAAATTATGTAAGAACTGCAAACACTTTCAAGCGAAGGAACTGTGTTTTTTCTGATGAAGAGCGACGACAAGGAAATTGCATTGACACAAGGCTCTTACTTTTTATTTCCGTTAGATGAAAACTGTTTTTTTTTAAGTCTCGGTGGTTTTATTTGCGAAACAACTTGTTAACCTAGTTATTCGATCTAAAAATAGATGGCACCACCTTATACAGTGCGACACTTCATTAAAAATAAAATTATATAAGGAAATTGACTGCAATGAGTGTCTCAAACAATATCTTTACGAAACATAACTTTATACAAAATTTAATTAAATCCTAACGTAATAAATAAACTCTAATAAGATGGCACACAGTCATCAAAAAGTCAATAATCCAAAGTCTTGTTAGACAAGGCATCCTTGAAGGTATCTCATAAAGAAAATAGCTGACAATATAATATGTGTTCAGAATATAATGAGAGAAACCTTACATGTAACACAAGCATCACTTACGTCGATCCCGTGGCCTTTCCCTCATTATACATGTACCAAATATAATACCGAACAAGCTGTCTAAGATGGTGTTTTTGCAGAATCATATTATGAACCTGTTTTCTGATAAAAATTATTAGAGGAATAATACTGTCATGGTAATTTGTTTTGCGTCTTGTGTTAACTAATATATGTAGGTATCGAATAGCTCTTAATTAATCTAAGTAGATGAAATATTAATGTCCATCTTTTCCAACTCTTCTAGAATAGTGGTTAATAGTGTAAACTAAATAATTGCTTTTGTAGTTCTTGTTTTATTTATCTGAAAACTTACTAAATACTATTGCTCTACTAATATGACAGTCGGTCATGTCTATCCACGAATCTATATCTATACTAATACTAATATATAAAGCTGAAGAGTTTTATTGTTTTTTGAATGCGCTAATCTCAGGAACTACTGGTTCAAATTGATTTATTTTTGTGTTGAATAGACCGTTCATCGAGGAAGGTTTTAGGCTATATATCATCACGCTGCGACTAATAAGAGCGAAGATACAATGGAAAATGGGGAAAAATCAGGGCAGATATAAATAATAACTTATATCTTCTGACCACGCGGACGAAGTCGCAGACAACAGCTAGTAAATGATATAGCGGCTACTATTTTTATTTAAGGTTCATAGTATGATTCTGCAAAACGACCTCTTTAGGACTCCACCTTCAACGTTGTCGCGTGGATCTGCCGTCGTTAATTAAGCTTGAGTAATTCTGAGCTCGCGATTTAATGTCAGTTGTCTTAGTATTGATTGAAACACACGTCTTGTGGCCTAATGAATATTTGACTTTGGTTAGTCCTTTTAACGCTCAACTTGGCGTAAATTAATAGATTGGGAATTGAAACATTGTTCCAATTTCTTTTGTGTATCACTTGAGATGAAAAAGTGTAATAGATTTTCATTCTAGTATGCTTTCAGACTTTTTAAAACTTAAGGCTAGTCTTTTTAGTATTTTGACACACTTTGATTTTTTAAAAATAGTATCATTTTAGAAGACAGAGGAATTAAGTCGTTTTTAATAAATCGTGAAATTACTTTAATTAAATCAAAAGTTGCTCCATTTTAAAAATTAACTAAAACTTCTCTTCGAATTGGGATTTCTGTACAAATATCTATTCTTTTATTTAGTAAAATCTATTTCCAATAGTTCGTTTTAAACCGCATTTCATTTTTCCAATTCAGGAGATAAACGTTAACAGACAATTTAAAATTATTTTAGACATTTCTCTAATATTTCCCACGTACGAACCTCGTACCGATTTTACAATACGTACAGCAACAAGGCAATTTCGAAGAAACATCGCTTTGATACGAGAAGTAAAGCAGTCACGTTTTTTATCTCATGAATAAGAAAATTGAATGCATAATCGTTTTGGTGAGCGTTTAATTTTTTTTATTTTTGAAGCTATAAATGTATCAAAAATTAGGTATGGATTCGGACTTTTAAATTTTAATGCAATTTATATTATTTTGTTAGGTTTTGCGTCTTGTAATAAAAAATAACAATGTTTTTTATTTAATTTTCGTGATATAGGATTATGTTTAATTGTTTTTTAATTACTATACAGAGTTCGGTATAGTTGGGATTAGTATATGAACTATACATCCCAATTATTCTTAAGTTAAGTATTTGTTCCAAATCTACACAAGATCTGACTCTCCATTAACTTTCTCAGAAGGAAAAAAGCTTCAACATTGAAATCGAACCTTCAATTAAAATCGCCGTTCAATTCTAGCAAAAACAACAGTGACGTTTAAGAAGTCAACGGAGAAAACAATAAAACACGACTGAATACGAATGTTCCACTTCTAAAATGCGATAAACCTCCTTCGTACGTCGATCGTACCAACGGTCATACATTACGTACGTTCTAAGATCGTATCGTAATGATTGCGGTGGACTTGGTCCATTACGACGCTAAATGATGGTGGGCCATCGAGACTTGGAGCTAGGTTTTACTCTATTAAGTAATAATCTAGGGTTATGCTTATGATGTTGTTGGGATATTAAAGTGATGTTCATCTGTTGAGAGGAGTATTGTTTTATTGGTATTGATTTTTTTTGTCTATGAACGTTGTTATTAACTAATTTCTGATAATTTTATTTGACTAAAAATAAATGAGGAATTTTTCAAATGTTTCATTGTCGTCATTTCGTCATCGTCACCTCGACCTTACTTGATGGTTGTCACTAAAAGAGGCTGTTGGTATCAAGATTTTTCCGAAAAATATATGAAAATTATGTAGATATAAAAAAAAGTTTTACGTTTTCTTTTTTTTTTCTCTAGCCCACTGAGTCCCACTGCTGGGCAAAGGCCTCCCCCAAATCCTTCCACGACTCTCTATTCTGGGCCGCATGGAACCAGCCTGCGCGGTAAGCGTTAAGGTAGTCTCGCCACCGCTTCCTAGGTCGCCCACGACGACGCCGTCCATCCGTTGGACGTTTACGTTTTCTTACTTTTCATTTATTCTTAATAAGTTCTTGTCAAAAAACACAATCTAATTTCATTTTTACAGTCATCCGACATCCTCAAAAAACAACACCGTAACAATCTCCCTACCACGATAATTTATAATCAGGACGATTTACGATAATATTCGGGTTCAATCTAGAAATTATCTCAACAAGGAGTTTGGAACTAAGCCAAATAAACAGCAATAGGCCTATCCTAAGGGACTTATTACGGTAATCGTTGAAATGCGAGCATATGCGTATATCAGGGATGTAATCCCACAAGACGTAAATGGCTGAGAATACTAATACACTTTTACATGTAACGGTATACTTAGAAGACATCTCTTTTCTCTAACATTTTGCTAATTTTATTATCAGTGTAGAATAAGTGACAAGAAAGATGCTCAAAATCTTACACTATTATAGAGCAATTGAATAACATATATGAAAAGGCGCTGTTTGTGGGTAAATTTTTGATAATGAAAGGCAAAAAAATTGAGCGAATTAAGATTTTATAAGGTATCGGTATGGTATGATTTTTCTTTTTGGGGTGGCGTTTTTTGATTTAATAGATCTGTAATTGAATGTTTCTAAAATGCCTTTTCTGTCCTTATCATATGATTTTGTTATATTTCATCAATTTTAATTAAAACGATATCTAATTTGATGGGGCTACCGATCTTAATTTAATACTATGTAATCCATTTCAAAAGGTAATCTAGCTTTTATAAGTTAATCATAAAAATCAAGGAATATAAATCAAGATTTGATCTGTTAAGTCAACTGCAGCAAGGATCCTTTACAAAAATAGCAAGGTCTCGCTATTCGTGATTTTACAGAACGAACATTTTTTTATGTTCACACATTAAATACATTGAAAGTGTCCTTCCTTGAAGGTACAGAGCATTCCATTCCTCTCCGATTTCCCGCGGTATGTCGGACTCTTACCGGTTGAAACCACGACGTTCTTTCTCACCTTTGAACCGTGGCAAGGAATTCCGAGTGTTAAAGCCTTCAAAAAGGATCAAATAGTTCAAGATTGATTTAAATAGAATAAAATTTGAAGCTTAAGGTTGTTCTTTGAGACAAAATCCAGTTTTGACTAAACGGATACCCAAGTGGTTGCGAACACCACGCCAAAGTTAACGGCGTGTTGTATGATCCCCACGTAGTACAAGCATTTGTGTGCCCTTGAGTGCTTCTCCTACGCAAAAACAAAACCTCAATCCAACCTCGGTTCGTAGTATACGAAGTTTTTATATACATACTACGCTTTATTTCATAGCTAGCATGTGTGTTTAATCTTTTATAGGAGTAATGTAAAGTACCATTTACAACCCACTAAACCTAGAATCACCCATATATCACCTACATAATATTTTACTTTTATTCCTATAAAATTTAACTTATGTGTTTTCTGGAAACGACCAAGCTGCGCCTGACAGTACTTTTATTACTTTTAGTTTTTGAAGTAGATTTTTAAATCGTGGCGCAAGCATTTATTCCGCGCATGATTCAAGCTTTTATCTTGAGATAAAGTTTACATATGGTTGTGATATTCGTCGGTAAATCGGAATCGAAGAAGTTACATTGCCTGCATTTAAAGCTGAGGGATCGTCTAGTAAGTAATGTGTGCACGTCTGGTGTTTGAACAAAAGTATCTTCAAATAACGTTTAAAACTGTTCTCAGGTATTTAGAATTCTTTCATAGCGTATTTTTATTTATCAAGATTTTAGTTTAGGACTTAAATGCTTATTATGGGTAGGGAAACTAGCTTTCCCAGCGAAAGTTTCTTGCCCATAAGAATTTTAAATGAAATAGACTTTTTCCCAGCAGTACATTATTTTGGGTAAAGTTAAGCAACGTTTGGTAAGACTAATATTATCGGATGAGCATTTTTTGATCTGTTTTTCAGTATCCTTTTTGTACGGACCGCTTTACCGCTTTTTACAACGCATTTCACCAATATGAAGAATCATACACGTGTTTGTCTCAGTAAAGAGAGAACGCCTTTGTCAACGCCTTAACGTATTGGTGGCAAGTATTAAAACATTGATCAATCAATATTACTGATGATATATTCCAAAAGCGACCTTAAAGATACCACCAGGAAAAAACAAAAAGTTTTTTGTTTCCCTGCAAAACTACAAACTACCATTCACTTTTGAACTCGGCCAGCGCTATTACGATTGGATTTGGTTTTGTTTTCGGTATTCAAAGAAAAACTTACTTGTTTACTCCATAAACTAATTTTAAATGTGCCTATTTACCTGGCTGGACCCATTCCCGTTTTATTCCTCCGATAAGCTTGGTCGTTTAGTAAAGGTGCGATGAGAATATTAATTATATCGATAAATAAATTTGTAATTCAAATTCATTTCCTCAAATTTATTAGTGAACTTGGATCTGTTGATTCTACGTACTTTACGATATTAATAATCTAATTCCAGAAAGGGATTCGTAAATACAAACTAATAAAAAGTACTACTTAAATTTGAAAAGTTTCGTTACCATGGCAACCAATCAACACTGATCCGTTTCTGTTTACATGGCGTATAAAATTTATAAGGAAAATACTGTAAGAACTTTCACGCTAAACACGTTGATACCAGCTTAACCTAATTTAATAAAAAAGCACTTTCTTTTTCTCGTGATCATATTTTATCGATACGATAATGAGAGACATACGTGGTACACCACTATCTTTCTTCCCTGAGGCGTCTTTAAATGCCTTACGTAACTTATTTGTCCTGGCTCGGTGCCTTAAGTACTTACTCAACCCGCTGATGCTTTTAAGGTTGACGGAAAATTATTATACCTAGCTCGTTCCCCCGGTAGACCTAAAAGGTAAAACTCGTTCATATTTTATATTAGTTCACTCTTCAGTCAAATCGATGGCTTCCTTTCTTTTTTTTAATGTTTGTACGTACACTGCTTAATCAATTTGAGACGAAGCTCAACATTTTTAACAACTTTTTCTCAATTGTTTCCTTATGCGTATTTATTGGGATCGCCAAACTTAACCATACTCAAACAACGTTATTTTTGAGAATAATCTCATTCTGACTTGATTTTCTGAATTATACCCACTTTTTTGTATTTAAGGTCATTTGAAGTTATTTTTATCAAACATCTCGATTATAATAAGGCGTTTAGCGGATAAAGTCTTTCATAACAACAATTGTACAAATGAGATATAAGTTGTTGCCATAGCAAATAAGTGCTCCGATTGAGTTTATTTTTTACTTTCTACATGTTATCTTGGATGAAGGAAAACGGAAGATAACGTAAATACTTTTCCAGGAATGAATTTGATCTTATTTTTATTATTTTTTGTTTCCTTAAGTTATTTTCGAAAAAAATCTCATTTTATATTTACCCAACTTTATTAATTTCTCACAGTAAAATAAGGCTTAGAAAATCACTTTACGAACCCATTATTAAAGATAGACATAATAAATGATACCTACTACCTTTTCAACTAATAGTATCATTTTGGACAAAAACAAAATACCTTTTTTCCAAAAATTCAGGCACTCATTCTATTATTAAATGATGCAACGGCTTACTCAAGCGTATTTATAGGGATAGCGCGACACAAACCCGACTCGCGATGCCGCCGCGTCAACTCATGATCAAAAACTCCGGCTGGGTCCGCGTGAGTAAATCCTTACATCGTTTAATAATTAATCATTCTCACGATAGTTATTATTAAAACTCATTCTATTGTTTAATAATAATCATGATGGTATAGGAGAGAAATGCCGCTCTACGCCGTATATTGCTCTCTCTCGCTTCCACAGCCATACTAATATTTTCATAAGACGTAGTAATAGCTGCACTGAACAAAACTGAAACAAAACTTCTCCCAAAAAAAATCTGATTGCCTCAACATCCTGAAGGCAAAAACAAAAACTTTTAAAGACTTTCCAATTACTTAAAAACAAATATTTTTTTCTAGGAATTCTGAGACTTAGGCCTCGACAAACCCTTGCCTCGTGACGTAAGTATGTATGTAGTAAAATGGCTTGCAATAAAACTAATGAACTACGTAATGTGTAATGAAAACGCGTAGGCGTTTAGTGTCTGAAAGCCATCCCATTTGTGGAAACGATTACATGAACTGTATTTAATTGTCACTGTGATGACTGAGTTTATGACTACTATATGTATCTTCTTAACGATAGGTATTACACTATGTGCTATCACTGTTCTTAAGACGGTAATTGTAGTAACTTTTAAAGTAAAGCTTTTCATGTTTGTATTAAATTACAAAAATTGAAAATTAACGCGGATATGCAATTCCTTTTGATGGTTCAAATGACCACGGTCAATGAAACGTGTCGAAACGTCAAAACATTAAAAGGAAAAATTGGGAGTACTCGTTTATTACACGAATGCACAATAGAAATTCAAGTTTAAAAATATACAATTCAATATCGTCAAATATGGCCATGTTTTTTTACATTGACTCGAAAACACTACTGAGAACTTGTTCTTGCCATAGCACTCGATGTTAAAACAAATATATCTTGAAAATAACTCAAGTATATTTCTTTTGTAAATCCAACCCTATACCGCAAACATACCCATGTAAAGTACTGAAACACTCACTAATCAAAAGAATTCGACAGAATTCTCTTGTGTCAATTTTGGGATTTATTTTTTTGAGAAAGAATGGCAAGAAAAGAGTTTTTATAAGGCTCGTTTTTCAGCGTTTACGTAACCTCTACACATCCTTCAAGTGTATTGAAGAAATTCACACTCTATGTATTATTCTGAACTCTTTAAGATTCGATGAAGCAAACCTTGGCTGCCAATTAAATAACTATTACATTCTTAATTGGTGAACTACTTTACATGCTACTTATCACCATGCCCATACCTCCAGGGTATAAGAGAGGAGTTCGTACACATTCACTATTTGATGAAAATTTTACACACCCC
Organism: Trichoplusia ni; assembly: GCF_003590095.1. Taxonomy (NCBI): domain Eukaryota; kingdom Metazoa; phylum Arthropoda; class Insecta; order Lepidoptera; family Noctuidae; genus Trichoplusia; species Trichoplusia ni. The sequence goes on along the minus strand of NC_039484.1, from coordinate 11,396,859 downwards.
ATGGGATATGTTTAATTGTACTTATGGGTTCAATTTACAAATCAGGGATGTTAATATCGTTTTCTCCTCTACATTTCACCCTCTAAATGTATTTCATATTACATTACATTCAACAACCTTCAACATCACTCACGAACAACCCTAAGAAACCCTTTTAGTGAATTTTGTAGGTGTGAAAATAAGCGATACATCAAAACTGTATGCGTACGTTTTTTGGGTCATAGCTTTGGCGTTCGGATGTTTTGCCTTTTTTGCTTTTGGAACTAAGGAAATACGCGGTCGGAAAATTTACTTTAGCCATTGGACATCATTTTTTAAACCATCATCATCGGCCTAGCCTTTTCCCAACTATGTTGGTGTTGGCTACCAGTCCAACCGGTTTCAGCTGAGTACCTGTGTTTTACAAGGAGCGACTGCCTATCTGAACTCCTCAACCCAGTTACCTGGGCAACGCGACACCCCTTGGTTAGACTGGCTGTCAGACTTTTTCAAGCTTCTGACTACCTGTAACGACTGTCAAAGATGTAGGAATAGCAGCCGGGACCCACAATTTAACGTGCCTTCCGAAACACGAAGGAACTCGCTATGACAAAGATGGTCACCCATTTACGGACCAACCGCGTCAAGCATAGCTTAACCTGTGATTGAATCACTTATGCGGTTATAGCACAGCCACGAGTTAATTAACATCATTTTTTTAACCAAACAAGGTTAAACTTAGCTGGCCACGTTGTCCTTCTTTGAATTAACTTAGCGGAAGTTTTGAAATCACAAACGTAATTAGCAGAATTCTCTTTCAGAGCCACACCAGCTGTTTACGCTTAAATACTCTATAAACACTACAAACTCCAACCAGTTGCCACTAGGTAATCCATATTATAAATTACATGAATAATATTCCCAACTTTCACAACTTTACTGGTAGATTTCCCTTGGGAACTCCAATGCCAACGTATGGTCACAGATGTAAACTACTTTCATGCCAATGCCAATAGTATCGAATATGTTTTTTTAGGCGAAACTGTGTTAATGTGGTTTTCGTACATGGAATGGAAGAAAAACACTGCGTGAATCGGATGCGGGATTTAAGTAAGTGCTTGTTTTCTTTGCGTCGTACGAGTGATTGGGTTTTAAAGTGGCTACGAATCACTTATAAGTTTTGGTGGCTGTATTTTTGTACATGGTATAGATACTTTAGTTGTGTGTAGTATATGAAATTCATCCATCGATATCCCAGAACAAACCCGATACCAAAATTCACTTACGATAAACCCCACACCCCTGCATACACCGACCGCTCATATTAAAGCAAGAAGTAACCACATACAGCGTTATGACTGCCTTAGCATGTCGTTTCCCGCATGTGCTACCGACGCATACGGAAAGAATCACCATAGCAACACGACTCGTGGTGTTGTAAGCGAAGTAAAAAGATTACTCACAGAAATATTAACAGATGTTGAGTTTTACTTAGTTATTCTGTACTTTCCCACGGAAATTTACTAAAATAAGTTATTTTTATATTTTCGTTGGTACCTAAGAGGTGAAACTGGAATTTTCTTATAAAGGCTATGATATTTTTCCGTCTATCTGTCATTTGGCTGTATCTCAAAGACGGTAATAGTTAGGCAGTTGATATTTTCATAGATTGTTATCTTCTGTTGTTGCTATAATAACAATTACAAAAAAGAAATATCGATGTTAAACCGCGGTTCCCACTGTCATAAATTTGATGTATTTTGTTGCGTTTTTTTTACCTGATTTGTACATAACCCTCAGTGTCGCGGGTCTGACTCGTACTCCTCAGGTTCTTTTAAATTAGTTACTTACATCATTTTAAGCAACGATAAATTTCAGCGATAGTATAAAGTTGACTAAATTGCTAATCGACTACATTCCTACATTTCGATTGTTAACGAGAAATTGAAGAAACCTTTTTGGGTCAGTCTAAAATTGAACACTTATAACTGCAATTCTGAACACACCCAAAACACAACATTGACAAATTAGCCGCGTTTATGTCGCATTGCCTACCTTCCAAAAGCAAGCCAAAACATATATTACCCAAAGCATACATTGTAGAACCAAAGCCAAAACATTATTCTTGCCGTGACAACTGGACACAATATTGTAATCTCGATATGGACACTAACTGAAACTAACGTTCAAATGTCCTTGTATGTGTGCAACATTCCTGTTCAATGCTTACACAGGTCTATGTGTGAGTGAGCTGACTCCTAACTTACAGAACTTGGAGCTCCGGAAACTAGTTTGAGCGAATCTATGATGTAAATCTGACTAGTAGTTGAACAACTGGGTATGATCAGGTTTGATGTGAACTAGAGATAGATTTATCGATCTCGGGTATAGTTTCAATCTTCCGTGTAATATTGGCTGCCTGTAATGAAGCGATATTGACGAACCTGAAATGAGTTAGTTGGGAAATGTTGTTTATTTCTAAGCTTATGAACTGGGCTTTAACTACTGACTATAAAATTCAGCATAACGTCGGGGTGATGGTGCAAATCAGCGGAACTGTCATTGGATTAAGTGTATCTGAAAAATCTAATTAAATTTTAAAATATAATTAAAAAAGAGTTATTCAGTTATGAGCAAAACTAGATGTATTGCAGATACGTGTAATTTAAGTATGTTTGACGACCTCCGTGGTCGAGTGGCGTACGCACCGGTTTCAAGGTGTCGCTAGCTCTGAGGTCCCGGGTTCGATCCCCGGTCGGGTCAATGTAAAAATTCACATTTTCTACATTGTCTCGGGTCTGGGTGTTTGTGGTACCTTCGTTGTATCTGAATTCCATAACACAAGTGCTTTAGCAACTTACTTTGGGTTCAGAACAATGTATGTGATGTTGTCCACATTTAGTTATTCTCTTCCGAATTAACTTTCTGCCGATTAAGCATGATTTTACTAGCGCATTTTTACATTGTGTTTACTTTGATAGTATATTTTAAGATTTTTCGTTTGAAAAGTTTATAACATATACTATTCTGTAGTAGGTAGTATATTTATGCTTTAATTAGATTTTTGCATACATTAATTTTTAAGCTCTATTCAATATCGCAAAGTCGCTTTTTTTAGTAGTACAAGGCAGTCTATCCAGAAACAAAACAAAAATCTAACTAAATTTACAATACCCCTTGAAAATAGAGACAGCAACATTCATTCGGTACACACTTGAGACGGGCCTGAGTGGTAACCTATTGTGAAACCAGTTGTGTTGTTAAAGCGGCAATGTAAGACAAACTAACAATAAAACTCGTATAAACTTCGCTATAAGTACAAATTTTCAAAGATAAATTGTTAAAAAGAAGAATAAGGTTATTGTGATAATAGACTATGGAAAATTGTAGGTTAAAAGTGTAAAAACAAATTCAAATATTTGAACAGGAACGTGTAAAGCTCTGTGTCTGTGTATACATTAGTTATCTATTATGATTACATCATAAATAAAAACCAAAGAATTTCTATAAAGTCATTCGTTAAAAATTATATAATAACGTCATCCGCATTAGTGTATCCAGCAAATGTAGCGCTGAAAATTGCACTCGGTGCGCCAAATCGCCAGTTTTAACGTGTTCCTACGAGTACTGTGTAAGCAATTAAAGTTGGCTGCAGAGTTAATAAAAAGCGAAATAGCCGCTGAGCGATGCAATCGTGAGGCGAATTAGAACGAGAGCTCCCTGGCAACAAAATAGTTGCTAGATAGTTGCAATTTTCAAAAATAACAATGATTTTTCTGTTACGACGTACGGAATGGTATTTTATGTCACGCTGAATAATCAGTTTCATCACAAAATTTAAAAGAAAATCTTTTGTCCGACCCCATAACGATTATATTAATTATCGGTGACGTGTCATGTCGTATAACAAAAAAAAATTGTTTCAGTTGGTAGACAGTTGCAAGACTGTCTTGCAGTTTTGTTGCATGAGAGCGCTGGCTCTTGCCAAGGTAGCATTTTGATTCGAACAATATAGGTAATGATGATAATTTTAGTTTAATACTTTAGTGGAAGCATAAATTGCAAAACGATTTCAAATCGGTGTTTTTATTGCTTTCGGGATTATTTAAAAGGTAATTTTCTCATATAGATAATTTTGTGTAAAAGAAGCGGTGAACTACAGGTAGAGCATTTTTAACTGATATAAAAAAGGAGAAGGTTTTCAATTTGTCTGCAATTCTTTTTTTGTCAACTCAGAACTTCAGGCTGGATAAGCAAAAGCATACAACCGAGTCCAAATAAAAACTACTGATCCAAACTTGATAACATTATGTGAAAATAAATGAGAGCTATTTTACTTTAAATGAAAAAAAATATCTACAAAATTTTGTTGATTCTTTTTTTTGACATAATGTTATCAAGTTGAAAGTTAAAGGTACTTTAAGGTATCCAGAGTTCGTTTGGCTATTGTCAAATTATGACGAATTTATTTTTCTAGCTTTTCGCCAGCGGCTTCACCCGCGTCGTGGTCGGCTATATCGCGTTTCCAAGAGAACTCTTCAAAAGTCCGGGATAAAAACTATCCTATGTTCTTTCACAATGTTAACTCTCTCTTTGTACAAAATTCATTAAAATCAGTTCAGTGGTTTAGACGTGAAAGCGTAACAGACAGACAGACAGAGTTACTTTCGCATTTATAATATTAGGTAGGAATTGAAGGAACAGTGAGATTTATTATCTCATCGTGTAAATCGTGAGTAAACAATACGATGTAGCCAATGATAATAATTGTTAACCCATTGTCGCCGCTGGCCACTTACCGACTAGTTAAGCGGGTAACCATGCTTAAACAATCGCTTACCTAATTAGGCCGATATGACCATCCTAACATGACATGTACTGTTAGAAAGTTAAGCTGAAGATTTCATGCCATAAGTATTGGCGTCTTGTGCCAATCTATAAAACTACTTTATGAACTCGTACGGCGGTTTACTTCTATAAAACTGTTAACTTTAGGTATCATCTGAGTATTCATAAGTGGCTTATACAAAATGTAGTTTTATATTGACTAACATTATGCTGTTGAAATGTTAACAACTTTTCATATAAAAACAGATTTTAATATTTTCGTGTTACCTTACTCTGTACTATATTCTACTCTATATCTGTTAAAGTTGTCGGTATTTAACATGATATGTTAAACAATATCATAATAGCATGTTTAAACAAATATGGCTGGTAAAATGTGTTTCGGAGCTGTAATTCTATCCAATAAATACATATTTTGAATTAAAAGGATTAATATACAGATGCCAGTATAATTTACTGTAATTTGGATAATTGTGACGTAATTTTCATATTAAATTTCTAGATATAAAATCTGTATGAAAATATATTTGTTACCTGCCAGCAAGCATCATTTTTTCTTTCTTAGTTTGTATAAAAAAGCCTTAGGTCATGAACTGTTTAAGTATTGCTAATAATTAAATATAGTCAATACATGGTCAATAAAATTAAACAACTCAAAATGCTTAATTCATTCAAAAGAAACAGCCTTGAAAAACACAATAGAAAATCTAAGGATTTAAAAAGAATGAAATAACCCAATTTCTCCATCGCTAACCGCTTTTGTCGATAAATTAGCCTCAGTATGAGTTGACAATAAAGTAACACCTAATAAAAAATGTCGCAAAATATGTGACCTCCTTGGACCCTTAAAGGCACATCAGTCAACGTCACCTCATAAAAACTGACCGAAGATGAGAATCTATTTCTAATAAGTATTTTTTGCTGTTACCCTGTAAGTTTTTGTTACAAAAGGGTGGTTGGACACAGTATTTGTACAAGCTGTAAGGGTATTTCAATAAACGTTGTGGAATAAAATAAGGTTATTTAATTAGTGTGGTTACTGAAGCATAAAAAGGAGAGTTATTGGTCACGAGTATTGACTTTGAATATTATTATAAAAATGTTTTTTTTTTTATAGTTTCTAATAAAAAATTTCGGTGGAAAACCAATCTGTTTAAATCTTAACTTTTTTGTCACCATTTTGTCCTTTAAAATGACAGCTAACGTAACCAAAAGCAAATACAATTTTGGAACCTTGAATGTACAAGGTTAAAACTTAAAATAAACCTCTTTAAAAGCACTTGCTAAAGATCATCTAGTTAGTGTATAATAGCAAGAATTATCCTCAACTTTCAAGTAACAGTCTGCAAGTTTTCACAGCACCAGCTGTCCGCAAATTCGGACAATGCAAGTATGCGCTCAATTTCCTTACATTACCTACTTCGAAGTAGTACTGTACTTCGCAGAAATCTCTGTTCTCATACTCACACGGAGTGAACTAGGTATGAAATCTAAGGACACTTCCTTAAGTGGTGAAATCTACAGTTATATTTTAAACTGAGCTTTAATGAGAATTGACTCCGATCAAAAACTTTGAATTTTGATGGCAATATACATATAACATATTCCAATATAATATATGTATATAACAGGCAAGAATAAACGGTATTTTTGTCAGGCCTTTGTAATTTTAATTATGGTACTTGAAGATGGCTGTCTCATTTTTCCACTACATTTTATTTTTGACCTCTCTTTCGAGCTATATGTTTAACGTGCATAATGCAAATTTGAGAACAATAAGGTAAGCATCAAAACTGAGATTAGTTTAACAACTGATCGCTATGAAATGCACTGTGATATCAGTCCTGAAACAAGAACAAAGCAAGTTCGAAACCGACTCAGTGCTGAGAGCTGCAGAATTGTTCTGTAACGATAATGTTGGCACGTGAGAATTATTCTCAGACTTTGACGACTAGCTTAGGAGCTTAATTTCCTTTCCAAAGTCAATGTGTGTAGTATTCGATTGATCTTTAATACAACATAGTGAAATAATTTATTGTAGCTTTTTTTTTAGATTACAATGTTTATGACTGTAACATCATAACATATGAAATATTTGAGGCAATAATTTTAAAATGTTTTATTACAAATTTCTTTCTCTGCTATTGCATGATGGAAAAGAGTAACCAAATACTACCACCATATTGCGCAAATGAAAATTGGTTGATTTTAACATGTTTAATGCACGTTGATAATTTAATATAATAAGAAGTAACGTTAACGGAAACTTTTAAGTGAAACTCTATATTTAGCGCTTCCTACGAGGTAGCATCTCATTTAAAATTTATTCAAGGCCTTGTTCCTGCTTAAAGTTCTGAAATAAAGTTTAAGTATCTCACATGCGCTTCACTATCTGAATAGCAAGTACTGAGTACCAACCTAAAGTGTCGAAAACCACGTAACTTTTTATCGCAATGACACTTTTTTTTGAGACCGGTTTATAATTCACTAATTGAAGTCTAGTGGATTTTTTCTTCGTGTATTTAGTAGCGAAGGTGTTTTGATTCACATTCAAAGTAGATCATTTTAAAGGTATATATATATATCAGTTTATTATTAAAAAAAGCAATCGTTCACATTAAAAGTGCTTTCCACCTTAAGTTTTACTTCCTATTAAGCATTCCTCACTTCAATAAATTGCATCCATTTCACCAACTTCATTTATCACATCGTAGCATATTCACCTTATCTCCGTAGTCCAAAAACCGAATGAATATCAAAATAAGAGAGACATCTCTCATCTCTTTTATGCAGCTCATAAATAATGTAGGACCCTTGTAAATACATACGTCACAGTCAGAGGCTTGTGTTTCGTGATAAAAGGTGACAGCTCACAAGGGAACTATCCTCACTTTTAACATAGAATATCATGTTTGAAATGCGGCACAAATAGGTGTACTTATTGTGGTATTTATCTTAATATAGAACTTTGGTTGTAAATTTAAGTGTAGCAAGGAAAAAGAAACACTATTCATTTGAAACAGTGAGACACGTATAGCAACATATGATACTGACATAAGACATTTAAACGTCAACCGCGATAAATAGGTGATCATTCAGCATATTGCTGAAGAAAAAAGAAAATTATCAAGATATAAGCATATATGCTCAAGAAAATTATAGATACAAATTAAACATGTTATCTCTTTTCAGGGCTTTAAAATAAGGAGCTCAGTAACTACTTTAGAAATACAAATATTTAAATATTTTTTTTGTTACTTATAATTACTTACTATGGCAATTTTCCATCTTTTAAAACAAAGCAAACACTGCTAGTTTATCAAGACTTGTTCAGTCTAGAAACAACAAGAGATTTAATTTCAAGTTTAATACCAGTTATTATTCCACAATAAACACTGAGAATAGAACTAAATTCCTCCGTTCAAGTTATAAAACAGCGTGTTATTAACTGTTGCGTGTTTTAGTATGCTTCTGACCGTAAAACACGACCAAAGGAAGATGGGATCCCTTTGGGTAGCAACAAGCAAGGAAATGACTTTTGCAGGATTTGGGCAGTACAATGTTCTCACAAACTGTGATCGCAAATCCCAGCAAAACGTGATTATGTAAATTTTCGTTAAAACCGTTCCATTGTTCAGTCGATTGGATGAGGACAGTAAGTTTAAACTGCGTTCAAAGCTTATATCATATCAGTGGACGAAGTATCCACGGTTGGAACCTTGCCCAAATATAAATGTATTGTTACGGACAAAAGTGATGGGTTCGAAGGGCGCATGTCATAACACTGGACGTTTTCTCCAAGTGATGTAGATAATAGTAAATAAGTACTGCACTGAGTCATAAAATATGTGAAACGAAATCATTTCTTCTTTCAGCTGTATATAAAAACACTTTCACATAAGGTGCTTTACAGGTCGCTGGAGTCAACTTTATATCAGTCTACACTGATAAGAAATTTCGAAACATTTATTTACGATTTAAAGAAGTCTGACATATTTTTAATCTACACAATTCACTTAGACCAATTTGAACAACTTATTTATATAAAAATATGCATTTTCATGTAAACAAGGTTTGCTTTCTGAAATAAATACCTGTTTTTAATAGATATGTAAACAAACACGTAGAAAAAATCTCCATTACTAGGAAAAGGCAAGGGAATCATGAAGAAGTAGTATGTATTTGTTTTCCCACAAACGGTTCGTTCGTTTGACGGCAGCCATTTTGTAATGGTGTTATTAGTTGTGTAAGCTTTGATATACCGTGTACAAGTACATTCTCACCGTTTTATTGTTGCTAAAGTGTCTTGTGAGTTCCGGCAAAAAATATCGAATTATTATTTTCTGCCAGGGGGCTATACCAATGTCTCTTTGTTAAACTATTCAAAAACCATGACAGGATTTTCCACTGCGTACAATTGAGTATAATACAAAGTGTTGCTTCTTTTTGAAATTCATTAAAGAAGTTACAAACTATTTCAAAACTATTTAGGTATGTGCCAAAACTTACAAAATGAGCAAAATCATTAATTCAATCCACCTCGAAGAATATTTTTCTAAAATAAAGAGAAAATGAGGGAAAAATGATAACACGTAATACTGTGTGACTATTCAATTGTGTATGGTCATCATGGAGATCCGTTTTCCTCAATTCGCCTTTACAAATTGCATTCAATGGCACGCAACAGGATATACCACAATCAGTTATCTCTTAATGAACTGATATATTGGAAAAAGTAGCTTTGGCAAGTGGTAGCGGTGTAAGATTGTGTGTATAGTTGTGATGAAAATGATTTAATGTTGGGCAAAAGATAATAGATACTATTAAATTTGGGAGAGAAAACTTCCCACAATGTTGTGTTATCAATGTCCAAGTATAGTTTATGACATGCCAGGCACGGAGTGTCAAATATTCTTCCACGCAAATTTTAACCTTCTTCAAATAGTCATAAGCTGCATCGTCAGCAATAAACATGTTTCCAAAAACGCTATCAATCCCCATGAACAAATATAATTCCCATGTTCAGTAATCGTGCTTCCAAAATCCGAAACGAAATATATTACGAGGGATATCGATAGCACGCCATTGGTCATTATGACCCGCGTGACGTCACCACTCACAGCGACGGTAATCTGAACTGAGGTGATAGCTTTAGAGCCGGATTTGAGTGAAATATTACTTTTTGGAAGATGTACGTTGTGATTAGTGATTTGGTAGTAGGATGGATAAATCAAGAATTATTAGGAGAACAGTTACAATATGTATCATTAAAGTATTTAAACTATGGAATAAATGACGTAATACAAGTAGTCTTAGATACCTAGCCCATGTCGTTGACTATGCTGGGAACAACCTTCATTCTAAGCCGCTTCAAAGAGTGTAATATCAACAAAATCAATATCCAGCCAAAGCGCTATAAAGTAAAACAATTGAAACGCCACCTGATACAAATACCATTGCGAACAATCATAAATTGCAGTAATAAAATAAAAGAAAATCTAGCAAGATAAAGAGCGAAAGAAATACCTTCGATATAAAAGAAATTGCTTCGCTCGCCTCAAATCATATCATACATCTAAAAATCAATTGCAAATAATATTTTATTGTCTATTCCTCGCACGTTGTTCGGCTTCAACTGATGGCAGCATGAGCTGAGAGATCAGTTAACGTCAATATAAAATTGATATTGCGATGTATTTCCTTGACCCAGCATATTCGTGTCTGATTTCTAATATAACCAGTTAGGTATTATACTGTACGTGTGAATTGAGTATCGATGTGTTCCTCGTTGGATTCCGTGGATTCCTATATCATTTCAACACGCTTTGGTTAGCTGTTTTAAGAAAATTGCGACCAAAAATATCCCTCTTTTACCTTAGTTTCTAGCAAGCTATCTGTCGGTCACTGGCCGTAACAGATTTTATTAGAAATTAGAATATACAATATTTTATAATAAACGTCTATCTGACCTCTACTGTATTTTTGGAAAACATCCCGTGGGTTATAAAACTGATTTTAATAAGTCAGGTACATCTTAAGCTAAAAATAAAGGAAACTTATAGAAACTTTTTCGTGAGAGAGACTAAACTGTGAAACAATAAACAAGTTACAAAGACTTTGACAGTGTAGATTTGATTAAGAAATTCTTCTGGCCTTTTAACTTTACAAAGATACATTCGGATCTATTGAGCTCCTGAATAAATTATCAAGCAAACCCTATTTATCTAAGTTAAGGCTAAGCTTTATTGGTTCTGAATTGTTTATAAGATCGCCTGGCTGTTCAAATACCAAAGTCCCAAAACAGTTGGTAAACATGATCATGGATCTCATTTTTGGTAAAACTATATACATAAAATATATCTTGAATCACTAACAAAGACAGAGAATTTTCTTTATGTTTTATAAAATAGTTAATTTAAAAAGGCTAGTTAAAGAGAAGTTGTGCTGAAAAATGTAATATACGAGTATGCAATATGTTTACAAAGCAATTTCATTAAAGCAGTCTTTTTCAAAAGTATCCGTTGCACGGCTGGTGTGAAAACAAGATGTTTAGGATTTGAGGAAAAATCTCCAGCTTCGTCATCAACAAATTGAGGAAACACAACCCTTCTCGTCCGAAAAAATCAGGCCTAATGATGTTGTTTGTCAACTGAACTTAACTCAACGCTATTTACATTCTCAGTGCTTCTTTAAGGAAACAATTTCTTCTAATAAACTGGATATTTGCCTTGCAAAACTTAACTAATTAATTTGGGTACGCTGAATTCAGTGACTGTATAAATACTGAGCCCAGATCTTATTCACAAAGAGACCACTAACTTCATTATCATGCTTCTCACAATTTGATTAAAATAGTACACATAGCGTTTGTTTATTTCACGGACTTGTGAGTTTGAACTTTAAGAATAATTCGTTTTAAGCGTCTGTGAACATGAATTCGAACGAAACAATCTTGAAACTGCATTTACAGAGTCAAAAAGTTTCTGGGTTTGCATGCGACAAAGCCAGTTTTCAGAGTACGCGCGACAAAACGCAGCCAACAAATATGACAGGATTGATGTATGTTGTCGTACTATTGTTTAGAGCCTAGCTGAGTGCGTTGGAAATCTGTTTGCAAATTGAATTGAACGATGATATGTTGCTAGAACTGATTTATCTATTAGTTCAAAAGTAGAGCCAAAAAATTTATTATTCAGGGAAAAGTAGAGCCAAATGTGGTACGAATATAATATATAATGGAGCTACGGAAAGACCTTTTTGTATGCATAAACTGATCCAGTAAATGCCTGAATAAAATATTCCCATAAATAGTGTGTATCGTTACTAGAATAGACCAAATGCACTAACGTGTTAGACCGCGCCTACGGATTTTTAATATAGCAGCGTAGCTTGTGCTACGTTTGTAGCATGCTTACCGCAACATCTGATATTCAAAAACGTTTAGTATTGCAATAGTTGATATGAAAATGACTATTTATCTCTGTTGAAATTACTGGAATTAATCCAGTTTTGTTTTATTCAGAAGGTGCTTACTAGTATCTATTTAATTACGAAGTACCGGTTTCCGGTTTTCCGGTTTTCATAACTATAACACAGATAATTTTAATAAATAGTTACTTTTAAAACTCATTTAAACGTGCCTATCCAACCCTACGAACATGTAATATATATAACAGCAAAATCCAATAATTAAAAAATAATTCTATGAGGCGAAAGGTTTATTGTTAGGTCAACAATTTTACTGTAACAGTTCTGTTGAATCTTTGGCTTCATGTTAAGTAAGAATAAAAATTAATTCAAATACGTAGCAGTCAAAAAACAAAAAAGTGTATAGTCACCACACGGTATGTAAATTAATTCCACCTTTTTCAAATTTATTTTAATAATTAAATAACTTTCAATACTCTTTTTTTACTCACATTATTTTTTAGACACTAAGACACAAGACAAAAGGGGAACTTTTTATCATTTGAAACATAATTAATCCTCATATTTTTACCTTTAGAAAATCATATATTGATATTTATAATATTTGATCCTGTTATATGATGAAATATTTTCCGCCACAAAAATCCTTATTCATCACAGCGTCTATTTCTCCATAAATGTAGCGTAAAATAAAATTTATTATTCGAAGTTTTTCCTAAAAGTATCTCGTTACCTCGCCCTTATCATAGCAATAGATATTTATAACTTTGCCTACATAACTAATTATCTATAAGCGAATTTCATGGGTCACTGAAATTTTAGTCACTTGAACGCCCTTCATCAATAAAAAGTATTTTGTTCGCAGAAAATAATCCTCCGTTTTAATAGAACCTTACGTCAATTCGAAGTATTATTAACGAGATATTCAAATAACAAAGGCGTATCAAAATGTCACTTGCAAAAATCGAAAATCCTTACCGACCAAAAGAATACGATTAAACGAATCGTAAAACCATCTCCAATAATTTATCTTCCATGCAAATGCTCGATTTCTCTTACAGCAATATCAGGTAATACATTATCATATGAATAAGATATCAGCACTTCAAAAACATTTAACACAAGAAAATATTGAAAAAAAAAAATCTCACTTCACTCACCGTTTTTTATTTATTTAATCACATTTGCAGCACGTAGAACTAGGTTAGGAAGATAACGGTTTTTAACTTTGTAGGTAACCGTAGTTTCAGGCACTCGCGCCGACTGTACGCACAACACACCAACGACAAGTACGTCTGAACGGAATAGTTGCCCGCGTAGCACTGGGAGACGCGCAGTCTCCGAATCATGCCCGTACCAGCTCCCAAATGACTCGCGTAGCCCGTAGCGTTGCTACGCCGTAGCATCGACGCTACGACGCTCATAAATTATGATAAACGCGTTTATTTAATTATGCCGATGGGCGCGACAATTTTTTACGTACCAAAAATTTCAAGTAGTCACATAGAATAACAATTTTGATCTTGTTTATATTGAAATTAGGGCCAATTTATTTGGACATGCCCAATTACATTACAAATATCTGTAATTTTGTCCACTTATAGTAATATCATATTTTTGTTTGTTATATGGAATAAAGTTATTACGATAGGTTATTTTATTGATGATTATTAAGGCCTTCTATCTTAATTGATAAGTGTAATGGATTGTCAGTAATTAAATTTATTATCAATCTTGAATTTAACAAAAAAATAAACTTTAAGCAGCAATTAAAGAGTATGCCAATCTAATCTAGAAAACTATTTAATACATATTAATTTATGAATGCCTAACTAAATCGGAATTTTTATTTTACAGTTTTGAAATAAATAACTAGGTAATTAAATGTTGAAGCTACGTTTCTAATTAGCAATAAAGCTTAGATTAATTACAAAATGAAACTTTCATATTTTCACCTGTTTAAAAAACAACATTTTCTATACAAGCAATAAGACAGCAACATCAAAACGTTGGATATAAAAAAAAAATGCTTTTTTTAATTTTAAAATTAATTTTCAATATTTTTCTTTCCACAACCTTTTTAAGGAATAATTCTGAATTTTTACAAGTAAATATAAGTTTTTTCGAAGTTTAAAAATAAGTGCAAAACAGAAGTTTGATTTACTTTGCAAAATTCAATAAAAAGGCTCAATAACTTGGTTCATTTATGAATTTCTGAATTTAAATGATAAAATATAGTAAGAGATGCTTCTGAAGAAGATTACAAAGATTGTATTTCATTTTTTATTTAAATAATTAGTGTTTTTGTAAATATTGTTCATGTAGTGCTGCATGTTACATTCGTTTAATTTAATACGTTTTGTTAATGTGAAGCAATAGTCGTTTCAGAACCATATCGTACTAACCCATTTCATTATTTTCAGTTACACAACGATGACCTTTTTCATTCGTCATCAGGGTTTTCCCAAAGTACAAGTATCGACATTTGAGGATTTTCTCTTGCATCCTAAACAAATACAGTATTCACAAAGGCGTGTTGACATTTGACCTCTGACATTTCAAATGAGAGAATTTGTGTCATGAGCTTGTTTGGCAAATCGGAACCGCAAATTGAGTGTACCGATACGAATGCATTGTATTTAGTATGTAATTGAAATAATTTAAACACATTCCAATATGTACCTAAAATATTAAGTTATAAGGTAAATATTTCTCTTTATTATTTTGATTCTTGAGTAAAGAAGGAAATTACACACTTATCTCAGACATATTTACAGATTTAAGCTATACACGCTAAAGGACTCGTAGAGAAAGGCCGTGCTTAGGAATTCTCTGTTAGGTAACTCTCTGATAACTCAGAGAATTCGTTTAAAACTTATTGTTACGCATTGATGTATTTCAAAGGTCCCTATCCCTCCTTACGTACATGTAATATAACAGCAAAATCCAATAATTTTAAAATAATTCTATGAGGCGAAAGGTTTATTGTTAAGTCAAAAATTTTACTGTAACAGTTCTGTTGAATCTTTGGCTTCATGTTAAGTAAGAATAAAAATTTATTCAAATAAGCTTCTAGCAGTCAAAATACTAATGCATTGTACGCTTGATACGAATGCATTGTATTTAGTATGTAATTGAAATAATTTAAACACATTCCAATATGTACCTAAAATATTAAGTTATAAGGTAAATATTTCTCTTTATTATTTTGATTCTTGAGTAAAGAAGGAAATTACACACTTATCTCAGACATATTTACAGATTTAAGCTATACACGCTAAAGGACTCGTAGAGAAAGGCCGTGCTTAGGAATTCTCTGTTAGGTAACTCTCTGATAACTCAGAGAGTTACCTAACAGGTTTAATACAAGATTTCAGGTTTTTCAGTGGCGTAATTCTACAAAGAGGCTCATTATTGCCGTAAAAATAGAATTGAAGAAAGCCTATCGATGAGTATCAAAAGTGGTGGTACTTTTCTTCAAAGAGAACACTTTTGACAATCCATTGACAGAAAGATGTTTCTCATGAAAGTGAATGTCTTAAGTGGCTTTCACCTATTAAATACAATGGAACAGCATGTACTTGGACTCTTGGCGGCTATTTCCCAAGTATTCTAACATGTTTCGGTATACTAGACAGGTGAAGTACCTGAAAAATCCGTAGTCCATTAACCGTTTACTCAAAATAATGGAGGTTTTAGTTTCTTCGCTAGTTAATATGCTCCTATAACTCGCGATACAACATCATTAAGTTATAAGTATTTAACTCTAGGTTACTTGCATATTGTGGGCGTGGGTTTTTGCCCAAGCCGCATTTCATCATCTAAACTAAAGAACAAAATTAAATGATAAAACATTAAATTTACGCGTGTTGATTAGTACTGAAAATAGTCTCTACATGTTTCGAGAACCGTCTATTCTTGATACCTATAGTCATCGTGGCATTTCTTCTCGTTAAGGTACACAAGCCTATTGATCTCTCTTTCGTACCTATTTATTTAAGCTCTACATTTTATGTTGTTATTCTTGCATCATCCATCTTTCACCTCTACATATTATATTTTCACAGATATATACTCTAGCGTAATGAGAGAAATATAAGCCGTTCTACGTCATCGATTTATACTCGTGGTTGTGACGTCACCTGTTCAAGATATGGTTTTGAGGTTGTGGTCTTAGCTTTATGCGATACGCGCTACTCATTTAAACTCCTTGGTTAACCATGGATTATCAGGATTATTATTGTTTAATTGATAGAAAGGTTTTAACTAAGCGATAAATTAAATAAGTAATAAGTTTGGAACTAAGTCGTCATGCTCTCCTTTTCAGTAATTTGTTTTCTAAACAGCTGCCATTGGTCAATCTTGGATATATAATACTTACTTAAATATCTTATCATGATATTTTTCACAGCAACCACATCTTTGAAAATTACCAAATTAAAGATACCTCGAAAACATCGATAGATCATTACATCAACCCAAAAAGTCTACCAGAACGAAGGGTTCATTGACGTTGCATAATTCTCGTAAACGTCAGAATTCTATTCCTGTCTTCAAGCACAGATTTTAATCTAAAACGTACGTAATATGTGTCCGTTACGAGATTCTCAGTGACGTTATTATTAAGAAGACGTGACGCGTGACGCGTGACACGGTACAACTGGCACGCTATTGTGGTCGGCTGGATATAACGTGTGTTCCATAAGCTACTGTAATAATAATGATTAATTTCGGTGTTAAATGTGTTGTGTAAGATATGTAGAGTCATAGTTTATAAATATGGGAACTAAGGCCTTTTTTCCGGGGAAATCTTCATGGACTTTCTAGACATATTACCCTCCTAAATATTCATTTCTAAGTATATGTTTTTAAACTATTTCTATTTTTTTAAACTATTTTGTTTAATTATTTAATGTCATGTGTGTAAATAAAATGGGATAAATATATTTATATGTAGTACACGTGTTTAATAAGAATATGTATCATAAGAATACCTAAAAATCATAAAATATTTAACAAAATATAACCAACGAGTTTAGAAAACAGTTTTTGTGATCCTAATACTAAGTATTAAGAGCTTTTCTCACAAAACAATTTACGATTTATTTGAATAAAATTTGCCGACACCGAGTATTGTCTGTCCTTTGTTGGAATTGTCCCTTGTTCAGGTGGCAGAGCCCTGGGGATTTGTGAGCAAGAAACGAACTGAATGGGAGGTCCCCGATCGCGTTTGTCTGGGTAGAGTCTCGCATTCCAAATTGTAGAGCAACTGCCTGTACTAGTGTTAGTATTTTTAGTACATTTGTTGGTTAAGGAATTAGTGTAGTTCTTTTTGTGTCTTTAGGAATATGTGATGAAAGTATCATTCTTAGAATATTATATTTGAACAGAAGGTTTCAGATAACAATAAATCTTTTTTTTAGTTCATGAGTTTTTCATTGGATCCAAAAAACATAGATATCTTTAATTTTATCTTTGGAGAATTGTTTTAGGCAACAAGTGCCAGGTATGTATAGTATTACTTGTAGGGGCGCATAGAATGAATTTCAAATAATCGGTCAAGTGCGCTCAAAATGTTAACGGTTTGTGGGCCACCAAAATGTTGACCATAACAACGTTGCTAGACAGACTGACGGATAGACGGCCAGACGGTGGTTTCATAATAGGGTTTCGTTCTCACCCGTACTAATCTTTGGACATTTTATTTAAAAAAAGACACACTTTGTACTTGTTTGACTCACCAAGATTGAATTTTCTCCAAAAAAAAAACAAAGAAAGTAATTATCGAAGTAAAACTTAATCCTACAAAAGAATGATGACCAGTATTAGGTTGAAAAGTCTGACTCTCCAATTATAGAGCCTTAAAAGGCCTAAGGTGAATAATCAATCATTTTCATAAAGTGACAGCCTAGAGAAAGTATTTGTCGAAAATGAAACATAAAAGAGGTAGGGATGAGTCAACGATTAACGACATCTACCAATCGAGTAAAAAGGACAAAGAGTTTTAAGTTAGGTTATGAAATATACAATGCTTTTAAAGCGTGTGGTATGCTGGTAACTTCAGCTAGTAGTATAGTACATTTTTTACTATAATGACATGTCTTCTCTGATCTAGAAGTAGAAATCTAAGTTTTCATGTTCAAGGTTAAAAGTATAGTGTTAGTATAAGTAATATAAGTTAAAAATACTACTTTTTAAATTTCCGTATATTAAGATGGACCGACGACCTGGTGAAAGCCGCAGGGTCTTGTCGGAAGTAGGTGGCAATGAAAGCATTTTTTTATATATGTTGCAACTTGATGCTCTCACACAAAAATGACTGATATAGTTTTGATTAAACGATACGATGATATTAATAATTTATTATGATGCAAAGTTCAATCACGAGTCACAGCCTAAATATAGTACAAGATAAAACAAAAAGACTCTAATTAATCCTGTACAAAGCATTGAGCAATATACAATAGCTACACATTAATATGTATATTGTGTAACACGGACGGGCAATTTTAATATAATTACGTCATTGGTCCGTGCCGCTGGCTTACTGATATTACGTCACAAAAAATAGAAGGGCCATTATTAGAGGCCGCCTTTACTGTGATAGATAGATGGGTACAGATGGATGCGTAAGCCTTAATCATTGTTATTGTTCTTATTTTTTTTGTTTAGAAATATTCGTCATTTTTGGATGATAGTAAGAATTTAAGAAACAAATACTGCTTTCAACTGTGCCTAAAGTAAATTGTTAAATGTTTGATACCTGATTGGGTAAAGCATTTGTGATACACAAATTTTGCGTTTTGTACATTCAACTTAAACTTTATTCCTTTATAGATTAGTAGATTAATTTTAAAAAGTAAAGACAATTTTTTTTTATCAGTTAATTGCGCTCCATAATATCAGTCACAGGTTAAATAAACGAGGTGTTAATCTTATTTATGGTGTTACTCTTATCATCATATTTGCAGTCTTAGTACATAATACGTAGAGCAAATATTTATCAAATTTGATCTAGTCATTTCAGCATTATGAGTTATCAAGTTAGCATGTACTACTTACACTATAAACGTAATTAAAACTGTTATCTCAAAGTGTTTGGTATTCATTAAAAGAACTTTTTTACATTACCTTTTTACAGAAATTCACGCTACTTCAGTGTAAAATATAGTGCAAGGTTGACGAGAAATGATTGCTATCGCACTTCGTCTGCCCCATTTATCCGCAGTATCAGTTTTAGGATGCCTTTAATGTCCTTATCTCCCTAACGACTACTGCCATCTAGCGGGGGAAGATGGAAGTAAAAATTAACGGGGCCTCTATATGTCATACATCACGTTTTATAAAGGAAACTTAGGGTACATGCCATGATTTATGGTTGATGCTTGAACGTTAAAATATGCTTGAAGGTTGTCAAGGTGAAAGAGAGTTTTTTTTTAGTAAATTTTCATTTTACATTGTGGTCGATACCTTGTTGATTCACGTTTCTTAGAAAATTTTGCGGATGGTTTTTGATTGGTATCTGAAGTCGAAACATTCCCTATACATTAATCACTAGGCCCAGCAGTGGGACGGATATAGATTGGTATTTTCATACATACTGTTAACACTAAAGGTTCCTTAGAAATGCATCAAAGCATTAGTTGATAACTTAAACCTTAAAAATTCTCCCAGTCTAAAGATTAATTAAATAAAAAGTTCTATAATTAAATTTATGTGAAAATCAACTCTTCAACAACCTAACCAGCTTAAATAATTAAACATTGAAAACACTTGAGTTTATATCTGTACATTGCTTGAGTGTTTTGATAGATCATCGGAAATAGCCCCCTTTGTCTCATCTTCCTTATAACTTTCATTCGGAGAGGTTTGAAGCGAGGGTGATTTATTAATTCCGTTTGCCTTGACAGCCAAATAAGTGAAATATTATATATTTTCGTTCGTCTCGTCGCTTTTTGTATAGCTCTCGTGGTTTGTAATAACAGGTGGATGTAACGCTTTTGATGTTGCAGTCATTGATCTATTTAGAGCCTGTTGAGGGGAAAAGTATAATTGGTATTATGGTTGAGAATGGAAATTTTTGGTACGTCTGATCAAGTAACGTAAATAGGTTATAAACAATACAATTATCGTGTTTATTTTATGCATTAAAATTATCCTGACAACATATGTGTAAAGTGACAATGCAAACTTATGACGTGACATAAAGCTGATCTGAGAGTGGAGCTGGAAAGTAGCTTTATGAGTACTTTGATTCCAAAGCCAATAATTATAATCTAAAAGATTGTCAAATAAATGTCTATATAGCCTGAAACCTGTATTTAAGCGGAAATGTCTATGAATTAAAAGACACTTTCAACAACAAGATATATTAGACGTAACTTTTTGAAATTGAGTTAGGGCTTGTTTTTAGATCCAATTACCTTATAGAAGTAACGAAAAGGCTACACAAAATTTCAGTATTTTCAGCTCAAATTTCAATATTCGCATAACACCAAAACAGACTACAAGAACTGTCCCCGGTTCAGTTTGCACAGTGTAATTTTTACAGGCATGTATTAAAATTATCATTAAAACATACACCGTTTATCAAATGCGGTACTTAGGTCCAGTTTCACCATACTCTGTTTGTTAAATCATAATCGGTCATTTACTAATGGATTGTTAATAGTTAACGGTCTGTTATGTCGTCATGTGTCCCACGGCAAAAATTTAACAAGGCATTAGTAAATCTGCCATTTAACTGAATGACGGGCAAGTCATTCGCTCTTATTTTAAGCAACCAGATTGAAGTGCTCGCTTCCGACGTGTATTTATATGGAATTGGACGACATTTTACATAGTCGTATAATACGTCGTTTGAAATGAAATGTCAAGGTATCTAGGTGTTGTTTACGTTTTGATTAGTTGTGTTCGGTTTGTTGCGGTGTAATTTTTTCGCGATTTTTTGAAATAAAAAAATGTCGAAGAAGACACGTGGACCGAATTTTACCACACACGAAAAAGAACTCCTGATAGAATTAATTTCACGGCATAAGGATATCGTGGAAAATAAAAAAACGGATGCCGTGACCAGTGCAACGAAAAATGAAGGGTGGAAGAAACTGGCAGAAGAATTTAATTGTTTAAGTTCTTTTCACGTGCGTCACGTTGAGCAATTAAAAACCTGCTGGGACAACATCAAACGCACCACACGGAAAGACAAAGCCGCTGCCAAAAAAAATATTTTTTTAACTGGTAGGTGACACAGCTATTTGTTTTAAAACATGAACTAGCTAGGCCTGAAAACAAGAAGAACATAATATGCTACAGCTAGGCACATCCAATGCTTGTACGGTATAGCCGAGTGGTTAAGGTCATCACGCCAAACCCACTGTGCGCCGCGTGTCGTGGGTTCGATTCCCGCGTAGTACAAGCATTATTTTGAGTGATTCACAAATGCTTGTTCTGAGTCTGGGTGTCTTTTTGCATGTGAATTGTATGTTTGTGAAACCCAACGACACAGGGATTAAATTCCTTAGAGCAATAGTCGTTTTTAAAAAGAAAAGTGTATAGATTTATTCCGAGAAGTCGTGCTAAGTATTGTGTTTCTTTGCAGGAGGAGGCAAGCCTGACATTCCACCACCAGGACCACTTCAAGGACAAGTGGAAATGTTACTTGGCCCAACTTTGGATGGACTTGATAATCCTTATGACTCTGATATACATTTCTCAGATCAGGAACTTCGTAATTCAAATACTGAAATTGAAGTTCTTAATAAAAAAGTATATTTATGTGTTATATTTTTATAGTAACTTTAATTAACATAATATTATACGAGGTAATTTTTTTATTTATTTACCAGGATGATATCGAGTCTGGGGTCGTTCTGGGATCACAGACAGTACTCAATGCCAATGCGCCTTCTTCACCAATATTTAAAGATTCCAGTATGTCTCAGAAAAACAAAGGCATTATTCCAACTGAGGTGGGTAAAAATATTTATGTAGGTACTGGCAGACAAGTGGCTTTTATGGCCATTATAATTATGAAATAATTAATTACAATAATTTTTCTATTTTTTTTTAGAAAGTGGAAAATAAAAAGTGGAGCAGTTGGACTCCAAGAGATTTGAAAACTAAAGTGTCGACTACACTTTCCGGCAATAAAGAACTTTCGACATCAACATGGCTGCACCGAAGAAGGCCAAAGACTTCTTTGCAGGACAAAGTCCTGCAAAGCAAATTATTACTTATTGAGAACATGTTGAAAAATACCCAAAAAGAAGCTGCCCTAAAGGAAGAAATTTTACGAGAACAGTTAAAACAAGAAAAAATTAGAACGGAGAAATTGGAAATGGAACTTGAAATGTTAAAAAAAAATATATGATTTTCGACTTTTTATTTTATTTTACAAACGAATTTAATTAAACTAATACACCACATTATGTTTTTATTCTTTAGTTACATTTATGAATCATGTTTTTATTTGTACTTAAGATTTTTTCATTTGTACTTAAGGTACTAACTGTTTTCGGTCTATAAAATTTAATGCAGTTAAAATAAAGACATCATAACAACTAATAATTATAAATCAATTATGAGATGCATTTAAATGTAAACTTTTAAAATAATTATTTATTAGCTCTCTTCGCTTAGGATTTATATCTCTCATAACTCCATTATTTCTTTGTTCCCTGATATGGCCCTGACGGAACAAATCTTCCCATGGCATAATTAACTCAAGTTCAGGATCATCTGGTGGTAACTCTTCCTTTCCCTTTATTGCAATATTGTGCAGTATTCCCGTTGCAACAATAACTGAATTATTGTCAACCATTTTTTTTATTGACTTATTGACGTACCTCCTTACCTATCATATCAACAGTATATACCTATATATTATTATTTTTTTTTTTTTAATTTCTAATGTTTGTTTTTAATTCGATTTTTATTTTAATTGTGATCTTTTGTATGTGTTACCACGTTTTTTTCTTTATTTAAGCTCACAAGGCTTATTATGCATGATGTGGTCACCTGTAATTAAGGAAGCACAAGAACCCTGAAACTTCTTTTTCTCTTGTATAGCATGTAAGGTGTATTCTTTGTTGGTGATCCATATAAGTAAATAAGTAAATAAATAAATAAACAGCAAGACATTTTTTCACTTGTATCTGCATCCCCAAGGCAAGTACAGGGAATCTTCGTTTCCACACCCCAAACATGCGTTCAACAGGATTTCTGCTTCTGATTTGAGCCTCATTATATAGTATATCCTCTGGGGTTTGTGGATTGTCCAGTGGCATCATGATATAAGGCCGATTCATGTACCCACTATCAGCCAATAATACAGCATCCCTATACTTGCCGCTTTCGAACAAAGCATTCCTGTAGGAAGCGTTCCAAATAGTTTGGTCTTGGCTACTGCCAGGCTATCTTGCCACCAAATCTAAAATCTCTAAATTTGCACTGCAAATCGCTTGCACATTTATGGACATGTAGCCTTTCCGGTTCCTAAAATATTCTGCATTTACCCCACCAGGGGAACGAATCCGTACATGTGTACAATCTAGAGCACCCAAAGCTTTTGGAAATTTTGCAATATTATAAAAATTCAACTGAGTTTTCCTTATCTCTTCCACTGTGTCTGGGAACTTGATACAATTGCGGCTTAATGAGGCTATTGCAGCAGTGACTCTGTGTATGATTCTGTGAGATGACGATTTACTTATACCGCAATAATCACCAACTGATATTTGTTGGGAGCCAGTCGCATAGTATCTCAAAGTCAAAAGAAGCTGATTTATGGGTGAAATTGATTCGTTTCTGAAACAAAATAAATGATTAATTTTATAAAACATTCATGTATTGAATAAGCCTTATAAATCTTACCTGTATTATGTAAATCTGTGTTCGTAAAGTTATAAGGTTGTAGGTGGATATAATCAAAATATCACACATGATAAGATGGGTTGTATAAGTGCATAAAAATACTACTCAATGATTTCTTGCATTTCATAACGTACATGATGGTCTTAATTAATTAATAGACGACTTACCGATCTGATGGATATTCTAATTTATCTTCGATCAACTGGAGAATATCAAGGGTCATATCTTTTGATAAACGAAACCTGGTACAAAAATCGACATCATCGTATTCTTCGAAATAGCAATGACGATCTTTAAAAATTCTGGGACGTCGTACAATTCCATCTAAGCAATCTAAATTTTCTAAAAAGTTATTTGCAAAAATAAAATTATATGCAGCGTCCATTTTGACGTGACTTTGACAATCTGTTAGTGTCTAACAGACGTCTTGACCGGTGATTAGATTTAATGCCTTGTTAAGCGAAGTTAACAGACGTTTAGTCGTGGTGGGACACTCGATAACTTTAACAGTCCGTTATCTGTCTTAACAGACCGTTAAATATTTAACAGAGTATGGTGAAACTGGACCTTAACATGACAGGTGGTAAGCTTGTCACGAAATATGAGGGCAAAGGTATTTGGATTTGCACCACACGCACCCAAAATATTCATATTTTATTCAATGTCATGCTTTCCAAATGTCGGCCGTTTAAACCTGAAAATTAGATAAACAATTACTTCATAAAATAGAAATTAGATGCCCGATTGAATAGAAGACGTTTACTGTTCTATTGATTGGCCTGATGGTCAAGTGGTAAGAGATCCTGACTGCTATATCGGAGGTCGTGGGTTCGATTCCCACGCATTGCAAATAATTGTGTGAACATTTTTCTGTGTCTGGGTGTAACTTATGCAACAGCATGTATTTAGAAATATTATAAGTATGTTTATCAGTTGTCTATTACTCATAATACAAATTTTGCAAAGTTTGAAACTAGAATAATGACGTTGAGGAAGTATCATATTGTATTGGATGTTTTTTTACCAATTAGGTCAAAAATCTGGTCCTGAAAATGTCATTATGGAATCAAATTTTAAAGTAACATATATGCACGAACATAATTTTTTATTACCAACAATTATATTGATACAATAGACAGTTCCTAACCATTCATCCGCATACTATCTTTGTTTCCTGTAAGCTAAAGCATGCACAAAACGCACGCATGCGCTCCACGAGTTCTGATTCCAAATCTCCATTAATCGCTGAAGCCGCATTCATATGGTACCAGTGACATTTACACGAGATCATTACCGGTTATTCAAATTGTCAATACTATCCCCCGACTGTACCAAATGAAATGCATTAGCCTCGCAATGGGAACAATCTCTACATTCTGTTGTAATTTGAATGAATTTCGGATGCATCGATGAGAATTGTGTAATCGTGATTCGGTTTGAATGTATTGCTGATGGATGTCACAATGATTGATCGATGTGGAGTTTTACGAAAGGTTTTATAATTCGAAACTCTGATGGTGATAATTGTTGTGACATTCCTTTGTTTTTATGCACGGAATACTATTTTAAAACATATTTATTTCATTTATTTTTTATTGAAAGATATAATATATGAATGTGGTGGTATGTAACTAATTAAGTGGAGTAAAGGTAATGCTTTCTCATTAATTGATACCAAATTATACTAAAAAACGAGGAATAGGAATAGTGAGATGTAATAATATATTCATTTTCCCATTTGATGAGACCATAATTTGTGGCTTACTGAGATATTTTGGCCACTAAAACCTACTTTACTTTGTAGATTAAAAAACAATCTTGAAGCTTACTATGCTCACTGTATGTTTGGTAAATACATAATATCTACATATTTTTGGAATGGATGGAATATTCAAGTAGGTGCCAGTGAAAAAAGAAATAATACTCGCTTATAAATGCTGTCTGTATGTTTGAAATTTTTATGACCTCTTTTCGTGATCCTTAATATTTCGTCAACAAAAATCACAAACAAACAAAACACTTAAGCCACATATGTGGTAGACCGTTTCTTTGTAAGAAAATAACATAGGCTTTATAATCCAGGTGTATTTTTATCAACTTCTAATCCAAACTGACGCGAAACGAGACACTAACATAATTTAAATTAATTGACACCAATGACAGTTATGTTTCATGAATGATGATACGACTCAATGCAAACACCTACATTGACCTTTACATAACAAAAGCCTAACAATGCGGTATCTTGTTCTTTATAATAATAAAACTCGGGTATACAATACCTACGGCTATATTTCAATATAAGCTGAGCCGTAACTTGCGTTTATAGCCTTCTGAACCTTTTGCCTTAGGTATGGAATAAAGTTAGTGTTAGAAATTATATTAGGAGAAAAAGTCTAAGATACATGTAATTGGGTATTTGACTGAAAAAAAAAACTAGTTATTCCGTCAGATATATTTCTAATAAAATACGAAAGATTAAGAAATGGCGATTCTTTGAAAAGAAAACCCGATCAATTTAATCAAGTTTAGATAATATCGTGCAGATCACCGGTGGCAGACTGAAAACTAATAAATCGTAATAACTAGGTAGCTGCCTAAAATAAGTTTTATTAGTTTAGGGTATTATTTGTCGATCAAAATATATTTCCTTAACGCAGCACGCTTTTATCACGTCTGATGAGTCACGTGTACTTACGACCTTCAATGATCGGACAGGGTTTTTTATACATACTGTATTCTCCTACGATAATTATGAGAACACTGACATTGGTTGCTTCACTTCACAGTATAATAATTAGTACAATTAAGACACGAGAACCTAATTCTAACAGTCGTTTTAAATTAAATGAAATGTTGTCCTGTACATTAAAGTTCATGCCATTATATGTTAAAGAAAACCAAACTGAAAACTAAATATTATCAAAGTTCACAACTTCACAAGGAAACAGCAAACCTTAAAAAAATCAGTAGTTAAAACAATAAACACGATTTATAACTTCATTTCACTCACAAAACAGAACCTCAATTTTTATGCAAGGTCGGTTAAAAAGAAAACGAGTTATTTGACTTCCCGAGCAGCTTAAGTGACGATTTTAAAACTAAACTTTGTATTCTTCTGGTACGGAACAAGCAAGTATTCCGTAGTCGCGATTCCACGGATTTCATTTGAATACATCATAACAATGGGTTAAACGCTGTCTAAGCAATACACGTAGAGCGGAAAGAAACGAAATCAATTTAGTTAAGGTTTTTTGTTCGATATAATGGTGGTCTAAATGGCTTGTACCAGTGTCTGTTTATTTTTTTAAAGATAGGGAGTTCTGGAAGTCTGTTCTTTTTTTAATTTTAATACAATCGCATTGTTAAAATTGACTATGATGGCGTTTCCTTGAGAAAATTAAAGATCTGCGTAAGCCCAATTTTGCTACTGAATTATTAAATTTGATATAAGTAAATTATCATTTACCAAATAATGAATTAAATTAAATAAGTTAGACATCACGCAAAAAAAAAATAGTTATAATTTATGTGAATAAATTTGTTTACCTTTATTTTAATTTTTATTTATTTTGGACGTCCACAGATACTACAAAGATACCATGCTGCTTGACTATTTAAATTAAGACCTTTTTGCTATTCCGCTATTGCTCTTATCTTAAACTGCGTTTTCGTTCTTTTGTTTTTATTTCTTTGCTGCAATATTGCCATGAAACCCAGCGTAACTTAACCCCTGTGATTGCCACTACACGCTGCGAACATGAAGCAAAAGTTATTTATGTCTTCCTTTAATGAGGTATCTACATTCACTGGTTATGTTATTCAAATTGGTACATATCTCGATTGCGAATGTATTCACCATTCATATGATGCCAACTTTTATTGTTTTCAGTCGTAAAAGATATTTTAAGGGATTTTATTGTACTTTTTTTTGCCAAATTTGTCGTAAAATTTTGTGTTAAGAAAAGAAAATTTTTAAGAAGACTGTTTTTTCCATCATCCAAATAAATATTTTTATTGCCTTGTAAATCTAGGGAATCAACAACTGTTCAACGAAAAATATAAACAGTAATTTACACATAAAATATTTTTCATGCAACTCTTTGATTTAACGTCATTTCGAGATAATTTAAAATTCACAAAGAGTTAGAGTATACGTATAATTTGAAACGGAAAATAAAGTAGAGCCACTTATTGATCAGATAAATAATGTGTGTATTTTACGAAATATAACGTTACGTATGAAAAGTAAAATTAAACATAACGACACAGTTTGTACAAGTGTTTGTTGATTTTTTAATTAATCTTTTTACACGTTTAACATGGCTATTTATTTTAAATATAAATAATTAAATAATTGCCTTACTGCACAGATTCATATTTAAATCTGAATTTTAAAGATCTCTTTCTAAACATGTCGAGTGCTTGCTTGACTAAAACGATATTTAATATAGACACTTTATTATTTTATGCAGCTAGAAACATTAACACTTAAGAAAAAAACTTAAGATAACATTTTGATCAAGTATTGATAATGAACAACTCTAAAAAGAAATCCATTCAAAGTTCCTATTCTCAGTGTGTTATTAACCTTCCAACAAAAGTATTCGTTTAATGATACTTCAATGAAAATAGGTACAAAAGCTTCCAGAGTGTGATTGAGTGGGTTAAATCAACAGTGTACCTTTGATATTTGAACCAACGCAATGTTAAGCCTTAATTAGTACCCAGCTATTTATTTTAATTCCAATATTTACTTGCTAAAGGAAAATAATGAACCGTTTTGAATATGAGTGAGTAATAACAGGTGAGGCTTGGATTACTCCATACTCCTGTCTTGTTAGAGTAATTGAGGTAATAAGATTGGAAGAGCAATATGATTAAAGTCTCATTTTATTACAATATTTCGATGTTAAATGAAAATTGTAAGGAAATGTTTGTTTGCATAAATACTCTAAATAACATAAAACATACTTCCCTTACTCTACATTTTAAAAAGGGAAAATGCAAGACGAGATCTTTTCTTCCGTTTCTTAAAGAAAAAACTTTTTACAATACAATATTTTATGAATGATAAAAAGAAAACCGTGGAACGAAACCGAGGAATAAGCTAGTATTGTCATAAAGTAGCAATTTGCGTATACCAAGTACCTATAAAAGCTGCTTCATCGTATATTTGTCATAACTCCCAGTCGTCTTTCGCACACGCTCCCCCTTTTTACGGTATATAAGAAGATCTAACCATAGAACATTACCGCTTTCATTTTCCTTTTAAGCATCAAAAATATCAATAACTGGCTTAATATAAGGAAATGTACAAATAAGAAAAAATATCGTCCCTTTTTCAATTTCACATAATTATCACTTAAAATTTCACTGTTTTGTTTGGAAATTTAATATTAATTGCTCTCTTTTTTTAATATGGAAGAGCCAAAAGACTTACCTGAAGAATACATTGGTCCAATTGTAGCTTGTATAAATATATTGGCTAACAGCAATCTCATGATTTACAAGAAGCCAAGAGGGTTCTTCAAGAAATATTGTTTTCCTGTGTTAGTGTTGTGTTGCATAATAGGGTTTCACACATCCCTTACTATGTATATGGTTAAAGTATTTAAAGGAGAGCTCCAGTTGGACGAATTGGCTTATGTTGTTAGTGTTTACGTTATTTGTACTCAAGGTAAGTCTGCATATTCAGTATTTATTTATTTATTTATTTATTTATACTTTATTGCACATACACACTTGGACAATATATATGTTCTTATTTTAAGTATATTTTTTTTCATCGTCCGGTTTATAAAGAATTCTAAGCTGAATGCAGCTTTTTGTTTTTAATACTATTCCGTGAAATAAATAATTCTTTATTACGAATAAGACTGCGGCAAAAAACACACTTAAAACCTACCACTAAAACCATTTTACAAAGTCAACATGCCACAGAAAAATACAAGGTGCAAACTGTCCCTTACAAGATTTTTCACAAACATTGTGGAAAATATGGTCCTTATGTCATCATAGTTATTCAACATGTATCTTTATACATTACTATTCAAACACCACGTCTACTGTTACCTTGTTCTCACATCACAAAACTCTCAAATACACAGGAGCTTCCCAATTTTCCCTAACATTTTTCCTCTATATTTTCTCGAAATTCAAAGAACAAAAGACGTTTGCTCCAACGTTTTATATCAACACCTTGCATACGGAAGCATGCTGTATCCTTTTAACTGAACTTTGAAATTCTCAGGCATACTCAAGGCATTGATAGTGGGTCTTAACGCCGAGAAAGTAAGGTCGGTAATCGCGCAACTTGGGAGTACATGGACGATGGAGGGTTTCACTGAACTACAGATTAACAAGAAGAATGCGCTACTAAAGAGACTAAAGTTTTGTTATGCAGGTGGGGACTCGCATTTTAATATACGACTTCTGTAAACAAAAGTTGTTGTAATTTTGACCAAGGGAGCTCTTAGCAACGTTGTTAGATGTATAGTTAATTGAGATTTGTACTTAAAAGTTCTGCAGCCAGGTGTTCTACTTGAACTTAATTAGTTTGGGAAGGATTATGTTGAGTGGCGTTCGGAGCCTATTTACATTTACATTACTTTAGTAATTTTACATTTTTAAGTCAATTATAAAGTTAATTCAATTATTAATTGGTTTAGTTTCAGTCATTACAGCATTGCTTTTTTTTTTGTCGTAGCTCGCCTATTACCCCTACCATTATCATAAACTATTAACTAAGACCTTTTTTAAATAAAATCTTATTTTCATTTTTGTACATGTCTCACTAAATGCGGGATTTCTTAACTTAGTACCTTCATTTATGCCTCACATTTTCACAGAAGTTGACATCATTGTTCAAATAAATTTGACCGACATTAAGGCATAATATCGTCCTCAAGATCTACTCAATAGTAAAATCAACATATTTTTCAAATCATCTACATCTGTAACCTTACTATGAGCTATATCTGTTATGCTGTCATTGATGAAGCGAGATGGCACATAACTATTGTATAGTGTCATCTCGCTTAATCAATAGCAACTTTCCGTTTCTGAGCTTTCGTAGTACAGGATTTCATTGTTCTTAAATTGACTATTTCTGCATCTTCAACGTCATTTGTTCGTCTGTCCCCATCATCGACCATATTCAATGGTGCATGAGTGACTATAGATGTGTTACGACTATCTGGCGACGTAACTCCGGCTCGACGGAGTTATTACGATCATAAAACTTTTTCTTTTGTTATTGTCCTACTAACAATGGTTCCTTGGCGTTATAACAATATGTCATGATTTAAGCTTTAAGAGATTTTTTTTTAAAGTTGACGAAGCTTTTCAGTAGTATACATCAGTTTATGAGAAATTGATTTCAGGTTGAATATGTAAACGTTAAAACACAGTCAAATTTCGTAATTTCCTTATATTTCATAATTAATGAAGGTACACAGAAGATATGAAAATAGCAATTCAACTAATTTTCAGAATCGTTTCGAAATTAAAAATGCTCGCTCCTCAAACGGCGCGTGGCATATTAATATCGTTTCTACAAAAACACAGTCGCTGGAAACATATTTTCATGAAACCACATTCATGGAAATGTTTCTAGTGACTGCGTATCATGCAATTTGTTTTTAACATTAAAGTAATTTTTTAATTTCTTCTTACCTTTTTTTCTGAATGAGCATTTTAAGCATTGGTTGGATAGTAATGAAACTATCCAACCAATGCCTAAAGAGCTATCATATTTTGATTTGAATTAAGAAATAATAATAATATAGCCTCTTTGAAAACCAGCCATTATTTTGTTTTATTTGCAATCGTCCAGGCCATTTAAAACGATTTGACTAATAACATAAAATGCACCAGACAATTAAATAAAAATAATTGTTGGTTCATGAAGGCGTGCGTTCCAAACGTGCATCTAGAACTTAATTTATATTCCTCTAGTTTACTTCCTTCTGTAAATCGCTTTCAGCAAGAATTACTTCAACCTCGGAGACTACAAGCATCTAAGCTTAATCGCAACTCCTTTCTCAACTTTATTGCATGTTACACCATTTAATTATTTTGTTTTCTTTGCAGTTTTCTACTGGATGAATATAATTGGATCGTGGCAATACATACTGGCCCCATTATTGGAAACAGTTTTCCGCAGATATATTTTACAGCAGGAATGTGGGCTGTTACTCCCGTTTTCTTGTAGTTTTCCTTTCGATCCAACTGGGAACTGGCTAAAATATATCTGTGTATATATTTTTGAGACTTACAGCAGTAAGTGGGGCTTTATTGTTCTTGGAGAACTATTGTCCTTTAGGGACGCTACTTGATTTATCATTCCGTTGCCTTTTTTTGGTAGGTAACCCAGATTGTGGAAGTACGATTAGCCACTCAGGCCATGTTTAACCAAGGTCGAGAAAACGTATATTTGTATTGTTGATAGCTAGTGGTTTTGTGTCTACCATATTATTTTCACACAATATAAGTAAACTTGAATTCCAAAAAAAGTCATCCAATTTAAAAGGCGTAAAATTAACTCAAGACTACCAATAAAACTTCTGTTTTAAAAATATTATTCTAAAACTTACTTCTTTGTAACGATATTAGCATTGTAAATGTACATTTATAAAATCCTTTAAGGTTATCATACGTTTATCATAGGTATAAGCTTGAACTAATTCAGGAATAAATTAAGCACATACATAAGCTAATGCTCAAGTAATTATTGAAGGATTGCTGGCAAACAAACGTTTGATATAGAATTGCTTCAGATAGACCATAATATTATTCATTAATTAAGACTTGTGTGCACATTAATTTAAATGACTTGGTTCGTTTTGTGTTAAAGTAAGTGGATATTTTGTTTCACAGTCACATAGTATTCACATTCATTTGTTGTGTTAACTTTCACTTTATTGCGTATTAGCATAATTTTTAATTTTTCAACGGAAACTTTAAATAGAATCGTTTAAAGACCTATCCAAGGAAAACCTTTGCGGTATAGTTACACCATCCTTTTGGGCGCTGGTCTCTCTTCAAAGAGGGAAGATTGAGCATTGACCACACTAGCTCTAAAATATTTTGAGTCTAATTATCTTACATAATTAATAGAGTACCTGTGAGTACTTAGACAGTAATTTAGAAAACGATACTTTGTGACTTTGCTTGCATCGAAAACGAACCTGTGCATCATGCATGCAAACCAATGCATAAAACCGCAAGGCGTTTATTCATTTACAACGAAAAAAAAAGTCCATGATGATGAAAATCCAAAGGATTCCCTCCTTACTTAAATAAATATTCTTAATGTAATTTTGTTAAAGACAATCTTGATAACATTAATTAAATTATTGTCACACTTCAAAGCGAAAGCAGAATGAAGACGAAATTCTTTACAACAAAGCTCAAATTATAAAATCTTATTAAAATTTCAAACACACGGTCTTAATTTGGTCCCAACTCAGAAACCCTTTTGAACTATTTTGAGAGGTGAAATTTCAAAAATGCCTTTCTTCCTTCGTTCTCATGTAATGAGTGAAGAGTGCCTTAAATTTTCAGGAGTCAACGGTACCCGGGAAGCGTTGATTAATCGCAAAGGACCTTTCGTGAAATTCTCACTAGTATTTGACTTTGGCTTAAAATTTTACGTAAAATATGTGTGACCTGATTACGTTGTCAGCGAAAATATTTTTGAGAACTTTTTGTTGTAATGTAAGATTTAATTTTAATGCATTGCTTGTAATCGTTTGTAAGAATGTATAATTCAAATCATATAAAAAATCTAAGATTAAAATCAAATTCAAACTTCTTTTTTGTTTAATACGAAGCTGGGTTAAACTCTACCTTAATAGAGTTTTACAATATATATTGTATAGTTAAAAAAATAATTATTAAGTTTACGACCTATGGAATCTTTAGGATATGACAATTTGACGAAGCCTAGTAGAAAATATACCAACATTTCTATACCTAGTCTTTCAAACGAGATGAAACTGCGAAAGCTTTTTAAAAAATCGAACATTTGCTCTATTTTCTTTCTATGTCACTATAAAATGCAATTAGTAAATGCACATGTCTGACAAAACCCTTTTAGCTGGAAGCAATCTAGTAAAAACGTTTTTGGCACTCAAATGATTAGGTTATGCAGTTAGTTCCATCGCTAAACTTGTTATCCGAAAATCGTATTTAGTTCAGTGATTTTGGGAAACAAAATGGGTTACTTTGTCAAATTGAATTATTTAGTAAATTATTATAGTTAAATCAGTATATCTAAGGGGAAATTATTGCTTACTGAAAATTTCTGCATTTTTCGCTTTCACGTCCAATTACCAAGGGACTAAAAACAATTTTAAAAATATTAATTTCAGTTTTCCGCATAATTTACTGCTATCTTGGCACGGAGATTCTTATGATAACATTGTGCTCTCACTTGGCGACGGAATTTACTTTGCTTCGAGAAGACTTATTGAATATCAAACCTGTGATTAAAAACGACAGAGAATCTTGGGAAAATCTCCAAACGTTCAAAAATGTTATCGCAAAGCATCAGAAATTGATCAGGTACCTACACTTTAATTTGAATATAAATTATTTTGTTTGGAAAATAGAGCTCAATTTTTATCCTTCACAAACTATTTTTTAGTAAAAGAAATAACTTTCTTGAAACAATTTTGAAATTTTAAAAGAGCTTACCAAACACTTTTTGTGCCGATAAATATTTTAAAATAAAAATCAAATAATTAATCTCCATGCCTTTCTAAATGACATTCCAAAAAAAATTGGCCACTTCGTTCAAAAACCGTTTGAAAATCAATTATAATTTATTAAAAATATTTAAAATAAGAATTAAGATTTCAATACATACCGTAAAATCTAAAAATGTTAGTATATCAATCTAGCCTATTAGGGCATTGAAAGCTTTTTAGAAAACACTTAATTGAAGTGGAACCCTCTTAATTTTATATCTAAGGTTAATATTTTTTTGTCTTACAGTCTGGCTGAGCAATTAGACGACATCTTTAACAAGGTCATATTAGTCAATTTAACGTCTGCGAGCATTTCTATCTGCTTCTTTGGATTTGGAGCTAAGGTATAATTAAGTTCATAAATTGATACCTACACTGTATATCACAACGGTCATTGAATTCAAGAAAAGACCACTAGCATAAAAAAGAAGTATTAAACTACCCTAACTAAAGGGATTACCAACTCGGATTGACACAAGGACTGGTGAAATAACCAATAGGATCCGCGTCACTGGATAACGTAACTTAACCTAAAGAGATACAATTTTTTTAGAGATCCTGATCATTCCTCAAATTTGTAATTGTACCAACATAGACTTAATCTCGCTTTCCGTTTTACACAGGATATACAGCAAAGCCTTATTAATAAATTTCCGTTTTTAAAGCATGCTTAAAGCTCTAACAGAGAAAAGTTATAAATATGATGGGCATTTCAAAGTATATCAAAGTGACCCAACAAAAAACCATTCCTGGAGAAAGGAAAAAGAAAAGATTTATCACAAATACAAAAAAAATATATTAAGAAATGTTCCCTTCAAAAATCTTTCAACAAATTAAACGATTTCTGTTCGTATAATACGCTTCTAACTTCCTCGATTATACTACAGCTCAATTTTCCAGGTTGCTCGCGGAGCTCTCGATATGGCCAACAATTTCGTCGCAGTTGTTAGTTTGATTTATCCCCTATTCAATTTGTGTTACTACTGTGAACTGCTAAGGGAATCTGTGAGTACGAAACCTTTTAAATTTATAAACTCATCAATTTTGCTATGTCCAGTAAGCATTTTATTTTCCTTGATCCCAATTGATTTGAAAACGAATGGATGGAGTTTACGAGTCAGCTGGTTTATGCTATATAGAAATAGATCGAAGAAGGAATATTATGAAAACGTAGCTTAACGTGATGTTGTAAAGTTTAAAGAATCCCACATTTAATTTAGCTTTAAGAAATGAAAGTAAGGACGACCTTAACCCAGTGGGACAGAAATAGACAAAATTTTAAGTTAAAGTGTAAAAATGTTTTCTTTACAATGTACGTTTTCAGAATTGTATATCTTTTTTAAATGAATCCGTTTCAGAGAAGTCAAAATCTTTGAATGTAATTGTTCTGCGAACCATTATCTTTTTCTGAGAACTTTAGAAGTCCAACTACACAATTTGAAACATTTTTACAGTAGCTTAACCCCGCAGTTATACATACGTATTATTTTAAACTGTCGTAGTTTCAAAATAAAAACGTTCTGTACGATTTTTGTCATTGTTTTTCATAGAAATAATTAAACTCAGTAATATTTAGTTATTCCTTTTAATCTAATAGCTTTAATAAGTTACATTAAAGACTCCAAGTGCACGGTTCAAAAATGTTATTTCTATGGAAACGTACTGGCAAGAAACGACATGGCTACTAAACAATATATTGCTACTTTGTTTCTCCTAAGAGTGCGGGTATGGCTGACTCAGCTTACAACAACCACTGGTATCAAGGAAACCTTAGCTATCAGAAGCTGATGTGGTTTATAATGCGAAGGTAATGATACAATTCAAACAATCTTTTCCTCGTTAGTCGAAATCATAAATTGTATTGTCTTTATAACATCATTTTCCTGTAAGGTCTTATCTTAGGTTTAATTTAATATATTTTCTTTTAGATCCCAGAAACCTTGCTGTTTGACGTCAATGAAATACAACCCAATTGACTTGAAAACATTTACGACTGTAAGTCACGGTTTGTTTCTTGGTAGTTTTTTTTTCCAGATAGATTTTAGAAAAAAAAAAATATGGGAAACGCATCATAGGCAGCAAAGGCTTGACATTAAAGAGTGTACTGGTAAGTGATTTGTCACGATATCTAAACCTACTGGATTGTCTTATTTTTTACGCGATCTCATAAAAAATACTTAACCGATATTTAATGCAAATCTGACGAAGCTTTTTCTCATATTTGTTTCATCAAACACACGATTAGCAAAAAAATTAGAAGATTTTTAGAACCGTCTAGAAGGATAATTTGTCTTGAATGGAAAGGTAGGTCGCTAACCAACCCTTCTAACAACCCTAACAAGACAAAGTCTCAATTATATTGACTGCCAATGAACTAAATCTAAGTCACTAGTATTGTCATAAGCTCACAATATGATTAGATGTGGTCATACGCGATTATGGTCGTTAGCGTTAATGACCACAGTACTAATTGGTTTATGCTCTAACAGTGGCGTGGATTACATGATACTTTACTATGTTCTGTGGTCCAAGGCGTGCGGTAACTAGGCTGTGTCACAATCAGTTGAAGATTGATTAACAACGAGTGTTGTATGGTTTTGTTGAGTTAAAAAAATATTTTTGAAAAATTAGATTTAGATTCTTCTAAAGGATGTTGAGATCTGATTATCAATTTTCAATTCAGCCTATTGAGATCCACTGCTGTCTCCTCTCAACACTCGGCAGATCATCAATGGTTAAGTAGTAATAACTATTACTTTTTGCTTTGCCATGGTAATTAAAACTGTCACGCAATATTGCGTCATACTTTTGTCCAGTGTCCGTGTCAACTATTGTAAAATTGAATATAAGTTCAACAAGTACCTAGATATACTTATAGTCAAGCATACCTATGGATGGGACACAAATTGCTTTGCAATAACTCAAAATGGTTAGAAGCCATTCTCGGAAACGATTTGAACGTTTTTCAAGAAATCCATTAAGATGAGACAAAGTAAATATCAAGTTTTCTAAAGCTAATATGTTGCTAATATGATTTCAATTCTAAGAGCACGTGCCCTATTCAGATGATATTG
Organism: Trichoplusia ni; assembly: GCF_003590095.1. NCBI lineage: Eukaryota > Metazoa > Arthropoda > Insecta > Lepidoptera > Noctuidae > Trichoplusia > Trichoplusia ni. Next base: position 11,358,905 of record NC_039484.1, on the reverse strand, counting down.
AAAAGTCAATATCATGTTCTAAGTATCAGTTTATTTGAAAATAGTAACTTGTTATGTAAGAGCGTGGGTTATACCTCGTATTAATGTTGAAGTTGAATCTGCATAGCTGTCTGTCGACCGTTTTAGAAAGATTTGCTATCCTACTTATACTATAAACACAAAACTTTGTGCGAATGGATGCTTGTTTCTATTTTACCCAAAACTACTGAAAGCCGTCGAAAAAAAAAAACCATATGAATTAATCGTGGTTGTAAAAGCCGTTCAGTGGTTTTTACGTGAAAGAGAAAGAAACATTCAAACATTATTTCATACATACTTTCGCGTCTATTATATTAGTAGAATTCTCAATAGCAGATTTAAAAGGATTTTCAAAAACTGACTATACCTATATAATTAAGTATAATAATAAACGCAGCCACAGCCAAACTTCATTTTGTTCCTCATTTTTAAATTAAATTTCTCGTAATACATCCCAATCAACGTGTGATGTACACAGCCTATCTCGTAAACTTTCGATCGAACTTACTTACTGCTCTGTTTCAGGTACTGAGCACAACTTGGTCCTACTTTTCTCTCGCTTCGACTATCTACGAAGGTGAAAGTTGAAAAAGTTTTAATTATTTAATTTATTCCTAGTGATATCTCACGCTTCGAAGTATATTTCACACTGTAGTTTTGTTGGATTAAAGATTTAGGAAGCGATGTATTTTTGTCTAATTTCTTTTTACTCTATTAAATAGGCAGGAAATACATTGACTGCTCTGAAATAGTCCGAAAAACATATGTTTTTTTTAAGGTTCAACTATGAAGTCTGTCAGAGTGATAAGGTTCATTTTGCTACAAAACCCTAAAAATCAATGTTTTACCAGCCTAGACAAAGGCGTAAATGTATATTCGATATTATGTTCTATAGAAAGAAATTACTATCTTATTTATTTTTCCCTTATTAATAAAGGCATACTTATCATTGCTAGCCTTACGATATTGAAGAATATTATTTATAAAGATCTTTATTAATATAGAAAACATTAGCTTTGCCTGCGGTTCTGTGTGTTGAGATCAAAAAGATTTTGTCATACAAAGAGTAATGCTTATTGGTATGTTTTTGTAATAACTTTTTTTTCCTCGTTTCTTGGAAATATTTCAGCAAGAAGTAGATAAAGAAATGAATTTTGTCTTGATGAGACCTGTTCTGGAAATGTCAGAAGTAACGTGTGATTAAAATTGGTGGCTTTGCAGTTCCATTAATGGATTTGTGTGTAAAGTTGCAGGTTTGATCCCAAGGCAAACAAGTATCAATGTCACTATTATGCATACTTTCAAAATAATAATATTAAAAACAAAGCATTGTGACATGACCTGTTTTTTTTTTCAATCTGTAATCACCCCCTTATTTAGCCTTGAGGTTTACCAATGTTCAAACGTTATTTCTAACCTTTGGCTAGAACTAGGACATTTTTGTATAAATTAAAGTGAAATAAATATATTTGTTAAGTCACAAGGTAAGCAAAATCCCGCAAAAAACAATAAACGATGTTGCACAAAAAAAAACTAAAAAGACCAAAAATAGCAAACATTTCTTTTTTCCCAAAGATTTTTATACTACTTTAAGACACAGCTCAGTCCTATTTAGACGAGTACTAGATTAATAAGCTAAATCCAAATTCACTTGTACCGTCCGTTACATAAATATTCACGTCACAAAATGAATGATAAAACAGAGTAATTGCGTTAGCACCTACGAAGCCACAATCAAATTATATTATCAAGTCACAGCACTCACTATTTGCCCTCCTCATTCTTTTTAATTAAAAGCTTTTTATTGTCAGCGTGAGGCCAATAAATTCAATTATTCAGTTTGAAGTAGCGAATGTATTTTTTGTACGTTTTCTTTTATTCAGTGAAATTAGATTTTTGCTTATAAGCTATTTTATGGGATATTTGTAAGAACTATTTCACTGATTCTGAAATATTTTTATAATTTATTTTTTTCTCATTGAATTTTGCCGTCAAAGTTTTAAAATAGTTTTTAAACTACTTTTCTGTTGTTTGCTTTCATAAAACTGTTCGATATGTTAGTACCTACGCAAAAATAAAAACTAGAACTTACCAGGCACCAAGGAGTAGTTAAAATAGCCCAAAAAAAAATATAAAAACACAACAGGCACAGAAGACCCAAAAAATTCCTGATTCAAAACAAGTCACAATCGCAACCAGCCAAGCAATCCATATTTAACAAATACCATTTCTATTTTCAAAACGCCATACTTTCAATTCATTCCAAGTTTTGAAAGGTGAAATATATGAAGGCTGGGTGCTCGTAGACTCTGTCACAGCTTGTGTCACAATCCTTAAAACGGCGCTTTTACTTCAAACGGAACACACTTCATGTCAGTTACGCTCTAGTAACGCTCTAAGGGGCAGAGGTACTTGTATAAGTAAAGGTAAGTAGGTGTAATGTATATTTTTATTGAAACGACGGGAATGTGTCAAAATATTAGGGATTTTTTTTACTGGTGTGAAAATATTTTGCAATAATATTACTATGAATGTGTTTATCTCAAATAACATTGTTAGGTTTTAGCGTTTCGTAGTTAGAATGTAATTACTAAGGCTCATTTATTTTGTTTTTTTTTTCATAAAGTGAAACGTTATTATGAAATCACAAAAGATTAATTTGTTTTTTTTTTCTAACAACATAGGTAAACAGCGTAGTGATTGTTTAGTATAAACATTCTGCAGATCTATAGAAACCTATTTAATCATTATGACTGGAAACATCCCAAAATCCAAAGAGCTTGAGCGCATAAATATATATTATTTTGTCTCTATCACACCCATAACACAAAACCCCTATCTAAGGAGAAAACAGAAAACTACAGCATTAAAAAGCTAGTAGTATAGTTCAAGAGAATTATATACGATTTAAAAGATTAAGCTAGCTTGTTGGAAGACCACAAACAACAGACATCATGTACGTAGAGTTCTGCGGCGCTCACCGCTCTTTAATGGTAAGCCTCTGGAGATATAGATATAATCTATGTGTAATGTATGTGTAAATGGATATTCGACGAGTAGTTTTATCTATACTAATATGTAAAGCTGAAGAGTTTGTTTGTTTGAACGCGCTAATCTCAGAAAGTAATGGTTCAAATAGGAAAATCATTTTTGTGTTGAATACACCATTCATCGAGAAAAAATTTAGGCTATAAACCATCATGCTGCGACTAATAGGAATCATAATGGAAAATGTGGAAAAAACAGGGAAAATTATTCATCTTCGAGGGCTTCCGTTCAAAAATTCCTAACTTATATCTTCTAACCACGCGCATGAAGTCGCGGGCAACAGCTAGTATAATATATGTATGTATGTTGGGTTTTTGTAGCTCGTGGCTAAGCTATAACCGCATAAGTGATTCGATCACAGGTTAAGCTATGCTTGACGCGGTTGGTCCGTAGATGGGTGACCATCTTTGTCATAACGAGTTCCTCCGTGTTTCGGAAGGCACGTAAAATTGTGGGTCCCGGCTGTTATTCCTACATCTCTGACAGTCGTTACAGGTCAGAAGCTTGAAAAAGTCTGACAGCCAGTCTAACCAAGGGGTATCGTGTTGCCCAGGTAACTGGGTTAAGGAGGTCAGATAGGCAGTCGCTCCTTGTAAAACACTGGTACTTAGCTGAAACCGGTTGGACTGGTAGCCGACCCCAACATAGTTGGGAAAAGGCTAGGCCAATGATGATGTTGGGTTTTTGTAGAAGAGATTGATCAGTGAGGAATTAGTGAATTTACTGTCTTTGTGACCGTCAAGTAAAAAGTTGAGACAGAAGACATTTCAGAAAACCATTTAGCACAGAGTCATTTTTGCCTACTTTGGAATTTTGATAACAATTGCCTTATAAAAAAAAAATCTAAGAACAAATTTCTGTTAAGTAAGAGAAACAGATACCATAAATTGTTTGCAAAAATAATATTACCATATAACTTATTCCGAATTTCAAAAGATGTTTCCTAGGAAAGAAATTACAAATATATAAAATTCATCAATAAATTTTCATAATACAGCAAATTGCCAACAAACTAGGTAAGTACCATCGAATTTCATTCTGTCAACGGCACAAGTTTTCATATTATCTTCCTATTCGGCGAGTAATGCTGACTATATCAAAAGTTCTTCTCCAAGTTATCTCATTAAAATTTAATATAGAAAATAAATGACAGATGTTATTGGACGTAATTTTTTCATGGAGACACTTAAAAAGTTGTCTTTTTGATTTCGTTTTGTCATGACCTGCAATATTACTGCTCAAAGCTGGTTTAGTTCTATTTTTTTTTCATACGAATATAATTAAGTACTGAAGGTACTATTGAACGAAATTAATATCGAGTGTTGTTTGGGGGCTATCAGCATTGCTAGATTCCTATCAAGCGTAGTTCGCAACTCGTGTCACCGCCCGAATGAACTGGAATGTAAGTTGGTCTAGTGGCTAGAGGCCCTGAGTGCTAAGCAGGAGGTCGTAAGTTCGATTCCCATCCAGGACATGATCGTGTAATGAACATGATCATTTATTTGATGTTTTGGTGTAAAACATTTATACATATTGTACAAAAATTACACCAAAAGATATCTAAGTGCCTTTGTCAGTTGTCCAGTTCTCATAACACATTTTACTTAGTTCAAGACTAGATGGCGTTGTGTGAAAGTTGTGGAATGATATATAATTTTTAATTAACGGGAGTACTTACTAAATCTAGATTTGATGAGAAAGCAATTCATTGGCGAGTAAACCTTCTCATTTAAGGTTCAAGGGATAGGTGAGCTAACGTTGTTAGAAATGGCCTTTTGATCATTCCTTGTTTGTAAAGAGGTTGAGCTTGGATTTTTGTCGTGAGTATATTTGCGAGTTTTGTATGTATGTACCAAATTTTACTTATTCTACACCGAAAATACCTTGGATAGTAGAAGATATAAGATAAAATCTTCTGTCCATTCATGATATTTACAAAAATAGTAATATTGTAAATGTTTCGGAAGGCACGTTAAATTATGGGTCCCGGCTGTTATTCTTACATCTTTGACAGTCGTTACAGGTAGTCAGAAGCTTGAAAAAAAGTCTGACAGCCAACCTAACCTAACCAAGGGGTATCGTGTTGCCCAGGTAACTGGGTTAAGGAGGTCAGATAGGCAGTCGCTCCTTGTAAAACACTGGTACTTAGCTGAAACCGGTTGGACTGATAGCCGACCCCAACATAGTTGGGAAAAGGCTAGGCCAATGATATAATAAAATACGTTTACCCTAAATGTGACATACAATAACATTTTCCTTAAACTTTACACTCAATGTCTTAGTTCCTTCTAAACGTGAACGTCTAGCTTGTAATATAACAGAAAAATCAATAGATTACGTGACTAGTAAGAGCTGGAATTCCCACAAGCATACATAATAAGCAATTCAACTTGTAGGAATTTGATTTAGTATTTCTTGTGTGAAAATGATAGCCAACCGTTTTAGTATTCTCGAATGATACTGGCAATCTTTGGTTAGAAGAATTATTTTTTGTTCGAATAAGAATTTTGAATAACGTTCGGAATTTTAATTTGTTTGTGGCGTTCCAAGTCGATGACGTCACGATTTCCGCTTAGGATCGCCAATGTAGTTAACAAGGAACGTTTGAATTTTAATTAATAGCATTCTGATAATGAAATTTTGTTATCTTTTCGTTTCGTAAAAGTTCCGTTAAAGAAAAACATGTATATTAAAATGGTATGGTCTGTACGTACATTTGTAAAAACTCAACTATAACATGTTGATAAGATTTACCTTCATTTGATAACTTAGTGTTAGACTTTCAAAAACTGTTTCCATAATCTTCCATATTTCACTTCCTTTCGTCACCGGCTTGCGGCTTGTTGCTCAGACATTCAATCTTGTTAACTCCTGAATTCTGTTCAGCAAAGAGTTATTAGATTTTTCTGTTTGAAAACTTTTAGCAGCAGTTGAGCGATTTTGGCATTGTGCCGACGCCATTAGAATCGACACTTTTGTTTTAGAGAAAATTCTTCTTTTTATCAAACGCCGGGTGTCTTGACCCTTATTTCGGTCTATCTATCATGAACATGTTTGTTCTACCTACTTAATCTTTTTTGTCATTTTATACCCTGTTACAGTTACACAGTTACATTGTACGAGTATTTATCTTCTGTACAAAACTTGTTACACCTTTCACAAACCGACACTTTTTGTTCCAAAACAAAAATCAGTCTCGATAATTTTCAGGTCACGTCGGTTCTTGGACATCGTCCCAGTGTTAGTAACTAGAGGGTGAGGTAATTTGTCATGTACGCAGCTGTAGTAACAGCTCACTCGAATCATGAACGTTGAAGTCAGGAAATGGTGAAAATTTGGGCTTTTGGCTCACATGCGGTTCGAAAGTAATTACTGCGGCTAATAATGGCCGGCGAGCATCGGGATTAGGCAATTTGGCCTTCATATTTAGTGTCTCCATTGTAATAATACATGATTGTGTTGACATTCGATGTACTACATACAAATTTTTTTCTTCTTTCTTCTAGCTGCTCTTGTGCCGTTTCATTTCTGGTCGGCGCGATACCTTTTGCTGTTAATCATCGCGCTATCAATAAAATACTTTTTATATAAAAATAAATAGCTAATAACTTCTTTGAGGTTTTTTGTAGAGTTTGAGTATAGTATTTTGCATTTTACTGTAAATTTTGATAGGCGTTTCATCATTATTTGCTAACAATTTACTTATCGGCGTATTTATCGATATCGCCCGACTAGCTTCAGATCTAGCCTGGTCTGAATCATTTATTCAATTTGCGTCACCACAGTAACATTTCAAATAAGTAATTATTTATTATTTACAATATAAACTAACAAGCTAAAATGATTTTAGCCACCGAACCTTATCAAATATAATTAGTTGACATCTCTTAATAGATTATTTACTCGCCATCCAAAACAAATAGACTAACTTCAAAGCGTACTAACCGAGGAACTTTGATTTCAGCTCAAACCTTCTTCTTGTACCGAAAGAGTGAAAATTAATTGCAAATAAAGAAAGTTTTGATCCAAGCGCTTTGTACCTGTACTATGAGATTTTGAAACAAACCACCTCCCATTGTGGAAGCAGGATGGCACCATTCCACCGCATATGACGGCGTCTCGCTTTTACAATGGCAGCCGTACTACTTCGAGAACTCATAGTAAGCGTATTGAACTTGTTTCTGTTTACAGAACTGAAAACAATCAGACGCCTAAATGTGGAAACTTACGAATCGAGGAAACGAGTCGGCCACGTTTTTCAAATGGATGTTGTATATTTTATATCCTGTATTTAGACGAGAGCTTATTTATTTATTTTGGCTGTAAATTCAAGTAAAAGTGGATTACATGGAAAGTAAATTAAAATAATTTAGAATACCGTACATTATATTTGTCTCTTGACATATTATATTGTCTCCAGTAAGAAAATTTCATAAAGCTCGCAATCATCTTTAATCTCTACCCTCTAAAACTTTCCTATTATCTTAGGTGTATCTTTCAAAACCGTTCAAGACGATGTTTGTAATGCCGATACAACTTCCATTCTACTATGAGACCTTTGTAGGTTAAATATAAGAACCAATTACCAACCACATAAGGTTCAATATAAGTATGTTTACGTATAACAAAAATAGTTCCGAGCACCTTCATAACTTCGATAATTACTATCACAAAAATAATGATCAAAGTTTCCCTATACCATCACGTCTGTTTCAAAACTTGTTATATTAGAAAAGAAAACTTACAACGTGTCTCTCTTGTCCAATTCCTCACTTTACGACTTGTCAGTGGGTTGGGTTGTAAAGTGTAACGACCTGTTTTCGTTTGACATCAGCCTTGAACGCCACATATTCTGCGTCAAAATTTTATAGGAAATAAACGTGCAACGTTGTCTAGTAAAAGTGTGTACCTGTGGCATTCATACGATGGTAAGTTTTATATGATAGCCGTACGTGCCTCATGTTTTGGGGAATAATGTTCTGAGACACTCTTTACGTGAGCCCAAGAGACGTTTAGATGTGTCTCGTTTGATGTTCCTGGGTATTTTCAGTGTAGGCAAATTGTTCAGGTGTCAAATTAGGTTTTTGAAATTAATATGTCTTTATTGATTTGTACCAGATCCAAAAACAGCTCTGTTGGGGATTTGAAAGTAAGAGCGTACTGCGCTCGTCTTTTATCTGCGTGTATTAAGGTTTTGCTTCCAGATAATTCCTGACTGCTTATTAACAAGGATTGGTTATTTCAAATTAACTCTACAAGGATTATCCAATTTTGGCAATTTGTTCAATAGGCAATTTCATATCTGCAAATACAACCTTTAACGAATCGATCTTATTCAAACTATATTCTAGATTAGGCCAAAATCCCAATTACCAACCATTACCGTGATCCTAAAATCTGTTAGGTCCCACAAATGCCTGTAATATCGACACACTTAATGCCAATACGACCCAACTTGTGATCCAGGGAGATTAATGAGGTTAGCCTAGAATTTAGAGTGTTCTAAACGCTAATGCCACGTTACCCCTATATATAGATCATACACCAAGTCACTAAATCTTCAATCACTTGGTGTTATTTTAAAGATTAACACCTTTACAGCATGGATCAATACAACGAGGTAAACTCCAAAGATATCTAGTTAAATTGGCATTCATACTTTGAGAGATGACATTTGTTTCGTTGGAGGTCTTACACTCGTTCAAATCACATGCATAATGAAACACCAAGACCTAAAAACAATACTCGAATGTGCGTCGGACTAGCTACAGAAACACAAATCGGTGTATGAAAAATAGCACACTACTTTAAGTTAATTTTATCTGCACTTTGCCATGTTTTGTCTTTTTATTATTTGTTATTTAAACGGCAATTGAAATACATAATCTGTAAAAAAATACTTATCACGGTTTATGAAGTGTAGCATGCTGATAGAATCACGGTTAATCTTCCACATTATAGGTATATATTTAATTGTTGGCTTACGCGTTATTTTTCAGGATAATCCAACTTATCCCAAACTCAACCGTAATTCTTAGTCATAAATTGAATAATCGATAAATTCAGTGCGCAAAAAATCCGCCCCTAGAAAGTTCTAATAAAATATTATCTTTCAAATTAGTCAATAGTGTAGTGAAGACCACGCAATACTCCACCATGTAGTAGTATAATCATTTCTTGAGTGCTGGAGGAATCGTTATGTAAATCAGACGTCCAATTCCCATTTTCTATCCCGTATGTATAATTGCTGGGAATATATAACCGCTACACAAAGTTAATATTGACGACTCAAAATTCTACGTTTGTTTCTTACTTTTGAACGGAATTCCTTAAATAGATCCCATTTATGTTCTTGAGTGTACAATTAATAGCGTTTATAAAAATCAGCCCACTTTTCCATTGGCATTTGTAAGAACTTGCTTTTACAAAATAATTTGAGTTCTTCGTCGTTCCTCTTAGATTTTGTGACTCCAATTGCATTACTTATTATTGATCTGCTAGTGCCCCAAAATTTTGAAGTATGTAATTACAAAAATCTAGTTTTTTTGGTAATATTTTTTTTTTTCTACGAATTTGTTTCCATTTAATATTGCTGTGGATTTCAAATTTCAGAACGGACTACGGCATTATGATTTTCCTGGCTATGAAATTAATAAAAATGTTTGATTTGTGTGCAAATATTTTACTACGTATTGCTTCAACTTTTTTTTCATATCGCTCAATTATATAAAACTACTTTCTAAAATGAATAGGTCAAAATGGCAATAATTTAAATAAATAAAACAAAATGTTGTTTTTAATAATTTATTTATGGCCGTATCTTAAAGTATGTCGCTATAAATAAAACTTAATTTAATTCGTAAGTATAACAGAGGTTCTTCTTTTTAAATTCTTCAATAAGAGATGAATCTAACATTTTGTTGACAATGTTGGTTACTCTGGAATCGTAAGGTGCTGAAGAGTGGTCAGCAGTTATACTGAAAATCTTCACGGGTTGTGTGGAGTACTTCGATAAGTTGTAATCTTCACCGAGATCCTCAGATTTCGGATGAGGAACGCCCCTAATGAGAACAATTTCTGACTCGAGTTTGATCTCAGGCTTGTAATCCTTCGCTAACAGGATCTTATTTAACGTCGAATTGAGTAACGATAGTTTGTACTGGTGCGAATAGTTGGTGAGTCCTCTCAGTTTGTAAATACAAGCGTTCACTTTACTCGACCAATCATTTTCTTGGCTCAAATATTGTTGCAGTTCCTCTGAAGCCTGACCAGCTATAAGCTCATACACATGATTGAGAACAACGCTCTCCAGTTCTGAATGAGTCAAGTCCCCTAAATGTGACTTCAGTTGTATTTTCAATGCATCAGGGCTGCTGTCCAAACAATACACGACTCCAATGTGTCCTGTAATTTCAAGTAGTGTAAATAAGGGGATTTGAATGGAAACCGACCATTTGTAATGCACGCTTTGGCACATTATTTATGAAAGGAATTAACAATACAGTGTTTGTTTGAAACCATTGGGTATGAAATCTCGAGTGTACTTCTGGTAACCTATTGTTGCAGATATTCAAAGAGTTTCGGGATTTGATGAGGGTGAGGAATTATTTCACCATGATTTAATGGTTATTTTAAAGGGTTCTTATTGTTGAAGCAAAATTAACAATTTATCAGATACGACAAATCTTCTTGTTCCTCAAAATTAATATTTGATTTTTAGTTTGATTGAAAACGAGTTAGTCGAATTTTGCTATTACCTTCTTTCTCCAAGAGTGCTGCCAGTTCCAAGGCAATATTGACTCCAAACGAATACCCCAGTAGGTAAAACTTGGATTTCGTCTCAAACTTGGTCTTCATAAACTGAAATAATTCATAAGATATTTTTACAAAGACATTTCTCGAAGTAATTTTATAATACAAATTGCTGGCCATTATTTTAATGGGTGAACTCCAGGAGGTATTTTTAAAAGTAAAATATTAGTCAAATTAGATTAGCGTCTCGTCTCGCCCGTCTAGGTAAAGTGATCTTTAGATATTTTGCGCTTCTTTTGATACTTACGACATCTAATTTTAATTAAAAATTCAATATTCGATGCGAGATGGGTATTTAATTTGTGAGGTTCTTATTTTGTCGAACATATCATTTTAGACTAGTAGGTAAAAGTTTGTCCTACCCAAGTACCCAAGTAAGTTAGGCCTTTAGGTAAACATCAGGTTTACTTTTGGTATTTAATGACCTAAAATTTTCATCTACTCTCTATAATTTCTAGAACATCATCACCAAACGATTACAAAAAAAAATGTATGTTTCACCGTCAAACATAGTATCACACTTTGAAAACAATTCCAAAAGTAATATATAGTACATCACTTACTTTACGTATTTCCGCAGCTATTTCGGGTATGCTATTGCCCTCAAAGTCTGCGGGCATCTGAACAGCTACAGCTTGGGCCTTCAATCCCTCTGCAGCCGAATTAAATATTTGGTATCGCCCTTCGAAGCCAGGTATCAGGGTCACATACGTTTCGTTGGGATCCAAGTCAGTCTGAAAAAAAAACACGGTCGAAATTTAAAAAGTCGCCATGAATTTTAGTACCCTTCCAAAAGTAAAAAAAAGTCATCATCAAATAAAACGATTATAGAAATCTGACAAGTTTTTGGTTAGTAACTAAGGTGGTGGGATAAAAATTAACCAATCCTATGTAATACTGGATACCCGGATAAATAATGATAGTTTTCAATTGAATTGCTTGAAACAAGAAGTCATATATTAATAAAGAGTATTTATCTACACGATTTGGGTAAAGGTTTGGCAGAATAAGACCAAACCTCATTCATGTACTCCAAAAATAGAAAAAGAATCCTCTGTTTGGCAATTGTGTAAAAGCAAATTAATTTCTGTACCTAAATAAATTGCTATTGTTTTGTTAGGCACTTAGGTAGACCACAAATTAATGTAAAACACGATTAATTTGTCTCATTTAGTCTGGATGCTCTTACTTTAGAATTTCTTAATTGTTTTCCATTACAGTAGCTAACTTTCGGTGAAATTGAAAATACAAGATTTTTGACAATTTATACCAAGTTAAGAAAGAAGAATAATATAGTGGAGCGTTTTATTACACGAACTCGTACTTTTATGTATTTGGTCTAATAAATAAAATAAACAATTTCAGATGATGAACTATTTTTGTTATTAATGTAATTATTGGATTTACCGATAATAAAATAAAAGGATGTTGCAATTATGTTTTTGCCAGCGATGATTGCGTTAATTTTGATTTTTAGGTACATAAAACCATCTGCATTAAAATAAATATGAATATTAGCTGCATCAGGCAGCTTATTTGTAATTCTAAGGTGTTAGCTAACTGCAAATCGCATTTCATCAAAATTCGTTCAGCAGTTTCAGCGTAAAATAATATCAAACTATACGTAGATATTTTTGCTCTTATAATACCAGTAACTTTTACCTCAGCTCCTGGGTTCACTAGAGTTTTCATTGGAATTATAGTGTGCGCTGTGATGATATCTTCTTCATCGTCAATAGTTGAGTAGAAAGTAGCTAAACCACTGACAGCCTGGGGTATCTTTGTTCTGCTTTCTCCTACTTTTATGAGGCTAAAACAAAAATGAAAAAAAAGTTTGTTATGCGGCTTTGTCTTTTTTATTATTTTTACTCTTTGATGTGCCAAATATTCTCTTCTGGTAATAGCTGTGTTTTTATATTTTTGACACTCATATTTATTTTTTTACGTATACAAATTTCATAGATTCTGAGATCATGTATTTTGCTTTTATAGGTGGTGCTATAATTTTGGTGTGTTTTTGTGAGTGTGTATGTTTGTATGTATTTATTCATTCAGACAATTTGTATGAAAAATCAGCACTTTTGATCCCAAATAAGCTTAGTAAGTTAGTAGTAACACTAAATAGAGCTCAAGAAGATTAAACTTGAAACATAAAAAGCAAAACCTATCGAATACCTTATTCAGCGCAATATAATGTGGGTCACTACAAAGTACCAAATAGTACCATCTCATCACTATTTAGTGCACGTTGCGAACGAAGAACATAAAAAACTTCGCTCGCTCAAATCCAATTTTCTGTCAAATTTTACGACTAAACACAAAAATAGTAAGTTCTTTGTTTTGCGAAGAGTTTTTTTGAATAAAAATATCTTTCGTTACCTCTATTTCGAAATAGGATTCGGAATGATATATTTTGAATAATCTTTAACTGGTCGCTTACAATTACCACTATTTCGGTCTATCAGTATTATCGACTAGTGATGTCATATCGACCACTCCTTAACTACCTGTGTTTTAAATCTATTTTATAACCCGTTCAACGATACAAAACTTAATAATTAGGTCAAACCCAAAAAATGAGCACTTTTTGAAAGTTGAATTGTCAGCTCCCATTTTCGCCCACCCATCACCACTTCCTTAGTGCTCTTGCTGCTTTCGAGCAAGCAACGAGCAAGCAACAGTTAAAACAGTTTCGATATTTTAGTGAAACTAACTTACCTTTCGACGGTCATTCGTTGGATTTTGTCTGTAGGGAAGTCGATTTCATATGAGTTCCTGATAAGGGTTTGTATCTCTTCCAAGTTCACTTCATTGAGCATTCGATCAACAGAATAATCCAGGTATTTGTTGATATTTGTTACACCTGTAATACAAGCGACTATTATTATAAAACCGTATAATAATTTGAGAATTTTGCTCAAATTATCATAAGCAACATTTGTTAAGATAATTTTTACATGGTACTAGCTGTTACCCTCGGGCCTACTCGCTAGAACGCAAAAATGATCCCACAGGATCATAAAATGCTGCTAATATCCTATGTGTTAATCCTGGTTATAAACTATTTGTGTACCAAGTTTCGTCTAAATCCGTTCAGTGGTTTTACGTGAAGAAGGAACACACATCCATGCATACAAACTTTCGTTTATAATATTAGAAAGACGTGAATATTAAAATGAAATTAAACTTTTTAGTCGTTTGCTCATTCCTTGTACTGCGTATCTCGAAATACTAGTTTTTAATTAGCACGTGTATAACATCCAAGAATTGCGTTGAGTCATTTGATATTTCGCGTGAAAATACTACTATTAAAAGTCCTAATATTAAAGCATAATATACATATTTAAGCTTTGAATATGAGATTTATTAGTCTTAAATTTTCTCTGTAAATGAAGTATAAGTCGCGTGCATTCCTGTGTCTGTCATTTACAAAAACGCAGACTTTCATTCATCTCAATTATGTCAAGAATAGAATGGAATACTTATTTATTTATTTCGAAGAATATTGCAATCATTTTTATTCCAGATACAAATTACCATACTTTCTTCGGAAACCCGACTACTACAACGCTAGTCAACACCTCACCCATTAACTTATCATAGTACTTAGTCAGCTGAATGAAAATTCAATATACCTTCTTTCAGATTTCGATCATTTGAATTTCCAAATTCAGGAATCAAAATATCTTAATACATGCTTCGAAAACTGAACGGCGTTAAACACGTGTTAAATGCTTCTATTGGGTACTATAACAGTTGGAAGTAGCACAGTTACCAAATGCAACTAGCATTAATTCCGATCCAAGTTCAGCAAAACAAACTCATTTGCTCTCAATATTACTGCTGTTTTGAATTAGTTACGATTTGTAAATATCGTAGTATTAGTTTGGTTTGACTTACGTACTAATGGATCTGTGCATAACTAATAACGGTATTAATAATTTGATTAATTATTCATAATTAATGCCACTCGTCGAAATAATTCAAATGTTTCCACTCGCTTTTTTTAGCGAATCAATCGAAGTTGAGTCGTATGATATAGCAGCAATAAGACATTTTTTATTTCCAACATAACGTTAAGTTCATGTCATCATGATATTGCATTGTCAGACAATTTACACAAAGATACAAAATGCTTTATCAATTTCAAACCAGAAAGTAGAAATTTGGAATTAACTTAAAAGTTTTGAAGGACTAACATAAGGATAGATAAAATAATAAGTAAATTCTTGCAAATTACTTTCAGGCACACAACTCGCTACTTAATTGTCAACATCCACACACTAATATGTTGTTTACATTAGGTTTAAGATTCGAACCATCGAATGAATGTAATGCTGTCTGAAACATCGTGTATTAAGCCCCATCAGAGGTTATAAATAATCATGAAGAATTAATAAAAAAAATATAATAATAAATCAAACTAGGAAAAGGAAGAAGTAGAAAATCTTAGTAAAGATTCTTACCTAAAATATTAGCAAGCTTCTTCAAGTAGTCCCTGTCGTTGTGTTTCTTTAGGTTGTAGAACAAAACGTTCTTGTATTTTAATTTCAAACTGGTCTCCATTGCATTGAAAAGAACCGACAGCGAACTACGGTTTAGTATTTCTTCTGGATTTGGCTGAAGAATAATAAAAAATATGAGACGTTACGAGCAAAAAGTTCAATAACATACAAAAAAAAAGAACTGATTGTTGAATTATCAAAAATATATGACAAAATTAACTCATGAATGTTATAAAAACCCAAAAATCATTTTAACACAGACGTTTTTCCTATCACCTAAGGCTTACTGTGATGACTGGGTCCATACTGTTCTCAAACATAGCATTGCCTCTGTTAAAATATATTCTATGGCAACAATAAAGATCTGAGTATTAAAATTTTAGCCTACGAAAGTTCTATCATACTATTTATAATATTTTCAGTTAAAAAATGCTTACTTTTTGAAGAGCAGTACGCACAAATAGTGCTGGGAAACCAGTTTCAGATCTTCCTTTTAATATTTTTTCTAATACTGAGAAAACGAATTCGCTGCTCGCGCTATTTGAAGGAGTGGCTACGATGACGAAGTGACTGCAAATTTTCAAGAAATGTTAATAACAGGGAGAATATACTGTAGAAGTTATTCAGGGTATTTAAATCCATAAAAAGGAGAAAAAATAGGTTTATAAAAATATTGATGTTTGGAAGGGCAGTGGAAAATTTAATATGGTAACAGTTTTATTTCTATGAAAAAACCATTAAATGAGAATTCAATAAACCATTTTATTAAGTATTTTCAATAGCGATTAATGGATTGGAAATCAAAAAGCAATTCAATTGGAGCAAAACAAGAAAAATCTTAAAAAAAACATCAAACTAAATTACTAAAAAGTATTACATAACAGCATTATGGGTAAACAAAATTAGATACGACCTGATAAGATGTGCAACAATTTAGTTTTTACTGTATATAATAGGACGTATGTCAAAAATAAAACAAAGTTATACCTTAGATCATTGCAATAGGTTTTAGACGTCATACTCAAGTTAATAACTGCGTTAACGGTCTTATTGTATTTGATGACAAAATCTTCGGCCTTATCATTAGTTTTTGTCTCAATATCAGGAACAACAAATATTCCTTTAACAGGTCCAACTTTTGCCGCATCCATTATCATTTTCGTACATCCTTGCTGTGTTTGAAGGTTGTCCGTAGATATTTTTATTGCAACATTGTTTTCGTTCCACAATCTAGAAAAATAGAAGCTCTTTTTTATTCTTTTATTTTTATTATCAAGAACATTTAATAATTCACTAGCTGAGCCAGCAAAACGTTGTTTTGTCACATAAATGATTGAAAGGAATATCTTTTGAAGAAAAAACATTAAATACGAATAAACTGTTAGAGGTAGACTATCCTTAACATTTAGGGGGATGAAAAATAGCCGTTGTCCGATTTTTAAAGCCACTATTATGCATACAAAATTTCATGACAATCAGTCAAGACGTTATGGAAGAGTTAAACAACAAACAACGAAACAGGAATTCTATAGATTAGAAGATTTCTTATAATCCTAGGATATCAGCAACCATGGTGATAGCAACTTAATTATTATATATAAGAAAGTATCAAACAAAAGTCAACTATTACTAACACGAAACACTGTTACAGACTCTACAATATCGAACTCTACAATATACCAAAAAGATCTCATACTTACACAAATTTAGACTGCCAATACCCACTGACTTTAGATTTTGAATGCAGTACAATTTTTCTAGCTCCTTTCTTGATCAGTCTATCAGCCAACTCAACGCCTAATCCAGTTTCGTCGCATATCACTACATACACACCTTTAGGATCATAGCTTATTCTGAAATGAAAAACATGGTTAAAAACAAGAAAGTGTAAAAAAATATCGTAACAGACATCAACCAGAATTTAATAAGTATTTAGAATTAAAAAAAAATTACGATAACCTCAAGTCCATCGTACGTTATACAAGAAGTACGAATTAAAAAGGTGGAAAGCCAAATGTTTTAGCACTGGCTGGATTTTCTCAATACAATAATAAAAGATTCTAAATGTGAATAAGAAAAACGAATTACGCAATATCCTTAAATTGCTTTAAAGTTTTAAATATTTACATGCTAAAGGCGGTTAATGCTGAGCTAAAAATGACAAGGAGTGTACCAATAAACCAGAATATCTTAAAGTAAATTTTTTGCAGCTGCGGAAATGAGATAGAACATTGTAAGACGAATAGCGCCATCTCTTTTCTTTTGAAACTGACTATGAAAGAGATTGAATGCCACTTAATTTCATCCATAATATAAACTTTGGAGTGACAAGGAAGTGTGTGAGTGGTTCAATCAACTTTGGAGATTTCCTTAAGAATTTAGAAGTTTTATTTGATGAGCTATTTGTCTTCGTACTGTCTCTTCAATCATAATTTTGAAGACACTTGGCTTATAAATTGTAAGAATGTTCTTTGACAGTTTTCAAAGTTATTTAATAGACCTATAATAATGAAATTTGTCCTTTACAATATAAATATATTTAAGTGAAAATTTGACTTTAGTAAAGCTTTAAAATCAAAAAAATAAAATTCATAAATGCTAAAATATATTTCAATATAAAAAGTCTTCAATAAATGTTATTTATATCAATATTTCTTGAGAAATACTCGTAATACCGACGGACGGTAACAATAGGAATGTCATACCATGTTACCGTAAAGCTTTAAAATACAGTTTTTTTATAAAAAGAGTGCAACAAAACTTATCTGTACTTTCTTTTTAAAATTTTGACTAGCAAAACTGATCCTGCAAACTGCTTTCCGCCGTGCTAATCAAGTGCACGGCGGAAATTATATTAAATATTTCACTTCTGTGATAAGTATCAAAGAACTGAAATATTTAATAAAGATAAATAGAAAATATTTAAATATACTTAGAGATAGAGTGCAATACTATTTTAATTTTAAAAGGGACACTAATTTTTATCTATACAATTATTCAAATAAATCAATTTCTGTCATTTTTACTTCGTAAACCATTTTTCAACTAAGAAATCTTAGAACTGCCAGACATTCAAGCCTTTTCGGTAACATGGTTACTACAGTTCAAATGAAAGTCAGAACAGGCGACCTGTACTGACAGAATACAACCATATTGATTGCTAACTAGCCCAGTCTTACTTATTCTATCTATTTTTTTAAACAAAAATATTCATTTTGACAACCCCAAAATGCCAAACCCCTATAAAATGTAGTATTTGACGATGATAACTGAACTCCATGGCATTTAAAGGTTTGAAAGTGACCATTTCAGTAAATTGCCTACTTTTTTCGTTTAAGCTGAAAACGACAAAAAAGTATACGTTACATGTGCAATACTTATGGTTGACAAAATTTAAATAATAAGAATACAAATGCCTACATCTAACGGTTTTTTGTTACTGTTTTTGCTAGCGCCATCTGTGTTCAAAACTGTGAAACTCAAAGTAACTCACCGAGGAATGACGTTGAACCCTTGCGTCAAAATCTCCGGACTCCTCATTCTTATTAAAACTTTTCCCACGTGTTTGCTCGATGAAAGAAGTCGGAAGGCCTTTGTGATTTCAATAGGTGAATATTCCACACGACTAATTGGCCTCACTGTGCCTTTTGCAATCCCCTCGGCGATTGTTCGTTGGAGGTACTGAAAGGAATAAAATCTGTTAGGGAAGTGTACGTGCATATAAAATATAAAGATTTGGAGAGAAATAAGGGTGGTGAGAGAAGGGGGGGTGGTATATCGATTTCGTCGATTAATATTATGTTAATGTCAAATCGTACTACAAAAGGTCCAAAATAAAAATCAAAATCAAAATTCATTTATTCAAATTAGGCTACTAAGTAGCACTTTTTGAAGGTCAGCACCATTTACATTGGATAGCACCCAGTTTCGCCCACCCTTCACCGCTTCCTAAGTGCTTTTGCTGTGAGAGAAGAAACGTCCCGCGCCCAAAGAGTTAAAATGTGACCCTATTACTAATGCACAACAGCCTGTGCGTCTGTCATCAAGCTATAAGCTCATGAAGATTTCATAGTGGCTAGATAGCTGAAACTATCGTAGATAAGGTTTCTCTTTTACTGCTATAACAATAAATAATGATAGTTAACATCGAGGAAGAGCAAGGGTATGATACATTTATTTTCCTTTAGCATACTTGTACGGAACCCTCAGTATTGCGGGTCCAGCTCGCACTGACCAGTTTTCATCTCGAGTTTTTTCATTTTTTAATAAAAAGAGTTATTTTGCGGAGTAGGTACTTGGTTTCATATTCTGAGTAAAATCAAATAATACTCAGTAAATCACGAATACCAAGTATTGTGTTTCAAATGAATAACCACAATATGAAACAGTAAGCTTCGTATTGTAGTATCGACAAAATTATATAATTAATTATACTATTATAATAACTTCATTGAAAACATTGTTGTAATTAATGTTAAAATCGACGTAATATTTATATTTATTTTCGTTCTGACGAATTTTCATTTGTTAATAGGTAGAATAGGAATTAATCAGTCAGAGTAATTTATATTCATGGTTGTTCTCAATAACAATTGTCTATTTATAAACATTTTTTTTTAAATTTGTTTATTGCCATAGTTAGAATTTAAAAAAATTGATGATTTAGAAGTCTAAATTGAAAATGGATACACAAGCTGTCAACCCTATATTTATATGAACGGCTGACTAGGTAGTTGTTCCGAGTTACCCTGGTACAAGGATACAAGGGAAGGGAGAAGCACTCCGATGGTTTAAGCCAGTATGGGTCCCCATCTTGCCCAGGGCGGAAAAAGTACATGACGATGTCACCGAGTAAAGTAAATACTTGGCAAAACCGAGGCCGCATTGCAACAAAGAGTGTCGTGAAAGAAGCTAAAGATATACGTTTTTTTCTTTAAATTAGTTTCTCATCAAAGTTAGGACCGTACCAAACGTTGTTTTACCTCGATGTTTATGATAAAGTTGCAGCAGAAACAAGTTCAACATTATTGCTGTTCATGAGCTACGTGAAGTCTTGGTAATAAGCTTCGGTTTTTACCCTTTGGCAAGTGTTAATTGGCACACTAATAGTTCTAAACTTTGCAAAGAAAAGCCTTTTGAAACAGATAAAAACCTCTTCTATTCAAAACAAATCTCAACTAACCTTTGAAAATAATTTTATGATAAGAAAACCATTATCAACATTGCCATAAAAAGCGAAGGAAAAAAACTTTCGCCTGGCCATCTTCCAATTAACTTGATAGATTAATTACTTATACAAAAGTACACTTCCCTTTAGAAAATGAACGAGAAAGGAAAAATGTTTTCCCTAGAATTTCTATTGTATGACGATTGTTTTTCTTATTATAGGAATCCTTTTCACACGCAAAGAGGATAGAAATAAATGTAATGGAATCTGTACTGCTAATAGTATACATATAATGTATATGTTTTGTTGTAACTTCCGTGAGGATGATTCGTAGTTCAATAAAATGCAATGGGTTTTTTCGGTTATGCTAAGGATTCCGGTTGGGACTGAAACTATTCACGCAATCATGACAAATACGCATGGGTAAACCATTGCAGCATTTATGTAAGTATATCATCATTTCTGCTTAATTCTGTCTTTTTCATTTTAATTATTGTGACGAAGATAAAATAAAACCCTTGAACACGTTTCTATGAACTAAGTAGATAATTCCTAATATTATAATATAATTTATTAGCATGATCTTGTTCGGGAGCAGGTTTGATTCGCGTAAGAATTTCATTAATTGCAACAGGGTGAATAGGTGGATAAGTACACCAAATCAGGTCCAAATAATAGTAAACCATTAATAAAAAAAATGAATTAGAACACTTAACAGTATCTTACTTCACCTTATAGATAGATTCAAAGAATATTATACTAACACCATGGAAGTCACGCAAAATCTCACGATACAATTACTTGCTCAAAATACATATGTATATTTAAAATACAAAAAATCAGCTCCCAAAAATGTCGACAACATTTTAAATATTTACGTTTATTCATATCTGCATTCGTTTTTATTTTTCGGAGTGGGTAAAATTTCAAGCTAGGTCTGAACTAAAAGCAGGAGGCAGTGAAAGCCGCTTACAGAAGTAATGTTTTGAGCCTTAATCTGCGGTTCTGCGTTATGTATACAACCAGTTATATATTCCCTATATATGTAGTAGCCTAGCTTAAATTAGCAGCCTTGTATGTGTTATGACTGGTCTGTTAGTCTAGTGGTTAGTAGCTGCTATACCGGAGGTCCTGCGTTTGATTCCCACGTAGGACCCTAAATTTTGTAGAAATGCTGTCCCAATTTTTATTATAAGTTAAAGTTACTAGTGTAACTGTTGTAGAAGACAAATTCTGATCCATGAGTGCAAAAAAAATTCATGAAGTCTTTTTGGTTTAGGATTATTACGAGTAGCTTTCCTTAGTAATAAAGGTAGTTATTATCGAGCTGTTTCAATAAATGTCAAAATGTAAATATTGAAACCATTTATCCAAGAAGCATTTTGAAGAACCTTTTTTATCACCCTTATATATTCAAACTACAAAAAATGCTATCCTTCATTCAGATGTCCGTGGCTATTACATACCTACATGTACCTTACAACCGTATACAAAACCACACGGGATTTCTGGTGCGTGTAGGAACTATAAAATGCCCTTTACAAATGTTTTGCTTACATTTCAGCATTTTTTTACCTCTACGTTTTATATAAGACATTAAAATTGGAACCTTATTATTAAGGCACCACTGTCTGTTTGTAAGTCCGTCCGTCTGTCACTAGTACGTCATCACTTGTGTATGTTCTTTTGATAGAGCTATAACAACAAACAGTTTGGTGATATTTTCTTGCTGAATTGTTTCTTTATTTATTTTTAACAGATCCCCAGTAGTTCACACTTGGCCAGTATTTATAAATTACTTGATATCTTAGCAAAATCCGTATCTACATTTTAATTCAGTTTCGCGTTCTACTTGTTAACTTACTATTTTGAGCAAATAAATGTTCAAAATATTTTGGTGCAATAAACAGTAACAAAGTCACAACATTATCATAATTTGTTGCGTAGATCAATACTTCAGTAAGCAAAGTAGATATAAATATAGATCACAATGTTGTTCACCTCTGACGCTCATTAAAACTTACTCAAAACAATTAATTTGCGATCCAGCTTGATACAAACAACTAATTATATAGCAGTAAATATGTATGTGATGGAAATGATAGTAATTCAGTTTAACATCTGACTTTATATACCAATTTTCTACAGAAATGAACTTAAACTGTTATGAGCAGCTTTTCTCATTTCTCCATGTTCTTTGGCGTTCAAAATTTGAAACTCCTGTATTTACAAATTCTGAAGTCATGAAATTGGATTAATATCTACGTCATGTAATAAACTCACAAAAGTGATTATAAAAAATATAATTATTCACAAATACTAACCTTCTTTTCTTCAACGTTTTCGGGCCTGAATATACTTGAAAAATCAACACATAGGTACGACCGCTCTTTAGCTAAGTAGGACATTCCAAAACCTTTGTTTTCATAGTTATCATACGAAGCAAGGTCCAAATATAATCCGGAATGATCAACGCAGTGCATTGCCACCTGAAAATAATATTTTTTATTAATATTGTATTGAAATAATTTTTTAAACGGAATTAGATCCGAGACACAAGTTCGCGCAAGGCAATCTTATTTGCATCGACTGTGTGGATAGTCACGTGCTAAGTCACCACGCTAAACGTATGTGTCGCGGTTTTGAACCCCGCGTAGGACAAGCATATGTGTGATCTTCGAACACTGGTTCTGGTTTTAGTGTGGATGATGTGCATGTGACTTCAATGATTGTGAAACCCCGCGACGCAAAGATTAAATTCTTAGTTTCAGAACGAGAATTTTTAGAACAAGATAAATACGCGAAGATTAGACCCATTTATGGGAATGGTATTGCTACTCGACAAGTCACGTAGATTTAACTTGTCAGATTAATAAATTGGAACTTTGAATCAGCTTCGGAGACATCGATCTCACTTAGCATATGACATGTGTAGCTTATAGTATAGTCAACTTACCTCTCTCAACGGCCCACTTGCACAGTTTATCACAAAATCGCAATCAATATTTTTCGCACTATTTTTAAGAATACTCAAGAATGAGTCGTTCCTAGCGTGGCAAATATTGTTTTCTAGAACAAAGAAATGGTATTAATTTGGAGACTATAATTATTTTACACCAAAACACTGACCGATTTATCAAAAGACATTGAAAAAAACTATGACTGAACAAATTTTGAAAAAAAAACGTCCTACTTTTTGTTTTTAAACAAAGTTGAATTTTAGTCGTTTTTCTGTAAGGGAAACTCATATAAAAACCCTAAATTAAAGCATTTTCTCACCGTCTAACTTGGGGAACAAACGAAGCAACATCTTCTTCTTACTCATACTGCTAACAGATGTGAATACGGTACAGTCTAGGGACAGACATATAGCAATCACTGCTTGTCCTAATGCTCCCGCTCCACCCGTCACGTAAACCCTTTGATTCTTAAACAATTGGCTCTTGATCGTCTGGAAGAAAAAAAGATATAGGTATATATTATTATGGTGTTTTTTTTTGAGAATGTCATAGTCCACAGAACCGCTAAATTGTGTCCAAATTCCGTGTCATTGACACTCAACACCTTCAAATATTTTTTGCAGTCACACTTCTTTATTTAATCATTGTCTTTGTGGCAAGCCACTACGATACGTCGTTTAGTGGTCCGTCACACGTTCAAAATTAAAATAATATTACTCTAAGATGTGGCGGGTGAAAACTTTTGGTAGGGGAAAATATAGTTGAAAATAATGATTATAATTTTCCATACTTAGACTAAAATATTTTCTTAATTTCCATTGCCTTTGTCTTCGGCTTAGATAAGGATTAATGACAAAGCCTGTTGACCAAATTTGCATTTCATATGAAATACCAGTCCAGTTTACAGTTTAAAAGCCATTAGATTCGAAGGATTCTCAGAACGCTCCTAGCCTAAGCAACGTCTATAGAAAATCAGATTTTCCCGATACATCCAGTTTCTGAGATACCAGTTAAGCCGCTCTAATGCTGGTATTACCTGGACGTATAAAGACAATCCTACAGACGTCGGATGTATTGAGAGAATACATTAAAGCTAGTCCAGTGCTACCAACATAATCTTCTAAGATTCCTGTCTTCAGTTTAAGCATTCAGAAACTGTTTGGATGTAGAATATTCAACTGCTCACATGATGCCCCGAAACGAAATGAAACCATTAAACTGAATACTTTATCAAACGAATCCGTAAGGTTATTTGAAAATGCTTGTTTATGTTGCTTCTTTAAAAACTTTAAAGTTGATGCTTGTTTTGGCTGTTTTATTCTATTACTAGCTAATGCTAACAACATCGCCTGCCTGGATGTTGATTATAGCTGCAAGAACATTACCCTATTTTTACGAAGTCAGATAAAAAGTCTGTGTTGATCCAAGGTGTCGGCTATCACTATACCCAATTTAAATGAAAGCGGTCTAGCCGTTTCGACGTGAAGAGTTAAAAAACATACACACAATATACGAACACACTCACTTCTTACTGGGATAGTTTATTCTACCGCCAATCTATATTTACCCGAGACTTCAATAAATTTTGTTCAATAACTGTGTTCCTTATTTTCTCTTTTTAAGATTTTTTCTAATTCAATCATTAGGATTTATTTAAAAAAGGTACTTACCAAGCAGTAATAGGCAATAGCGTAGGGCAGAGGAACAGTGGCGGCGTCTTGTAGACTCCAATGGTCCGGAACTGGCCATAGGAAATCAGGGTCAGCCTCTACGGTGCTTCCCAATGCCCCTCCAGATACTAAACCCATGACTCTATCGCCACTGATGATAAAAAAAAAACGTAATGTAATAAACAAAGATATCTTTTAAGAAAAATAATTTTTAGTCTTATTCATTTTCATTCCATTTTTGTTTAAAAAAAACATATTGTTCAGACAACTTATAAAAAAATGTACCTGGTTATTTAATACGATAAAGTAAAAGGTATTAAATACACGGGCCAGAAAGGTACTATAGTACTACTACTAAAGGTACTATATAGGATACTAAAATAATACAATTTTTCTCATATTTAAAGGCTTTTTTATTGAAATGCGTTAAGACAAATTTAAATAAAAAAAACTTGTCTATTAAACTCGCTCCTTAGTAAGCGTGTGTTTTTGTCGGCCTGATGAGGATAAAACTTTTTAAATACTTACTCAGCATCAATACCGCTGTAATCCATTCCAAGTTTTTCTTGCCT
Organism: Trichoplusia ni; assembly: GCF_003590095.1. NCBI lineage: Eukaryota > Metazoa > Arthropoda > Insecta > Lepidoptera > Noctuidae > Trichoplusia > Trichoplusia ni. The sequence continues at coordinate 11,333,153 of NC_039484.1, read as the reverse complement.
TTTAATACTACTGATTGCTATCTCTGAATCCTTTAATGAAATTCCTGCGTATGAAACCTATAAAAAGAAAAGAAAGTTAACTCAAACCTTTTCTTTGGATGGTCTGGTTAAGCAAAAAACTTTTGGACTTCTGATTAAACATCAGACGAAAATAGAAATAAAGATGAAAATAATACTTTAATATTGGATAAGACACAGCAGATTATTATCCAACTGGCAAAACTTATTTGACAGAAATATGGTTCCAAAAGTGCATTGTAACACTTAGAAAAAAACGAAAATTGTGACCTTGGAGTCCCAGTACAAAATGTTACGTATACGTGTTACTTAGCACTGCAATGTAGTATGCGGTTTGAATAATACTTTAAAATACAGTATTCACTTTTTCAAGTGTATACATACATACCTGTACAACGTTTTTACTGGCGGAAAGAGTTGGGGCTTCAATCCAGGTCAGGTCATCCAAATCACCAGTTTGACTAGTCAGTGTCACATTTTTAAGCTTGGCTGAGGTTGAAACTGGGCTGTAGTAAAGACCTCCCCATTCACCCTGTATAAAGTTATGAGAAATCAATAAAGTGAATCTTTATTAATATGAACAGATATAAGGGTAATGACACACGCTCGTTTCTTGAACGTGCGTTTAAAAGTTAAATCGAGCGAAATTGAGCGACCTGCCACATGGTGTCAAAAAATTGTGAATTGCGAAACAACGTAGGTTTAAAACACAAGAAGGATCAAGATGAGACGAGATTATGTATTATTTTTTAAACAGACCCTGACGACCTCCTTAAAATAAAGTGTACGGAGCCAAATTTGATGTCATGTTTATAGTCAACAACTCTTACTTTACGTCGAATAAAAAGAATTAATAAAATTGATGACTGAATGACAGAAAAATTGAGCACGTGTCCTGCTTTTAGGAGTTGGTTCAAAAGTGGCTGCGTTGAAATGACAAAGCGGCAAGACATTATTCAATATGTTTGAGGCAGCGTCAACGCAGCGTTAAAATAATTGCGTGTGTTGCAACCCCACTGCCCGTGTAACATCACTGTTAGTAGCAAATTTCCAAGAAATATAGTATCATCCAACTTCAATGTATTTTAATAAAAAATAAGCTTTTACGAATATGAATTCTCAGTAATATCATACCCTTTGTATGTCATCCTCATATAAGTACATGATGTTACTGAAAAGTGACCATATAAGCTGTATATAAATAAATCTAATAGTATAAATCTGTTTGCACCGTCAGACAGATTTCCAAAAAATATTGAATAATAATGCTTTATTCATTTTATCACATCTTTCAAAAGTATGGAAGATAAAAGGCACTTAAGTATGGTAGTGGGGGCTATAAGTAACGTCACTTGCTAGTAAAAAGTTTGCTCGTAAGTGACGTCACACGAAATTTTAAATCTCTGTACCCACAATCTTAGAAGAAGAAGACAGAAGAAAAAATACGTATCCAATATTTTCTGGAAATCTGACAGATGGTGAAAAATTGTTTTCGAAACTTGTGTTTCAATTTTATTCAGTTCTTTGACATTACTAATCTTGTGAACGTGACGTCATTCCCTAGCACTTTGAGTTTCCTTTTTAACGTGCCAGCAAAACTGTTCAAACATGGGAAATTCTTGGAGTTTCGTGTAGCGTGTTGAGAGGTCGAGATTGTATCAGACATAATATTGACAGATCGTTAGTTTTGCGCTAGCTTGACGCAAGTATTTTGTAAGATGTGAGTTGATAAACGCGGGTTTTTTAAGTACTTACCGCTTTTTTTTCGTAAAAAGTGTTTTGATTCGTCGATTATTATTATTCATGGCAAAATCACTTATTATTAGAGACAAATTTATTAAAAAGACATATTATTATAATTTATACACACGAATGCGTCGATTTCTATCATCGTTGTTGCGTTGGCCATTGTCCTAGAAGTTATTTTTAAAATAATATAAATAAAAATAATATTTACCTTTTTTAAAATGTTAACAGCTAGATTTTTCTCTAATTGGATCTTGTACACAGAATGTTTAGCACTAAAATCAGGTGCATGGAAGTCATCAATAGCAACCAACCCTATATTCTCCACTCCATTGCTTCTCAATTTCTGGACAAAACCTAAAAACCAAATCGAATTAAGATCACCAAATAAATTGACGTTATTAGATACGATATAACATTCTATTATAATAGGTACCTAAGGCCCCACAATATGGCTGTCTCTCAGACACTAACACCACTCGCTTCGTCTTATTAAGCTCATCATACACGCGCGACACCCAATCCAATTTATTATCACAATTTACGGAAATGTAAGTAACATCCTTAGGATTCTGCCGTTTCAATAATATTAATATTTGCTTTCCATCTGACATGGATGTTACAACGCTGAAAAGCTCCTTCATAACTCCTTGAAGTTTTGGCACTTCATTCTCTAAGGCCAAAACAAAACTGTCTTTTGAAAGATTTCGTAGAGTCTCCAATTTCTGGAAAAGAAAAGTTTTTTATTAATAAAAATTTTGTATTGAGTTGTTAATGAAGATTTCTAGAGATGAATTGAAACCTTGATTTACTAGAATATGAATATTTGTAATTTCGGTATCCTCACTTAAGTAGATCATTAAAATTCAGGTGTTTTAAATTTGAATACGTAATATTACTAAGACCTACCTTTTCATCAATTAAGAGATTTTCAATGACAAAGACATTAGCTTTCTCGGGATCGGTATTCTGAACAATAGCTGCTTCTAGAACAGCGACATCTATAACTGAAGCAACATCGATCTGAACATTTGGGACATTGTCAGATATCTCAGCAATCAAACAACTTAGGTTTTTGTTTGATGTCACGATCTGTGTTACTCGAATCGAGTTTTTAGTTGAGTTTTCGGCTACGACTTGGAGATTTAATAGAAGAGCTGTTTTCAACTGAAAAAAAAAACCGTTTAAAAAAAAACAAGATTAAACATTTCATAACTTTTATAAAAAGTTACTTGTTTTAATCGTCCCATAAAAGAAGTCTACTTAAGTTAATTATTACTTCAAACATGTATTTGAATAAAACAAATTAATTGTATCTATTGAAGTAAGGGTCTTTGAAATGGCAGTAATAGTGTTAAAAGATGACGATAATTTTCATAGATGCTAGATGCAAGCCTGCAGATTAAATTCAGTGCCATGAACGCTGTCAAGTGATTGACATTTAATTAAGAATCTGCTTAGCAAAAGAAAATCTGAATTAGCTCTGCCTTAGAAAATTATAATTCGTTTAGTAGTTAAGTGATCATTTTTATAATTCACAGCTATGTGCAAAAGAACATCTGGTAAAAAAGGGATTCTACTAGCGATAATGGCGGTTTTACCATAACAATTTGACATACACAATTTGCTTTACCATATTATTGCTAAATTGCATTGGGAACAAACATATTTATTTAAAAAATATAGTAACATGTCTGGCCCGAAACTGTCGGATAAGACCAAAAAATGAGCAAGAAATTCGTCGGTGATAAAACGTTACATTTATTGTCCGCAAGCTTGTTTTGTCAACGATTTGTCATCTAACATGATACTTACATCGACATTGCTTGTTGCATAATGTGGATAAAATTCTTTAGAGACCAAAACATCTGGTTGGTTCTCAATTATAGGTTTGTCTACGAATGTCACACCCACTAACTCAACTCCAGCACATCTAAAAAGAAATATTCATTGATTTGTATAATTATTTGAAACTTACATTTTGTTTCGTAACACTTTGATTCCAAAATACGTTTCGTGCAAAAATTAATGAAAACACATCTTATACCTAATCTATGAAATAGTTTTATTTACTTTTATACTAAGAAGTAAAATTTAAATCGGCATTTAAAATGGTAAATAGATTTAATTAATTCTAAAGCCCCATAAATCTCTCATTACCTGAGGCCTTGAAGTATAACGATTAGAAAATTGTTTATAAAATGAAATTGTTTTGTAATTAAGTTTCGGATTGTAGGTGAAGGTAAAATCTTTTTTTTGGAACTTTGTAAGTAGACATCTCTGAGTAGCTAGGTGAAACATTGTATGGCATTGCATGAACCTCGAACTTTAAAATATATCAATTTTGGACGCGATACATGGGTCGGGGTAGATGTAAAACTTAATGTACTTGCTATTCTGCGTATTAGACGTTAACGGTAATAGAATTTTAAAGCCAGAGTAGTTAAATATTAAGTTACATATAAAGCTGAATATTTACAAAAAATCATACTGGTTAACGGTAAACTCACGGGTATTAAAAGTTGTTTATATAATATTCCATTTCTGTTTATTAGTTTGCCACTTACCTCACAACTCCCAATAACTCATTATACTTCGCAGGATAACAGCTGACCCCATTCAATTCTTCAATGTTCGAAGTTTCTTGCTCCACCATACTGATTCTTAGTTGCCTAATGAATTTGGGTGTCGACACTCCGTCATATTTCCTTGCTACTGCCTTCAATTGTATTAACGAGTCTAAGAAAGTAATCCAGTTCTTGTCCCATTGAATTAAAGCTTCATTTCGGTCCAAATTCGTCGATTGAATGGACTGGAACTTATCCCTACAATGGACAGGGTGTTCTGTCAGTAATGATGGGAAAAATGAAGAACGAAGGTTTATTGTGATGAAGAGGATTGATTCTGTGCGTAAACTAAAATTTTCAACAACAAAATAGATTATAGTCGATGGACATGTGTCCGATTAAACGGGGCTGATGATAATATTGATCATTTTAAAACACAAAAGGCATGTAGCATAGAAAAAAAAATACAATTACAGAGGCCAATAAGTATAAGAGAAAAAATATAACAAAAAAGACATCAAACGTATTAACCTTAATTAAGATAAAAAAAATCTGCTCCCAATACCTAAGTCTTTAAGAAATATAACATGGTAATATTCAAAGAGAGGAATAAAACGACCCGTCAAGAAGTTGTGTCATCTAAATGAAATAAGCCTCTTTTTCCGGAGTTCATTCGATGGGTATTACCTTGTTTACTTGAATTTTATGTAGCAAGTTTTATGAGAAGTAAAAGCGACGTCGCCCTAATGGTTTGAACGTAAATTGCCTACTATTTTTATGCTGATGTCGAATTAAAGCTAAATAAACTAGGTAAGTTACCTGAAAATTACTTTGCGTTAAATCGAGTGATAAAATACTTAAAAACTTTTTAGTGATTCGGCTATTTGTAATTTAATATTTATTCTGATCTGATCTGAAATTTGATGTGCTATAGTAATCTCAGTAAGTACTGAGCCAGTTTTTTTGGTGAGCTGTCTTTCTTGGTGAGAAATAATTAGGCTGAGTATTAACTCAAAATATAGTGCCTAAGAAAGAGGGCACGATAATGATAACTTTTGTAGTATCAATAAAGTTTAAGCTTTGAGTAGGTGTAGTTTCTTCAAAGACCCCTTACTTGCAATGTCACAAAATTGCTTATTCATTTCTAAGATTCGGTAGTAACCGACTAGGAACTGAACCAAAACAACTTACTTATAAGAATATCCTCTGGAACGTAATATCCTGTAGACGTCTTCTTTAGTCAATGTAATCTCTTCATCAATGTCTTTAGGTGATTCCTTTACCGGGATGTAATGAAGAACTTTTACAAAGTTTACTTCACCACTTGCTATGGGTTTATCATTTTGGCTGACCTGAGATAAAAATACAATAGAAAAATTGATTATTCTGATGGTGATGGTGAATTTACGTATTAGACATTTTTTGATCATTTGACGGTATTTATAACTTACATTTATAAATGTTAATCTATTTGAGGTCTAAAATGCTAATTAGCTTCAAAAGTGATAACTTTGTTAATTTTGTTTTAATTATAGCGTAATTAGTTTGTTTTAAAATTATCAGTTTGATTTAAATTAGGATAGAGCTTAAAAATACCAATGATAAAACATACCCTACATTATTTCGGGTTATTAAATAAACGTAAAGAACTATGTTTAAGATAGATTTCAAATTGTATACAGCATGATAAGAAAACAAATGCTTAGATACCTAAAAGACTTATAGGTGAAATACAGATGAAATACAGGTGAATTGATTAAAAATCATCAACTAGCCACTTACCTCAAATGTCTCACTGCCCCTATTAATGGCAATCGTAAGGTTCAAAGGAACATCAGGATTGATGATAGCTTCGCAGTAGAAAGTGATATTTCTGAAAATGACTGACTGTTCCCTATAGTTCACACCTAAACTCATCGCCAGGGTTTCCCATACAAGCACCAATAAAGCTGATTCGGGAAGAACTGTCAAATCTGAAAATGAAAGAATACTTAGATTTGATGTCATTGCCGTCGCTCGATATACATTCTTATTGATATCAAGTTTCTGAAAAAAATTGCTATATTTGATAACAGGTTTATCCCATGCCAATTTTTCCCAAAATAAGTTCTGCTAAGCATTCTTGAGAGCATAAGATTGTTTCCACCAGGAATGCAAAAATATGTTTTTAAGAACTACAAGGTGTGAACAGCTAAAAAAAAGCGGGACAGTTTTTTATAACCATGTTTGTAGGCTAAGGCTAGAAATCCTTGATATTTATATCTCTATAGTATTAAATATTTCCGCACTTTCTCTTATAAAGACGCAGGATTGCAGGCAGACTAAGTTAATTGGTAATCGAAGCTATAGCAAATATGGATGACGAAGTTATTAATTTTCTATTACCATTTCTTACATGTCCTTCCAAGAATTTGTAGTCATCATCATGTATCGAGAGAGGAAAGTCTCGCGATGTGGCAACATAGTGATCCAATTTATCGAATGTCAATCGTGGCCTGCAATGCAAATTTTGAAATCATTTATCTGTAAAATATTAATAAATACAGAATTTATGAGACGAACATAAATTGTGCACAGTGCAATTCATAATTTTATTTTCAGGTATGTCATAAAATATTATAGTTATGAAAATGGCCAGTCTCTAAATAAAAAAGTCTTTCAATAACAATTTCATGGAACTTTATAAATAAATACCGTTGCTACCGCTTCACAAAGACCGGTTCGAAGAAATCTGATTCACTAAAATTGTTGAATAATTTTCATAAATTTAGTGGGTAAAGCTTCTTATTTGTAAGTGCCTGTCTTAGATATGCTCTCGGCATTTTTGACGAAAGGTTAAAGCAATTGCACTATTAAAAAAGTAACTTTATGTCAAGGTGAGAAGACTTGTTTTGCTGTAAATTAGAGTTGAGTTCAGGATACTGTACGCTTTGGCAAATTACAATTTCAATCACAAAATTCATTAATATCACTCAATATATTATTACCAGTCCTCGCTGTGTTCCCACTCGACGTAGTGAGATAGAAGTGGCGTTGTTGTTGACACTGGGAATTCAATCTTCGGGTACAGGGCATCTACCTTCGGGTTTATGCCCGCTTGATACATTCTAAAAATTAAATTAATTAATTGTATGGAACTTTCTAGAAAAACTTAAATAATCGAGATCCAAGTTTTATTTGTTTAAAAATATATTTTTTCCCCATACGTAATTAAGACAGTCCTATTTTTTACTACCAGCAAAAAGGCCGTAAGAGCCTCTTTTGCCTTCAACTGACTAAGCTTTTTCTCACGTAGATGAAATTTTTGTTGGCCTCTGCTATATCCTTGCAATTACTCCTATTTTTTTTTTTACTTTCTTAGTTAAGAACTTCAAAAATGAACCATTTACAACTCATGCTATTAGCTATAATAATCCAAACTTTTAAGACATATAGCAAAAAATCTAAATTGACCAACTCTTTTCGCATAATTTCCATCTCTTTATACTTACTTTCCAATAGCGTCTAATAAGAATTTCACACTGTCGTTGGTACCTCGTCTCGTTAGCGGAATAAGTGTGCATTTGCTATGAGACCTCTTCAAGATTGCCTGGAGTAGCCCGTGAGGTGCAATTTCTATGACCACAGCGTTATCAGGTATCAGTTTTCCTGCTTCCTCAAAGAGCACCGGTTTCTGTTGAACGAAGATACCTTTTATTGCAGGTAAACGACTTGACTTCAAAACCTTTTTACTTCGATTTCTTGGTATTTTAATTTCAAATTACAATTGAATTTCTCTCTCTCAGAATACAGACTGCATCGGTATTTATTACGGTTCTTTGTAACCTAATGACGTATTCAAAGTTCTTTTTTCTCTGATTACTTAACAAGTGGAACGGAATTTAATAATTTACATTTTTTTTTATTTTTTAATAGAATTGAATAAATAAGGTGGAAAGAAAATTAACTGGCTTATTTTTAACAAGCAAATAAGTCATCAGATGGCTCAGGTCAGATGGCTGACCTTCAACATAATGATTAAAAATTCAATCTCTACAGACAAGCTGCAGTATGAATGCTCCACTACTAGAAAAACCTTCCTGTACCAAACGAAGGCGAAGATAAAGTTGAGTCACTTACCAACAAGTTGTTAGTATGGTATTCCGCCGAAGAATACACGGCGTTGGGTTCATCCCACTGACTTTGTGGTACAGACGTTGATATCCATTTACTGCTTCGCTTCTTGGGCTTTTTGATTATCTCACGCAAATTTTTGAGTAGTTCAGGACCTATATAGAAAGTTTTTATAATATGTGTTGAAACAAAAAAAAAAATTGTTAAAAAAAAAAATATGGGTGCACAGAAAATCTTATTAATAGTCAAATTTTAATTAAAGTTAATGTTATGCTTCATTGGTGGGGTCAAAACGTACTAAAACATGTTTATAATAACTGTCCTTTACTAATTCTAAGAAATTATTTTTAATTTAAATTATTACACTGTAAAGTTTGCTTAAGTGAACGCGTATGTCTAAATATTTTCGTTTTAGTTTTAAACTAATAGTTTTACTTTGTATTTGTTTTCAAGCTTGAGGTTATAAATCAAGGGTAGAGTTTACTCAACCGCGAATAGGTTTATTTAGTTCAGAAAATGTAATAAAATCTGGATTGTTTGTTTCGGCCTTTTTTACAGAACTATGCAGTTAGTCTGAGCTTAGGCTTTTACTGCTACAATGGAGTATTTCAAATAGGAACCATTTACTATTTTGTAGAAAATGAATAGCTGTTTTTTCCACTGCGTACTACGTTTGATAAGTGTCTTGAGATCATAACTCCAAGAAATCTGGCCTATGATCCAAAAATAAGTCAAATACAAAAATTAGGACAGTCCTACATGCAAGACGCCAGACGTAAGGCAGTAATTTAAAAAAAATAAAGTGTGTGAAAAAATGCGCGACCTTAAAGGCTGTCATTATACTCATCATAGTGATAATGATAATGATCAACTTTACCATGGGACCAATACTGCAATGCAAAAAAAAATGCTGTTCAGTACATTTTATCGCTTGTGCTTAGATATGTATGAAGCAGACGATTTTTTTATAGTTGATTATTGTTTTTTTGTTTCGCAATTACCGTATTATTCTTATCACAAAAGTTGTTTAAAATAATGAGTACAATGACCCCTTGAAACGTCTTGCGTTTATTCTGATACACCTTGTATAACGATTATCATTATACACACCACAATGTGCGATATATCTTGAATGGTACGCAATATTGGCACAAGGGACCTCCTTGGCAAATATTCCCTGTTTGGTTAGCTCTCCAACGAATTCTGTCATTTTCTCCGCTGGGCCTGATATAGTTGTAGAGTCAGAGCTGTTGTGACAAGCTATGTCGATTTCTGGAGGACATTGATGAACGATCTATAAAAAAAGGATTATTTGTCATAATATGTCACTATAATAATAGTTAAAAAAAAATTGTCGTTCTGATCTAAAATTACTATCTCCCGATTTTGTCTCTTTTATGATTACAAAATGTGTCCTTGGAATAACCCTTTAACAAGTACGGGAGTGAAGGAAATTGCATATTACCATACGATTCTAAAGTATAATTCTTTTTTCTCACATAAAGTTTATTCCTAAATAGGAAAATCAGTTTCCTTACCGCATTATATCCTATACCGACAGCAGCCATGGATCCCTTAATAAGTTCTGTTTCTAAGCACACTTTTCCTCGACTGTACGTTGCTAGAATTAACTCCTCAGCTGTGAAGGTATCATCGTGGTATGCGCAAGCCATTTCTCCTAAACTGTGACCTGTTACCAAAAAAATTAATAGCATAATATAATTTGGAAAGAAATGAAGATGATTTTTTGACACTTTGAATTGAATGCAGATGGTTTATTCAAAAGAAAAGAAACAATAACATTGTTACAAGAGAAAATCGATACTTTTTGTCGAATTGTCGTCTCATTTACTGAAGGGTGCAAAATACCGAAAATGCGATAAAATATCCCGAGTTCCACAAATAAAATCAACTAACGATAGTTCAAAATAAATATTAGGTATGCAACACAATTTCCTTACCAATTATATAATCAGGAACAACTCCCATTGCCTTAATGACATCAGTCAGTCCAATTTGTATTGCTCCAATGCCAACGAACGCGTACAGAATATTGTCGAATATAGAATTGTCTCGCTCTGTTACTATCCTTATGAGATCCACGCCTTTAGGTTCCAATACTTTGTGACATCTATAAAGAATTTATTCATGGATTTAGGTGATGGATAAATCTTGTCTAAGTTTGCTTCAATCACTCAAGTTAGATGTTGCGTTATATTGTAAATTATTTTGTTCCTGCTCGTAATAAAATTAGCTACACATAATATAACTAGCTGACTCAGTAAAAGTGGTTTGTCAGACGATTCTCAGACTTACTAGAAGTGAGTTAAAAGTTTCATAAAAATCAGTCAAGCCATTTCGGAGGAGTCTCTGATAGCATAACTTAAAAAAAGAACTCTTTACAGGTCAAGTCTTTGTAAAGTCGCATAAATATTTTTATGTCTACAGTACATATTATTGTAAAAAAAAATACACTAAGAGATCTTAATCTTCAATTCAGGAAATCATCTCTGAAGTATTTTGAAGAGCAAGTCAAGTATTTGACCTTAATCGCTGTTTTGGGGCAACAAAACATTAACAAAGGCAATCTATCATAATAAGTTGGAAGGCCGGTCTTTAACTCTTAAAAATAACTTAAGTTTTATTTGGAATTTCGGTACTTGTTCACTTTGGTATAATTTGTGCGCGGTGATGTCAAAACTGAGTTTTTCGTAAGTTTTATGTTATGTATGTACGCACATTTTGGTACTTTTTATTTTAATGACAATAGATTAACCATGAAACATTGGTTAAGAACCAATGTCCTTAAATGATTATCTGTTTACAAAACACAAGACAAAGCAACGTAGTATAAAATTAATGTAACAAAATCTAAAAGACCCTAAGAATTTCAATTACTAAAAACTATTTTACGGTCAAATTATCAAAACTCCAAAGAGTTGAGAAATTTTACAAAGAACTTTGAAGTAAACTAATTCAAATATTGGGGAAACCAATGTAATTATATTTTACACCTTTCCAGGTAATTCACCTCATATTTTCTTCATCTAAATCTAAAAAAACTTTCAAAAGCAATAATTAAATAATCATCACAAGAATTCAAACCATAGGTCCATCAGTGTAAGGTTTGAATTCCAAAGACTAAAACAATGACTTACTTGTGTATAGCAGCTGCGAATACAGGTATCTTCATAAGATCAGCTCCCATCCCCGCCCATTGGGATCCCATTCCGCTGTATACGAACCAAAGAGGGCGCTTTACCCCGGGATAATAGTCCACACTCTCACCTATACTTATAGTCTCATTGTTTTCGTTTTGGCCTAAAAGGGAAGAAATTTTGATGTCACAGAAATCATATATTTTAAAATAATGTTCAAAGATGTGTTGATACCTCACTTTTGAGATTTAAAGGCGAAGAACAAACAAAAAAAAAGCGCTTTATGAAACAAACTATTTTAAGTTTCTGGTTCATAGGAGAGCAAACGAGGAATATAAATAATGTTTTTGTAATTCCAAAAAAATCTGATCAATTATATTGAAAACTTCAAAGACAACATTCTAAGAACATTGTTTGAAATTTTCTCCCTTCCACGACTTTTACTCTATATCTTGGTTAAGTATCCCATATAACTAACTCACCGAGTATCGTATACCCTCTTCCAGTATGTCCAGCCACGTCGTGCTCGTAAACTTTGTGAAGAAGTCCAATTTCCTCGGGATCAATGGGGTGACTCTTCATGATATCTATAATCTTTTGCACGCACGACTCCTGTCTTCCGGAAGCCAGAACTAGGTGTGGGATTTGTGACTTGTATTTGTTAAGGTTCTGAAAATGCCAGTTAATGTAATAAGATGTCGCATAGAAAAGTCATTTGACCTATTTGTAGACCATAAAAATTTTGTTGTTGAAGAATTGCAATTAAAAATGCATGATTATAAAACACATCATTGATACTTAAATATCAGACGTTAATAGTTATTTTTTTAAAGATAAACAAAATAACAAAGATTCCAGGGTGTTTTCTGGAGGACCTTATATAAGCACTGGTACAAAACAAAAGCTCACTAACCTTTTCCTTATGATGCCCCTTTAAGACGACATGGTAATTGGCACCACCGTATGAAAAATTGTTGATAGCAGTAAAACCTCTGTCAAAGTCAGCGTGGTCATCTAAAACTTTGATCCTTCCATCACGTATAGCTGGTATTTGATCTTGAGGCTCATTGTAATGCAGGTTTGCTGGTAATTTCCCTTTGTGATACGCTAGACAAAGCTATAGAAAAAGAACATGTTTTAAATCAAGTCAATGCAAGGAGTAATATGTGGTGCTTTTTAATGAAAGTAATCCTAATGTGACTCATATTTTCAAGAATCGAGATTTAATATTTGAATAATAAGACCTTTATTCTCTTACTCCGAATACTAGATATCTCTCTAGAAATGTTTTAAATGCACATTAAGGTAAGCTCTTCATGGTTAAGTAAAGAAAATTCTCAGAATCCAGATGGAACAGAATTAATACACTAAATTATTCCATTGCCAATAACTAGAAACTGTAATGAAAATATAAATATTATTGAGACATTAAAAGTGATTTTAAAACAAATTATCACACACAATAGACCTGATTTGATGGTACCTATTTGTAACACCAATGAATAATATGAATTTAAATTTATAGTAGCCACTATTGTATCCATGCAATATTCTAATTACGAACTCAATTCACGTTGTTTCACTTGTCACGCCACAAATGCTGGCATTTGAATAGTTCACACCATTTAAAGTTTAAAAACTAATTATTATCAAAACAATTATTTTATCCTATACTATTAGTCCATTCAAGCAGTCAATGACTGAGTTTAAACTGCAAACTTCTATTCAAAAACCTTGACCAAGTCACTTAGTTATGGAATAACTAGTTCGGCATAAACTAATGTGCTTAAAGTTATAATTACCTTAGTAAGTGCAACGACTCCAGAAGCAGCTTCACTGTGTCCCATATTAGACTTAACGCTTCCTACTTTAACTGTAGTGTTTTTAGCAAATGTATTTCCAATTGCATTTAATTCAACTGCATCTGCTTCCGGGAGTGCTGTTAAAAAAATAGAATAATGTCCCTTAAGTACAGAGATAATAATGCAAAACCACAAAATTCAATACTGATAATGAATATTTTACAGTGATACCTAAAAATTATTGTAAGTACTTTTTTCCTTAATGAAATTATAAATATTGAATCAACAGATGTTCGCATAATCTTACCAACAGCATTCGCTTCAATATATTCAATTTTCTTTGGCTCAACATCAGTTTCAGAGTAAAACTCGTTAAAGAAGTTTTCAATATCTTCACTTGCACGATTGTATAGGAATCCTGCATCGGGCCTCGACTGATAATTTCCTTTGGCATGGTAAACTTGTGCGTAGATTCTATTGAAAATAATGTCATGATTTATTTTCATGTGTAATTAAAATTGGATATATATTCAGACTATAGACTTGTAAAAAAATGTTATAATTATTTTTGAACAATCTTTTGCTCAAAATAGAATAGAAAGTACCTGTGAGCGTCTTTTGCTTTTTGTAAAAATAATACGTTGACAGCATCTGCCCTCACATAGCCATCGGCATTTTTGTCAAAACATTTGGTTTTCCCGTCCAAACATAGTAGTCCAGCTCTGAAAATGCAAAAAAATAGTTCAATAAGTATCGTCTGTCATAAAATACATCAAAAGCCACATTCTAACAGGCCATGCAAGTTTAAAAAAGAACTAATAACTGATTTAAATGAAGGAATAACAAAATAACCTTGACCTCAGTTGAACCTGTTACTTAATTAGTACGTATTGTTTTCTAGACAATTTGAATGTATCAATGAAGAATTTCTTTCTACTTGTTAGGTCAAAGGGACGTAGGAAATTATAATAATTATGTTTAGATATTGCATTATATAGGCAAGTTTAGTTAACAATAGGTAGGAAGCATACGTAAGTCAGGTCTGGTTTGAGGTTTGAGGTTTCATTATATTACATTATTAAAGGGAGTATTAATTATATAAGTAAGTGAATACAGATGACGCAATATAAATACAAACTTTCTCATATTTAGTGTAATACATGGATGTGTAGTATAACTGCATCCTCCAACAACAGCGGCATCACAATCTCCTGATTTTATAGCTCGGTAAGCCATTTCAAGGCAAGCCGAAGAACCGGCACAGCCATAGTCCACGCAAAAGGATGGACCTTTACCATCTATCCAATAAGATATACGATTAGCTAACATGGACTTGCTGCCCCTAAAAGTCGAAGAAAATGATTTAATTATTAGTATTGTGAAACCATCTGATGAGACTAAAAGTTAAAACAATAGAACAATAAAAAAAGTTAAAAAGTGCAAATAATTAATACCCATTGATGACGAAGTCACTTCGCCTGTTCACGTTGTACATTATATTTGTACTTTGGTCTGTATACGACGTACCTATGAATACACCAACTTTTTTACCGCGGATGGCTTGTGGATTTACACCTACAACAAAGAAAAACCATGGATGTAATATGTAAGACACAGTTCCACCTCAAACGGTAGGTATTAAACTTGTTCTCATTAAAATATTTTAATCAAAAGCTGCTTAGGTATGATTACAGTTAACTGACGAAAATCTTTTGAATGCAGGTATTCAAAAATTCATCTTACCTGCATCTAAAAACGCTCCATATGTGTGTTCCAAAAGTTTCCGTCCCATGGGTTCTAATACACATGCTAACTGGAAGGTCACTCCAAAGAATTGTGCATCAAATTTATCCATGCCATTTATTTGTCCAACGTGTCTTGGTAGGTCGGGATCATTGAAATTCCATTTGTTATCTGCACTCGTTACCATATCAACCTGTTTGTATATCACTGTTATTGTAAATTTCATTTTAATTTTCATATCGAGAATTTTATGTATTTTGCCATATCTATCCATTTACATTATGGGAAAGTTTCTGGCTAGCTATTTCTGTTATAAGTATATTTGAGCCTATATCAAAAACGCATTCCATTATCTACATATGTACATAAAATTAGCGAAGATGCGAAATTTTGATGTATATTACTAATCCATTTCATGCAAATTGATTTTAAATTCTATTAAACCTTTGAACTCTAACTGTCACTAAATTAATTAAATACCTAATCGCGTTTAAAACTGATTTTGTAAATTGCGTAGCTTCCTGGTCAAAATTATATGATGAAAACACAATACCTTATCATAAAGATTGTTCATGAAATCCACCACACTATCCGAATTTGGAAACACTCCTGAGATGCCACTAATGACCACTTCTTCACCAGATAAAGATTGTGTTCCATCTTTGAGATTGGGCTTCTCAATCTTTTCAGATGAAGCCATAATGAATTAATAGAACTCAAAAACCAATAACTAAACCACTATACACCTTGTCCGTACAAAACCAATTAGACTATTAAATTAATTAATTCGTTTACAAGATATTTATATGCAAGGTCTTTCGTTGACTTCAAATGTGTTAGAGTTCCTCGGTAATAGAAAATACGAAGTCCAAATTTACTTTTTTGGAGTTTCTTTTTACTTCAGCATTTTGGAATCATATTTTGACTTCCAGGAATTCTTCCAGAACCATAGTCAGGTTATAGTTCGTAAAACACTTAGATGTTTACGAAATGGTTGAATAGGGTAACCTTGACACTACATAACTTGCCGAAATACATCATGCATGCTCCATGATATTTTATTGAGAATATTTTTAATTAAAAATGATATTAAATTTAGGCCTTCTCTCATGTTTTAAAACAAAATCTTGGAGATGAGTGAGAAAAATAATACAATTCCTTACAAAATAGAATGAACCCTGATACTAAAATATATATAAACTTGAATCGTTCTTCATCATCAGACAAATGTAAATGTAGAAATTTTAATTACCTTAGTCGATAATGAATAAAATACTGCATAAGTTAGCAGTTATTAGTCTCTTTCGCAGTTATTCAGTATTTAACTTTCATTTAAGTTTATTTCGTTTCATGCACATTTTTGTTGTGATGAATCGAATGGACCAAATTAAGGATCATTTTGGTTCCGCTTTCCTTATTTTTGCTACACTACACTAGTGAGCGTGAATTTGCCATGTACAACAAAATACAATACAAATTTAACTTCCGAGTTATCGAATTTGAAAAATTTACTATCCAAAAAAAGGTTATAATTTTATAGATTGTTCAGACTTTCCATGGTATACCTACTAAAATGTGATCGCAAAAATTAGCCAAAGTGTTAGTCGCTTATATTTGAATATACCAAGATTTTAAATTGGAATCAATCTATCTTTATTGTTTGCTTATTAATAATACCAATAAAACACAGAAAGTGTAATGAAAACTTTACAAATTTTTAAGTTTTTATAAAGTGAGTAATGCCTGTTGGAATGGGGAAAAGGCGAGCATGGATATTGGTCCAGGAAGATAAAGTGACCTAAAATAGTCAATTAAAAAAGAAAACGTTTTTCAATAGTGTTTCAAATAAAACCAACCTATAAAAGAAAAAGAACCAACAAAAAGTGGTGAAGTTGTAAAACATTTTAAAGTCAACGAATGCGGCGAGGACAAAATTATAATTGACTTAACCGTTAAAGTTCAAGTCAATTACAATTTTCAACATGATGTGAATGAATTATTTGTGACAGAACATGTAGATTAATACGGAACTATAGAGTATTACATGTCAATGTACAATGATAAAAGCAAGGTGGTCCTGGTCAATGAATATTGTTTGAAGTCAATAGTTCAATATCTTTGGTAAATGACGCAAATGACTTGATTGAAGACACGGTTGTGACATAGTGTTGTAATTTCACTAAGGATGGTAAGTGTGTTTGTTTTGGATTTTGAATCAAGAAAATAAATAGAAATAATGAAATCTTCGGATTTCTTAGTTTTTTCATCGCAGATTATTAAGTGGTGTGCTGTCGATTTTTGTCTTTCGATATGGGCTAGGATGTAACAATGTCAGATTATTTGTAATTTTTTTCTCGTTTATTTAATTTTGAATTGGCTCAATTTATTTTGTATCGTAAATTCTTTTTGTTTTTGAGACTTGCCAAAACTTTATGATTATTGTGTCGCTCAATCATCTTTGTGAAGCGATATTTGATATTTAAAAAATGTAAATGAGCCTTATTGAAATGAAGGCAAACCTTGTATCCACATCATCTAAAAATCTAACCTAGAATTGGGTTAATCATAATTGACCCCAGGAGCCCAAGGTGGGTAAATAATGCGTAAAATTAACGTTGGCTAATTACGTGCCGTCGGGAAGCAGAGCATAGACCGAGAACTTGCAGGATAAGACGCTTAAAATAATGAAGAAAATTCAATTATTTTTGTAAGACATTAATGATTTTTATTTTTCCAGCCGTTTTCTATCACCTGCCATGCTAAAGCGTTTATGGAAGGATATGGATAAAACTATTGAAAAAAGGAAGATCTGGACGAAACCACATGAGAATTCTGGATATGTCTGTTATGAACCGATGCATTAGATACTTTATTGAGATCTCTTTTTTTACTTTTATTCTGAATGGGTAAGGTGTTGTCAGTTTTCGCGATTCTTAACGGACATAAATTCAGGTAAAAACAAAAGATCAAAACAGTAAAGTTATTTTTAGACCTATATTCTAAGACTTTAGTAACATTGAATTAGACAGTCGAATAAACAGCCAACGTTTGTACGTTGTTGCGTTTAAATTGTGTCTTTAACATTCAATTTTATATTAATTGGTATTTTTGAAAATAATGCTCGGTTGAAAGTAGATAGGCTGTCGCTTCGGACAAGTTACAGTATCAGCTGAACCCTGTGAGTCTGGTTGACACTTAACCGACTCGTCGATGATGTCTTTTGCCCCTCTCATGATGAAAGAGACGACTATAAGTACGGGTTCTTCTCTGATTCAAATTATTTAGCTACTTTCGTACTTTTCCATTTCGATTTATACGTAAAACCCCTTGCCAACTCAAAAGGTTACAAAAAAGTAGAAAGGTCAAAATCGAGTAATGTTTGAAATTTTTGACATTGACTTGGACATAGCTGAAGCATATTCAGTCTGGAGAACAATAGGCGTTAGTTTGATTGAACTTAGGCATAAAGTCAATGGCCTTATTATTCCCTAGTAATTAACTGTCTAATTGAATAATAGTTTGTTCAGGACAACGCCCCTAAAAATTTAATGTCTGTTAACTAGTGTTTCAGAAGCTAGTTTTGTAAAAGTGTTATTAACTATTTTTAGCCGATTTTAAGTAGAAGGAGGATCTCAATACTTTCGTATTTTTTTCTTATGTGCATTATGTAGGTACTCCAATATCTTTAAGATTTTTTATTGTCTACTGTACATCTTAAAGTATTATTTTTGCAGGTATGGAAAGAGATACTACTCTATACCGTGTATCGCCAATGTCCCAACCATAATAATAATAGGTACTTTATGATTCCATTTTCTAGTGGCGACTAAGTCAGTTTCAGCTATTTTTTTTTTCAAGGCGGTTTAACTTTTTGTCAAAAATAATTTATACCATCACAAAAATATTTTACCGAATAAAAGACTTCATATTTCCATCATCATTTTTAATAGCTTTGTCTTAATTTAACTCAGATATAGAAATATTTTTTTCTTCATCAAAACAAACTTGAACTATTTCCTACTATATTCCCGTACTTTTCATTAAATTTTTCTAAAGCCTTTTTTCTATACACAACTAAGTCTCATCCAGCCGCTCTATGCGGATATCACAAACTCTTACTAATTGCTTACAGTACTTTCAGCTGTTTTACAATTTATTTTGCTGCTTCATTTCAGTAGCCTACTTTTAAAAGAATTTACCTTCAGGTTTATTTATTTTTTTAATCCTAGCACCGCAAAGTAGATTTTATGAACCGGTGTCATTAGTGTTCTTTTTAGTCTAAGTTATTATCTGATACAAATTTGTAATTTAAATGGAAAGTTAGTCAGGAAGTAAATTTCAAGGACGAGAACTTATTTCGAATTTGTAATTCTAAATTAAAATATAGACATAATACAGCAAAATATAAAATAAGAATGTCTATTTGGATGTTATTTTCGAAAGCATTTTAGTAGATTTTATCAGGACTTGACCTTTCTGTATATTTGATGTTTCCTTATAAATTGATCGTAAGAGTTTACTTAAATACTTTCGAAAATAACATCCAAATTAACATTATTTGGGTACATTTTGCTGTATTAATAAAACATTAAAAAAAAATCAAGAATTGTATCTATATTGTTATAACAATGACTACACAATGTTTATACCACATTAATTTCTTAGAACGTTTATTGTAGTTCATAAATCACTCTATTAAGCCATATTCTGCTTACACTAATAAATATTAGTACACGTATTACATCTTCATGCATCTCAAACCGAACTACAGGAAGCAATACATATAACAAAAGCACTGTCGCTTTGAAACGAAAAGCGATGTGAATTAGTTCCTCGTCCGCGTCATAGATGGCGGTAGTGATAACAGGATGTCTATTCATGTAATCTTGGTGAAAATGCTTATATGCATATTTGCGTCGTATTTTTTTCTTTATGTTATAGTAAAAATTGTATTGTAAAATCATTTAGATAGACGTGAGAAAATTATTTATAACATTTTGATCATGTGTTGACCAGATTAATTTGGTGGTACATTATTGTTTTGGTCTGAAATTATTGGAATGTTAGTATTCTGATTCCATTTGTAACTGTTGTTAACTATTCCATATTGATTACTAATTACAACACGTTTGGACTATTTGATCAAATACGTTTTTATTTTATTTTAAACAACAAATAAAATCTGAATCGAAAAAGAACTAAAACCCTCAGATCCTGCTGGTAAGTTTGTCATCACAACGTCGTTTATTTTTCATCTAGTTTTTTGTGTAAATATATTGTAAAAATAACTTAGGTCCTTTACACACAACAGTAAGAGCACAATAGAGAGCTTCCGCCATTTTCTGGGATATGAATATATTAGGGAGGATGTATGAACCCAAATTTGGATTCTTTAGTGCTTGAATAAAGAGTAAGCACATTCTAGACTTTTACTCAAAGTAATATCAGCGGTATACGGAAGTTGTAATATATTTTACCCTACACTTTAAACGGGGCGAAATGTTTGTAACATAGGTCTTTGTTAGACTAAGGTTGACTATAAACAGGAAGGATATCCAAAAAAGGATATTCGATCCGACTATTACCAGAAAAAGAGAAAATAGCTTAAAGACAAAATAATGTCAAAATTTGAAGACGTCTTGTATACTAAAGACTATAATATCTAAAAACAATTCAATTTTTAATGGAATCATGGCTACAATATTGACTTCCATCGGATCTCCCATTTAAATCTTGTATTGTTTAATATATTTGATGAATATTACACTAATATTATACCTTTTGATAATTCCACCAGTAGCTGTAATCAATCAATAAGCTAGCGTGCACTGAGTGAATTCAGAGTAGCGTCGTTTGTCAACTGTCATGTCATCACAATATGGCGTAATAATTATAGTTACAGGGTACCAATCAGACCAATATTTTTTAATCCTCCAGTATTAAGCTTAATAAGTTGACGAACACACGCATAAAATAAAATAACATTTTTTTTTCCTTTTTTTTTGCATAAGCTGAACGTTTGTCTGTCAAATCTGGCACAAATACTTATAAATTTTTAATTCATTTGTGCGTAATACAAAGTAAGTATTACATGTTTGAAACGGCGAATTAAAATATTGTAAGGAAATCAGTTCACCGAGAATTCTTTGAGGATGCGTCAAGCCAGAAGCTGCCTGGTGGCTTAAAAACTTTTGCAATCAGGGTGTTTTGACTAGACGAAAAAACAAGAACTTAAGAAAGAAAGGATTACTCATAGAAAAATACCACCCTTCATATTAATAATTTGTACGAAAATCTTCCTAAACTAAATACGAGGCAACAATTTGACAGCTTTAACTACCATTTTCAATTTCAACACCATTGAGGATTACTCATATTCAATGGTTTCAGACAAGCAAAATAATGCAGAACACGATAATACAATGTACATGAAGCAAGTACATCCACATAATGTATCTCGCATTCCTATAATCGGGCACTTACAAGTTGTATTCAACAGCTCACAACCGAGAGAATGCTTTTAACCCCGCTCATAATATATCCTAGGGCGGTTTATTGTTAAGCCTGTTTTCCATTTAGCCATGCATGCAGATTGCAGACGCAAGAACATTGAACAGTTACGGAAACTTGGCTTGGTTTGTAACTAAGTTGTTTTGTTTATTTATTTCTGGAGTAACTGAACTATAAGTTCGTTTTACAAGTGAAATAAAATGTCAATTTTGAGTATATGATGGGTTTCTGTTTACAGAAATATTATAAAACAATCCCATGTGCGTCAGAGGGTCTTCCACCACGTCTTAAAGTTATTTTATTATGGTCAAGGAAGCTTAACAGTGCAATACAAGGCGTAGAGAAGCTTCTCTCTTCCATACCCATAATTCTTCTTCTTTCTTCAAATCCTCAGGTCTCTAATAGGAATGGTTGAGCATTGATCACAACCGTCACGTTAGTGCCCCACTGGTTACGAACGATTCCAATATTTTGAATTCCAATTTCCTTATGTTTTTCTGCACCTTCACAATCAATTAGAAATTTAATATACCGTTAACATTAGGATTGAACCAGCTTCCAGTGCATGTATGTAAATTCATACCTAGAACCTCCAGGCTACGATCTACGATCGAAGGATCTCTTGCATACTTTCATAGGTAGAGATACCTCAGTAAATTTAATCTTGATTGATGAATTGATTCGTTTAGCCAACATTGCCGGTAGTGGCCTCGTTCGGGTTTTCAAGGATAACTATAGAAGGACACTCACAATAGCACATTAAGTGGACTATGGTTTCAGGAATCTTGAAACAAAGCGTAAGTAGATGTTGGTCGTTTTAAATTTGGTTTATTATATTTGACAAAAATATGATTGTGTTTTTTTTTCTAATTGATATGAATCAGATTTCACAGTGCTATTGAAATCAAAAATATTATCTAAAGTTAGAGGCACAAAAAAGTATATATACACTTAGGAAAATTTTAGTTAAGTAAAGAATGAAACATAATTAGGTCTGATCTAAAAATAAACCTTAGCTTTGATGTAATACGATCTATTGAAATTCCCTAAAACCTTCTTTAGACTTTTATTTTTCACATGAAAACTAAAATTTCAAATCAACTAAAGAACTTCAAGTTACGCTATTAAGCGTATTATTAAGGATTACTTAAGAGGCCTGAGTTTTTTCAAGTAGTCAATTTTCTCCTCGAGCCTTTTCTAAAATGTATTAATTGAAAAAATACCTTCTACACAACACTGACTTTCCAAAAAACAATTCTACAACACGACGTCAGCAATTTGAATTCAAAACTGACGCCTTAATAACAGTCACACAAACTTTCAAAGTTCAGCCAGCAAAATTCGCGAACATTATGAACATAACACAAAGAAGTGTAAGTGCCACAGTTTAGGGTCGTCGCACATGTGGCACCTTAACCGCTTGAACTACAAAACGCCGCCACGGCACATTTCCTGGATCCCGATTCTGCTGTTTATAATGGTCAATCGGAATGGAAAATCGGATAAAATTTGACACTATTCTTATTTTGCTAAGTATTTTACGACACAATAATGGGAACTATATTTTTAAACTAAATTCAGTACGGGACGGAACACTCACGGTCAATACAGTGAATTTGTACTTTTTAGGTATTTTACATAGAAAAAACGGACGGCGACCACCAGCTCCCACCGTGTGCGGCGTTTCGAATGTTTGAAACTTCATGCAATATTGCAGCGGCGTTTTGTGGTCGTTGCCGGTGACCAGTGTGCGCGAGCCCTTACATAACACAACGTGCGGCTCATCAACGTGTCTTGGTAACGGGTAGTAACACAATTTAAGTTTTCGCTTCTACGATGTACCTTATGTTGAGAGTAAAGTTTAAAGTTTGTAAGTGCGGCGGTGTTTAAAAGCAGGCAGTGTTAACAATTCTTCGTTAGTCTAGTCGAGTTTGGAAAGTCATTCCTTGGTTATTTTTGAGGTAATTTTCTATAGAGGAGTTTAAAGTGAGATGTTTAGATGAAGATAACCTCAGCTACGAAGTTAAAGTAGCACAAAGAGATACATGACAGAGACACATGGCGTAGAGCAGCAAGAAGGTTTTCTTTAACGGAGCCAAAAACCATACCCCTCGGAGGATAGAAGGTAGGTTCAAAAAGGAGGCAAAAAAAAAACTATTTGTGTCCCCGATTTATATCGTTTAATACTTAAATAACGCAACGCATTTGCAATTGCGCGGATCACCTATCTCTATAAATACGCGTTCGTAAACTGTAGTATCATTTAAGTATCTTAACATCCCGATCGTCCTTCAGACACTTCATGAGCGTTGACCTTAAAAAAATCATAACAAGAATTATAGTTCTACAATTTCGAACTGTAAATAGCGTATGACTAAAAATAAAAACAAAAACAGCCTTTGACGGGTGCCCCAGTCAAAGTGCAATGACAGGGCAGTGAGGACCAAACGTATCGGCGTCCTTTGAAAAGGGTAAACAAATTGACGCGTGTTTGCTATTGCAGTGACTAACAATACCTCAATATTTAACCTACGGGTCGATTGGTGTAATCCTAGTAGCTATAAATAGTTCAAAAGGTGCATTTAGGAATCAGTGACCTTGTTTGTTGTAATAGGTAATTTGCAAAAGATATTTGTACACAGATTAGTCAAATATAAATTTTCGTTGAATTAGATCGTGATTATTTTTCTGTAATCGAATAATAATAAATTCAGTACGGTCTTAATCTTAAAATTAGTAGTAGTTTATTATAAAACGTAGTTTATTATAAGACTACTTTTATTACAAAACGGAGTCAAGAAGATTTTGGTAACAATTGTTCTTTGTGATTTCACCAGGTTGTCTGAATAAACGTCGTACAATTAAAAATAACCATGCCATTGACCATAAAATACAATGATTACGATAAAAATAATAATAAAAACTCTTAAATGTATATCTTACAATTCACACATAAACAAATAGCTTGTATCATACTTCGTAATATCCCATTAAATGCCCTTAAATCTTAACATCTCAAAGCTTAACAAAGTAGCATTGACATAATTCGTTATATTTTTCCCACTTTTCATTTCACCATCATATTCACATTACTGATACTGTTTATCTATATTTATAGTGTCACAAACCAACACTCACTTTAAAATCCGTTTAGTTTAACCCCAGGTCTTTCACTAACCCGATGCAATAGCTCATAAGCTGGCTCAAACTAGATCAGCTGTATCCTGGTCAAGCCCTCTCATATTGCAATATACGATTGTGTGAATTGTCGTTTAATATCCCGACTCCAGTTTATTGGGACTTTCCGAATGCCACCGATTTAGAGGTTTAGTTCTAACATTTCATATCAAATTTTGTTTTCTGGGCGAAACAAGGTTTTGTATGAAGTATATGATACGATTTTGTTTACATGGGTATTTAATTAATCTAGTTGATGAATTGTGGGAGAAAGGTTTTTTTTACAAAAAACGTTATAATTCTTCACCATCTTGATATCACATCAAACCTTTATTGAAAAACCTCTTTAAAATGTAAAATTTTATTCAATACGTCAATCTATAGCAATAAATTATAATGATTATATTATTGACTTAAAAGTCTAAGGCCCGATTCGCACGGGAGCTTTTTAACGCGCGTTAAAAAAGCGTTCAAATGGAACAAATGCATTTCCAAGTACTTGATCATACGTCCGCGCTTTTAAAACGCGACGCTTTTTTATTGAGTAGTGTTGCATTTTGAGCGCTGGGCATTGGGCGCTAAAGGGAATAGTCGTATGAACATGTGCATTTGTTCTATTTGAACGCTTTTTAACGCGCGTTAAAAAAGCTCCCGTGCAAACCAGGCGTTATGAGTAGAGGAAAATAATATTATCCAAAGCAACCGAGGAGTCCTAATTTTAAACACTCTGTCTCAAAAAAAAAGTCACACAATTGAATATTAAAAAATCAATTCACAAAAACATTTCACAAAACTATCAACAATAGCTGTAACAAGAAAACATTGCGCTTTAACACTACAAGTGCCGTGATAAAACGCTCGGACGTACGTCGACAATTATGTACGTGACGTCATAACGCTTTCAAGTTGCCGCCGTCCATTACGTGATGCGCATCTTGTGCTTAGTTCACACTCCTGATTTAATTTGTTTGGATTTTCTGTTAGTTTGCAGTTATGCTCGTTATCTGTTTATAGAAATGTTTAATCGTTGTTTCTTTTTAATTGTTTTGTGTACTCGGTGTACGATGATGCTTGTGGCCAGTCAGACTATTTTGGATAAGAAATAACCGGTCAATCACGACAATGAGTGTTGTGTATAAAATATAATTATAGCCATAAAATTTAAGACTGCCAATTGTTGCTTAACCCCAATTACTACTTTTATATGTGGTTGTTATAGCGATAACAGCAACACAAAACTTCTGGGTTTTTTTTTAATTTCCCATATATTTATTACAGGTCATGAGATACAGCATGGTGGCTGTCAAACAGACAGCCTAAACGGGATTCGTTTTTCCCTTTGGATATGAAACCCTAAAATGACTTTCTCAGAATGTATCTTCTTCCCTTTTCCCCTAGTTATTTCACTGCAAAATAATTAGACATTAAGTGACAGACATAAATTTTCTTTTACTTTCAGAACTTTCATCAGTAGTTCTAAAAGTATCAAAAACTAAACTTAAACCTCTCACATAAAAACAAGAAAATAAAACCTTCGATTGTAGAGAGGTGGAATCAGCAAGAAAACAAAAGAACGCTGACTGGTCAAGCCATTGAAGTGAAGAGTCCGTCAATCAGTCTGCTGAACACATTTCCCAAAGTGGGAGGTGTATCGGAGATTTTGCTGACTCACCGAAAGGATCTTTGTTTTTGATTTTCCTTTTGTTTTACCTGTCCCTCCGTTTTCCTTTGGAATTTTCGACGTGTGTAAAGAAATGTGCGTCTAGGTCTAAATTAGAGTATGTAACATGTGAATACATAGATCTGCTATTAAGGATATGAAATAACCGCCGATTATTGGAAAATTAATGAAAACATGGAGAAATAAGTATAGCGAGGGTTGTATTATTCTTGTTGAATTAAGTAGGATATTATTAAAGAAACAAAATTCTATCAAATGTAATGTAAATAAAATCGAACTTCACAAAATAATTTGTCAGAAACATTCGCGATATCGTACTAATCAAATTAGCCTCAGATCTATTCCCAGCAAGGCTTCAGTTCTTCTTCATTTATGAAGAAACTTTCTTACGATTCGTGTTTTATTTACTTTTAAACTTCAGTTTATCGAGGCAATAACATTTTCGTTAGAAAGTCAATTTTGTTTACTGTAATGTTTCTCAAAGATAAATTGGGACTCACGATCAATGACGAATACGTAATTAGATTTAGATGGGACTTCGAATTATACAAGGTTTTAGAATTAGTGTTTTAGTGAATAAATATTTATGTTTGAATTTTAAATGCAAACGTAACACTGCCTAGGTAAATACTTCGATTTCAACAGCTAATAGGATATTTGAAAAAAAACTTCTGCTTAGACAGATTTACAAAAAATAATGGATAGTTATTTTTTATTTTATCTCGTTAGCAAAATATGAAAGGGGTACAGTGATTTAAAATCTCGTATGACGTCACTTACGCTAATTACTAGCAAGTGATATTGCCTACTAGCTCCAACTACCAAACTTTTCATCATCTTAAGGGTTTTTAACAACCTTACTTTTTATAATAGATACTAAGAACGTGTTCAGTATTTTTTTGGAAATCTATCTGACTATAAAATGAAAAAACGTATCCAATATTTTTGCAAATCTGTCGGACTAAACAGATTTATTTAATATTTTTACATTTAGTCAAATACTCTATTGTACAAAAATGTCTCAATAAAATATGTTTTCTCTTAACCTTTCTTAATTCAACTTTAACAACGTTGCCATTTAAAAAAGATACCTAAACCAGAGAAATTTTAAACAAATTCATTCTAATTTAAAATAGAATGTGATAAACGGAAACATTTGCTGACTGCTAATTTTGCTAACAGAATACACGACGTACCGAAATTCAATATAAATCAATCAACCATCAAAACCAGTGTTCCATCTTACATACTAATATTAATCTCACACATCTAATTAGCTCATTCACGCCTACACTTCCACTCGAAATAAACATTTGTCAAAGGGATATCAAATGCCAAGGCTACAACGGCAATCGGGTCAGCAAATAATCATTATTAATTAGCGGATCCGATTTGGTAGAGATTGACCCCGGTTAAGCGTTTGACTCCGAGCTAATCGGGTCATTAGCAATCGATTGTACCAATGCTTAATAGATACTACATTAGATAACCTGCTTTATTCTTTTGTGTGAAGGTTTTAAATTGAATAATGGTTTGGTATCTTAATTATATACGATTGGTTAACAGTTGTTTTTAGGGTTTTCTTCTAAAGGGTAAAAACGGAACAATATTATTGAAGAGTCACGGTCTATCTGTCACATGAACCGTGATAACTCGACAGTTGATTTTTTATAGATTTTGTATTTATTTTGCTGCTACAACAACAATCACCAAAGAGATCGAAATTAAGCAATGGTTGTGGCAATTAGGCCCAACATAAAATTTATTTATCATCTAACCAATTTGTACTGATCCCTCAGTATTGCAAGTACCACTCGCACTTGTTAAGTTATTTATAGAAATGAATAGAAAGAGCGAAAATAATGTTCTATTTTATGACTTCCAGAGTTTCATAATGTGAAATACGAAACAAATATTACTACTGAGTTATTTTTTCTGAAAATGAAGTAGCTTGCTTTAAGAATAATTTTACTTTTCACGCAATACGTACATTAACATTGTCATTACTTTTCAACTTATGAAAAATATCACGACATATTATTGTGAAATCGTTTTTGATACACGGAAAGCTCACCACGCCAAAACTATGTCCTATGTCCAAGTCTGGGTGTCTTCGTGCATGCTTGAATGTTTGTAAACCCCGCAACAAAGATTAAACTCCTTAATGCGGGAGTCGTTTAATTTAATAATTATAAAATTTTCTTAGAGGCATTGTTCTAAACTCCCATTTAAACGTTGAACTGTAACCAAGGGATCAAAATATCAAGCCTGGTTTCACGCTTACCAAGATTGAGTCATTGAATAGAATTAGCATGGAGCACCGCATGACATTTAGACGTTGTGTGAGACGAGGCGGTGGCCCCTTAATCGTGTTTCGAATGTCCAGGGCGTCTCTGTATTCATCAATTAATCTGTGTGTGGATTAGCCGAATGGATTGTCGACTTGCAAGCCGCCGTACGCCATGTTGGATTCCGTTAAAGATGCAAAACGCTTTTGAGTGGTTGATGTGACTGTGATTTGTGGTTTCCACATTGTTACACGTTTTGTTTGTGTGTTGAGGTAGGATATTTCTGTGACTGCCTTTTGAATAGAATTCTGTTGAGTGTTATGTACATATATTTGATTTATGATGTTTATTGCTTAGTGACCGAAGTAGAGCAGGGAACTCGATTTTAAAACATAATTTCGTGCAATCACTATGTTGTTAATAACTGCGCTATAGGCTCAAAATCCAAGTCGGTTCACCCATTTAAAAACTACGGCGACACAGACACGCACACACAACGTTCGAACTTACAACACCCTTCTTTTAGCGTCAGATTTTAAAAACAATCCATTAAATATAAAGAAAGTAATTCAGGATAATTTTCATAAATTATCTGCTGTCACATGACTTAATATAATTGTGAAACATTACTATTGTGCAACTTATAGTTTTGGTAATCGAACTCGATACAACAACTAATAAAATAAAAATATTATTTTATCCTTTCCCACCACTAAAATATTTTCGTTACAAGAAACATTAAATGGCCATCGAAAGTAATTTCAATCTGAGTGAAATAGTTTCAAATTCTGCCTATTATTGCTATTGCTGAACTGACAGGCGCAGGCTACAGTATTAAATTGAACATGGAGCTACAGAACTGTAGAAGGTTACATTGGGAATTGATAAAATGCTGACAGTTATGAATATAAATCAGAAAAGATTTATAAATGAAAATTTATTAAATTAATTAAAGATTACCAATGCTGCAATGATGCAACCGTTAACTCACGCGTATTTACACACGACCCCGCCGCCACGAGAGCTCATGATTTTGAACTAGTGTTTGGGTCCGAAACTAGTCAGACAATCCCGATAAATACACGAGTAAATCGTTGCATTATTTAGTAATTCATCATCCTCACGAAAATTACTATAAACATATTATTTTCCCTTTAATTTTAAGTTTAAAATAATTGTTTTACCTGTTGCAAAAAAAATACCATTTAGATACTGAAATGGTCGTTATTCACGCATCTAAAAATCTCATGAGAGGATTATTCAGTCATAAAATCGAAATAATAAATAAATAAATGCGGACAACATCACATACATTGTTCTGAACCCAAAGTAAGTTGCTTAAGCACTTGTGTTATGGAATTCGGATACAACGAAGGTACCACAAACACCCAGACCCGAGACAATGTAGAAATGTGAATTTTTATATTGACCCGACCGGTGATCGAACCCGGACGACAGAGCTAGCGACACCTTGAAACCGGTGTGTACGCCACTCGACCACGGAGGTCGTCAAAATCCACTTTCATGTAATCAAAGAAGTTATTATTATGAATTCAAATGGTTAAAGAGAAAAAAACATCCTTTTAATCCACTCTTACATTGAAACCTGTATTTTTTCTAATTATTTTTCCATGCCACATCTATTCCTTCATAACTCTACACCAACTACAGTCACCAACAAAATGTAGTATTCCCGGGACAAATTGACAGCGGAAGTCTCGGGCCGGGACAGGCTTCCCCGGCGACTGATTATTGCATTTCATTATTCAATAGATGCAAGACGAACCTACAAGTTTCCAATCAGGAATTAGTTTTGAAGCACTCTCGTGTTAACTTCGGAACAAAGTGGGGCTATGGCCGTTGATAAATGTGTTAGCCTAAGTCATTTTGGCGGTCCGAATCTTAGTGTGAAATCAATTTGGATACAAACAGATTGTTTTTGTTCTGGGAAGACTAGGCTTGAAATGGTATGAGAAAAATGATGTGTGCTACTTTTAAGTACTTCAACGCATTTACTTCAAAAACTATTTAATCGTCATAAACACGAAAAGTGTGAGGGCAAGTTGTAATTGTCAGTTATATCAAGTCTTAGTGTACCTAGATTTTTTAGCCTATAAATATTTGTAAATGCCCAGTTGAAATATTAACCTTCTTGGGCTTTCCCAATACGACAAACAATTAAATAGCAGCCTGTTACTCACGAATAACTATTTTATCTTTCCCACAACAATAATTAAATAACATAAAAATAGGAAAACACTATAAATATTTTCTTATAAAAACAACATTTTCCATCGATAGTTGTGCCTGACGTCGCACAAACAACTGCGGAGTCGACGTCTGCCAAACACACAGCCCGCTAGTTGCTTTACAGCGAGTCGGAGATGCTTAATAGAGTTTGTCAACGGCACGTTCAATAAGATGCAGGTACTTATGAAACTAGTCGGGATATCCCGATAAATACGAATGATTATTTTTCAAATTGTTAATTATTTAAGTACCTAACTAAGTACTTAAGAAGGAAGGAATATTGTTAAAGATAACTTATGGAGTCCCTTAGCACTGATATGAAAGCGGTTTTGTTCGGAAATTTTGTCGTAGGCGTGTAGAGTTTGTTTTCTTTAATTAATTCAAGATTATAAGTGAATGTTCGAATCGTAAAAGTCAATAATAATAATCTCTGGCATCTCCAGAACTAAAAAAAGCATGACATTAAGTATTAGATAAGAAAATTGGTTTTCCAAAGAAAAAATAAGTAATGTTATGTCAGTAATGCTATGCTGTTATGTTGTAGACTCTTAAAGCTTACCGCTTAAAGCAAATAAATCTTGAACAGTGTCAATAACAAACCACCTGGTTGTGGAAATCAATCTTACTGCACTTAGAAAATAGGGCCGCTGTCCAAACAAAGACTTAGACTTGCTGGAAAGGAACAATGACATTCATATAATTTTGAAACTTTGTAAAATATATGGTTTTACAAGCTGTCTAAAGAAAAGGTAAAATGAAAATCCCAGTACTGCAACATCGCGGTATGTAAGTCGGTCTGTCACCAGGCTGTATCTTGTGAACTGTTTTAGCTAAAAAAGTGAAATTTAAAGATTATGTGTTTTTGATGCTAAAGCAGAATGCTAAAACCAATTGAAAATAAAGATCGGGGTTTCGCAACGGCTTTATCGGATATAAATTGGTTTTTCACCTTTTTTTTAACGACTACATCCTGAAAAAATAGTAGATAGACTCTAAATAATTTATTTGCCCATTTACACTTCATACAATTTACAAACCAAACAAAGCCACTCAAATTCTCATAAATAACTACATGAATGCTTTACGAAAAAAAACCGGTCAGTGTTAGTCGGATTCATAATACTGAGGGTCCGTATTATGAATAAGAGTACAAATAGGCTAAAACACAAACCGGTCAGGAATCTATTAAATCTGTACTCACTTTTCTTGTTTGTTTGTCGTTCCGGATGGATTTTTGGAAATAAATTTTGAGGCACTTCCTGATAAGCTAGCAGGCTGAAATTGCAATTGCATAGACAATGCAATTTACAACTATAAAAACGGCTGGACTGGTTTTGTTAAAATTTGAATGGCATGTGACATTAAAAAATGTGGGTTTTTTTAAATCTTTTAGTTTTATTTATTAGTATGTGGTGATATAGCGACACCAGAAATACATTATCTATCTAATTATCACGGTTCTTAAGATACAGCTAGCTTAGTGGCAGACGGACAGCGGTGCTTCAGTAAGAGGTTTCCGTTTTCACCCCTTGCTCACGGAACCCTAAAAATCTTATACCTAACAACATCCCTTGACACGAGTAAGCACTTAAGACTCAAATGCAAGCAAGGGCGCTATACCCTTTGTTACTAGCCATTTATTTTACTGTCTTATTCGCTTTAAAAGTACTTTCTGAAAGGAAGAGCCGGTACGAGTGGTAGTTGTTATTTTTGAAGTGTGTGTTGGTTGGACTGAATTGTGGTTTTTACGTTTTATATGAGCCTTACAGTTTTCTTATGAAATGTATTTTTATGTGGTTGTCGAAATCATTGCAAACTTTATGAAGAGGTAGACTTTCAGTTTTTTTTCGCGGTTCCGCATCGAAATGGTAATAAAGAAAATGTATAACAGAGGTACTGCTATCCGTCCGTTTACCACCAGGCTTTACCTCAAAAAACATGAAGACAGTTGAAATTTTTACACCTTATATAATATTTATATTGCCAGTTCTTATGATAGTGTTATCGGTGATGCTGAATTGACAAAACATATTTTAAAATACTACTTAAACAAAATAACTTAGCTTCAGTCTTTTGTAGCGTTTTACCTATTTTTTATGTTATACGCAAACTTATATCAAACTTCCTAAACTGAATTAATACATTATGACCAGACAATGTAGAGTCTTGCGTCATACAAAACAAAAAACAAACTCTCCTCCATGAACGCACACAAGTACGTGTTTGAGATGACAGCACGTCGCGACGCACCACTTCGCGCGATGCACTGTGTGCTAAAAGGGTTCTTAGAGTCATCACGAGCCCTTGTTTCTACGGCGTTTTAATTACTAAGCTTTTGGCTTTCGTATCTGATTTTGTTACCTTCTTGCTCTATCAATTAAAGAACTTTAGTCTTAATGAAGTAAATTAGAATATATAAAATTTGACGAAAAATCGTTGGTCCCTTTTGTGTGATCGCCGTATGCTTGTTCTAAGTCTTCGAGCGTGTGACTTGAATGTTTGTCAAAGCCCCCGCGACGCAAGGATTAAAATACCTAATGGTGACAGTCATTTTATAAAAAAAAAATATTCTTCGCTTATAAATGAAAATGGTATGAGATACAAGGATTATTTAGTAAAGTATGGAAATATAAACAACTCTGCAAACAAGTCGGTGCATTATTCCCTAACACAGCGTAAAGCGACATCTCTGTTCCTGAACTACGAGTACAACACTCTTACTCCAAGATTCAATGCCAGGCTCTTGGTTTTTCTTAAACCCACAATGCATGTTTGTCACAACTTGGGCCAGTTTTGATACTAATTGAAAGTTCAAACAATACGTATTTTTAAACCAATAAGACCACATATGTAATGCAGAAGCCCACAGTACAAAAGGCGGCTTCGAATTTCACTAGATTTGGCTGAATTATCCGATTTCTGGTTAAAGTAGTATTAAATATAGCAAGGGGGAAATTCCAGAAATTCTCTATATCATTTAACCCATCCATCGCGGCGTTCGTCACCGGCTGTCGGAACGGCAGATTAATGAGTGAATGCAATGGACAGATGGACTCTGAAACAAAGCTTTTGAAAACGGAACAAAAAATGGTAAAAGAAGCTTTGTACCTTTTAAATCCGTTATCAACTGGGCTACTTTCATTATTTATTTAAATTAATCTGAGTCTTTGAAATGCTGAATGTTTTAAGGGCTTCCTTCTTTCTTTGGGTTTATTTTTAACATCTTTTAAGATCAAGCAAGAAAAATTTTATTTTTACTGTTACGTAAATAAAAGTCAACGTGACGATATTGCTAATCCTAGTCTGTTTAATGTTTATTTTTATTTCCACGCTAACGTTCTGTTCCTTGATATTGGCGCAAAATAAGCATTAAATACTTAGATTTGAGATTGTAAATAATTTAACCGGAAAAATAATGGAATGTATTGAACAAGTTTTACTTACAGCTTTTCAAACCGATCCATCAACTTTGGCAAACACCTTCATGACTGAATTTAATTCTAGTATTGTGAACCTAAGTAGTTCCTGCGACGAACCTCTCCTAAACAAGTGTACATATGAGATAGTTCCGGATAGGTCGGTAAGAGTCAAGGCGGCGCAAGAAGATATAGTTGAACGAATAATCAAACAAATAAACGATAGGAAAACACCTGGTTACGATGGGATACGGGCCAAAGATATTAAGTATGCAGCGACTAACCTAATCCCAGTAATTACACATTTAATTAATCGCTGCTTGCAAACTGGTACGTATCCAGACCTTTTAAAGATAGGGGTGATACGGCCAATTCACAAAAAGGGACCACGGGACGACGTTAATAACTATCGTCCCATTACTATATTGTCTTGTATCGATAAAATCTTAGAACGTTACATTGGTAAGGAGATAAATACTTTCTTACGAACACATGGAATAATCAACAATAAACAATATGGATTTCAGAAAAATAAAAGCACTACACAGTTACTACGAGCGTTTACTGAAGAAGTCAATCAACATTTAAATGATAAAAAACATGTCTTAACGGTTTTTATAGACTTTAGTAAAGCTTTTGATATGCTCCGTTATAATACATTATTTGACAAATTATCACAAAATGGAATACAAGGTCCACTATTAGAACTCTTAAAAAACTATCACAATAACAGATATAACACAGTCAAAATAGAAAATGAGTACAGTACAAAACTTCTATCTACTCAAGGAACAGCCCAAGGCTCCATCATAGGCCCGACAGAATACCTGCTATATGTTAATGACATGAGTAATGCCATAAATTCAGGCTCCATATACCAATTTGCAGACGACACGTGTATTCTGGTCGCTAGTAAAAATATCCTAGACGCTGAGGCTTCACTTCAACGCAGTTTCGACCAAATGTGTAAATGGGCTCATGACGTAGGTCTAGTAATAAACGCGACAAAAACAAAAATTGTACACATACACTCATCACACAATAAGTGCTCCACTATACCTACAGTTATAGCCCATGAACATGCTTGTTTACATAGTTCGCCTAAAGCTTGCAGGTGCCGGCCATTGCAAGTAGTTGATAAACATATGTATATCGGTTTAATTGTTGACAATCGATTCTGCTGGGGTCCACACAAAGATTACGTATGTAATAAATTGAGATCCATCTTAGCTAAACTCAGTATACTGAAATATAAACTACCTTACAAAACACTTAGAATGTTATATATGGCCCTAGCAGATTCGGTTATTAACTACGGATTAAGCAGCTATGGAAGAACTTATCACACATACCTTTCAGATATTTATAAGCTACAATTAAGGATATTAAAAGTTATTACACCGAAACATATTGTCAACAAATTTAAAAACAATGACAACGATCTATTTAAACATTGTAATGTTATGAATGTGTTCAATAAAGTTAAATTCTTTACTCTTACGGAAGTGAATAGACCTGAGCTGTTAATCGAAAAAAAAAGACCGGAAACATTGAGAACAATACCACTCCAAAACAAATACATACTACCAAAATTTAACAATGTTTATGGAATGAGGGTGGCAGAATATTTAATACCTTTCCTTTTAAATAAATTTCCTGAAGAATTGCAAATACTGTATATGACCGGTTCGAAAAGCTATAAGTACAAATGTAAGCGTTTCCTGACACAGCATTAACCACTTATAATAACAATTATTGGAGTGTGTACAAAGCGACTCGCCACAACACAGATAAACCCTGAGAGGTTTGCGTTGTGTGGCTACATATTATGTAAAGAAACATGTAAGTGTATTAGAAATAAATAAATAAATAAATAAAAAATAAAAAATGCGCATGGAAACCGTCATTCGCTGGTGGCTTTCCACTATTGAAATTCTAAATGTAACCTGAAAAAAAAATGAGGAGATAAAGTGATGTAGAAGCAGCTAAAAATAAAACACATTTTCCAAGAACATGTTATCAGCGAAAATAACAAGACTCTTAGAATTTTCCGTTGAATTGCTACATGATTTAAATGACTGTAAGCGCTGAACATTTCTTGTAGGTAAGCGTTATGGAGCTATAACTTAAGACATGAGCCGGCAACGTGTGCTTAACATTGTGGGTATGAAGGCTGTGGTCCGGGTTTTATTAAATTTGTCTAGCTTTCAGGTGAAGCAAAGTATTATGAGTTATTATAAACACATCATGATGTGGTAGGAACGGTTTCTTGTAGTCTTGCAGCTTCTGAATTGGTAAATTGTGAAGTTTTCGTGTTGGTTATATTTTTGCTGTTAATTTACGGTGATACATTTTTTATGATTGATAGGTGTGTCTTTTAATAAATGATAGTTTGTGCAATTAATAACAATAATAATTCTTAATTGAATTTATGCCTCAAAAGTACTCATTCGTATTTATCGGGATCGCCTTGCTACGAGTAGTGTCCAACCGTGATCGCGAGTCAAACTGGCAGCTGTCGCGGGTCCGAAACTAAGCAAGAGTAAACTATTATTAAAGAAATTTCCCCCACGAAAGTAATCAAGCAATTATTACAGTAATGTACAAGTTCACTTGGTACGAAAAGGTTCTAAAGTGCGTGTTCTGTGAATTGATACATCCTCAAAACAGGCAAAAAAAAAAACAAAGGACTTCTTTTTTTAGAACTCTTTCGAACGAAATAAGCACACCCATCGTGTTTGTAGAGCCGAAGATGTTTTTTATGAAATTGGTTCCAGATCTTCGAGTCAGCAGATCGTAAAACAAAGGTTTATGATCTACACATTACATTGGTGATTTATAACTATTATAAAACTGATAGCATTTACGAGCCTTTTTTATTAATATTTAAATCGATTTTATTATGAAATTGTGGCAAGAAATTTATGGGATTGCGAAAAATAACGGTCATGTGCGAGCCGGTCTAGCGGCGATGAGGGTTTCATACAAATAGGCTAAAACTTGGGAGACAATTCAATGTATGGGTACCCACCCTCAAAATTATAATTATCAATCCTTATACTTTTTTTTTGTTGTAGCGGAATAATAAAAGAAGCCTCCGTGAAAATTTCAACTGTCAGCCATGCTTTGTAGGTAAAATACAGCCCAGTGTTAGACAAACGGACAGATAGCGTAGCCTCCGAAGTAGGGTTCTGTTTTTACCGTCAGCTCTACGTTAACTGTGGTGTTACAAAGAGAGTTATGGGAACGACACTATATTATGTAGAGCATTCTAGAGTCTCTTTTCCAACTATGGAAGTGTTACCCCATGCCTGTTCGTAGTTGGCCATTTTCAATGTACTAAACAAATAGCAAGAACTCAATCCCCACAATAAAAACAAACTTATATTTTTAAGCAATCATTAATATATTTATCCTACTACTATTATAAAGGCGAAAGTTTGTAAGTATGGGTGTATGGATGTTTGTTACTCTTTCACGTAAAAACTACTGAATGGATTTGAATGAAACTTTACCACAATATAGCTTATACATCAGAATAACACATAGGCTACAATTTTTGAGGTTTCTAATGAGATGTCGTAAAAAAACACATTTTTTGCGCTTACATTGCAAACGCTGACTGAATCCTACAATATAGATAGAATGCAGATAGATAGATAGAAGGCAGGTATATATTATAACTTATATCTTCTAACCACGCGGACGAAGTCGCGGGCAACAGCTAGTTTTTAATATGCTTGAAAAAAACATGGGTTTTGTTCAAATGAACCTTTAGAGACGATATACTTGTAAGTTTGTAAGTCCATAAACTATAAATAAACTTCTAAAGTGTTATCAGTAGTGTCAGCAGGGGCGCTAAACATTTTATAACCTCTTCAACTACGAATAAACTGATAGTAAAATCAAAACCTCTGGCAAACATCCTTCAGATTTGAGTACTAAAATTAATTTTAGACTTGGAAACCTTTATTAGTTTAAATAATTGGATCCAATTTGCCGCAGTGGATAGGATTTCATTTAAATTATTAATTTTAAGGCGTCTTATTTCAGTTGTAAAAACTTTCATAATTAATATCAGTTGAACATCTTCTTCTGCTTCACCTTTTCCGAAGTTACGTTAAGGTCAAATTTCAGGCTGGGTTCAGAGATACACAGTAAGCCACGGTAGATATTGGCAACTGTTGTTGAAGATAAAACTCCGCTGAAACAGTCTAAGGATTCTGTACAAGTTAGGGTAAAAGTTCGATAGCATGGTAAATGACTTTTCAAATTTATTTAAATGCACATATTTCCGTAATTACCGTTACTTATCATCTCATGTTACTTTTGTTACAGCGACAACAGAAATACACCATAAGTGAAATTTTACATACCTACATCATGATATTGCGTCTTAAATAAAAGTAACACATTACTATGCTTTACGCTCCCTTATTCATTCAAGTATTATTTTTCACACCCGTCTTCATAAACCAAAAAGTC
Organism: Trichoplusia ni; assembly: GCF_003590095.1. Taxonomy (NCBI): domain Eukaryota; kingdom Metazoa; phylum Arthropoda; class Insecta; order Lepidoptera; family Noctuidae; genus Trichoplusia; species Trichoplusia ni. Next base: position 11,294,199 of record NC_039484.1, on the reverse strand, counting down.
ACAGGCGTTTTTCCCTCAAAGCCGCTTGAAATATAACGCTATCGTGTGAAACATGGTCTGAAATGTTAAATTTACATCATATTTGAGACACCGAAAGGAACAACGTTTTTGTGAGGCACATTTAAAATTCACATGAGACGCGATTAAGCGGTAGAAATAAAATGTTCTGTGTCACAGAGCATAATTCTTTTAGACGCGTAGAGTTGGTTGGATTCAGTATGGGTGAGTTCAGTATGGTTTGGCATTGATATTGAAGATCGCAGCCAAGAAAGAAATTAGGGATAAGGCATTAGCCGTCTGCCTAAGTGGTTTGCTTTAGCGCTGTGGTTTCTAGTGTCATATTTATGACAGTTCACTTTTGACAATTGCTTGAAAACGAGATTTTGTAGCCCAATATCGGAAATTGTAGTTTATTAAACAATGTGTTTATTAAACATGTCGAAAAATAATGTTGTATTCAGCTATGGCAAATATTTTTTTTTATTGGAAACTTTTATTAGTATTGCATCAAAAACCAAGTTTTATGCCAAATACATGTTTAAATAACACATTAATATCGACTGAACGCACTGACTACACAAGAGTAAAAATATATCGCAACAAAAAAAAACAATTTATAAAATTGAAAATCCGCAGTCCATTAAAACCAATATGAATAAATCAAATAACCAAAAATTTCAAAAAAATAAACCATTCCCAAACACATTACAACAGAAACCGTAGTTTAAATTCATTTTCATTCAACAATAAATATTCTTTTGTACGTTATTTACGTCCCCCGAATGCAATTATTAGCTGATAAATGTATCAATAATGATAATTTACATTTTAGCACCTTGTTTTCTATGTTTTAATGCGTAACATTGGTTTATACATTGCACATTATTTATTCATTTAATAGCGCTGAAATTTGAAATAATTTCATCGGAATGTCATTTTGATAGTCAATTTGACATGAAGTGACTTCACATTGATTTTGAACAAATATTATGAAAAATTTTCTCCTGATTTAGCATACCAGGCAAAAAGCGCAAAAGAAATTTTCACAAGTGTAATATTACTTTCTTATCCTATTAGTGAGGCACCACTGTATGTTTATGTGACAATTACTAGGATGTATCTCATGAACCGCGATGGCTTGAAAAAAAAGTTGGTACTTTCAAAAATGTGTTGGGTTTCAAATTAAGATAACGTTACCAACAAATTTATTTGCCACCCAATTAAACTGTTTCTTTTAACCTATATTTTTGTACCTATAGTTTCATCGGGCTAATACTTGACTGGTTTTCCTCTTAGGCCAAAAACTACATCACAAAAAATTACCCGTAAAAACCAGGTACCTAAGTAAAACGAAAACTTCCCTAAAGTGAACATTGTAAAATATTCAGCCGTACTTCACGGAATTAGGTAAATGGTTCGAGGGAGGCTTGAGTATAACCTAACCTATATAACAGGATTGGTGCACCCTGATTTATGTATACTGTATGCAAAAGAACATTTACAGTATGTAGATTGGATACACCAGAATTTAGTTACCAGGTTTTGTACTAAAATATTCTTCTTGCCTCTGTTGTAGTTTGCCGCAGTTGCAATCGTAATGTGTGTAGGGGTGCTAAGGAAATTGATTTAGGATTGATTTTTTACCTCTAACCAAGCTGTGTTGGCTATGCAAATGCTGGGGTGTGGAGAAAGAACATTGATAATGTTCCTTTTTTGTCTGTTATGTAGCTTCTACGGTACTGTTGTTCAAGTTGTGTGTATTGATACCATCATCCTAGCCTTTTCGTAACTATGATGGGGTCGGCTTCCAGTCTAACCGACTGCAGCTAAATACCAGCGTTTTACAAGGAACGTCTGTGTATCTGAACTCCTCGACTCAGTTACTACAGCGACACAATTACCTCTTATCAAGAATGGTTGTCAGACTATTTAGCTTCTAATACTTATAGTATCAAAGATGTGATCTAACAAAGTTTATGAATTTTGATGACTGCCTTAACAAAGTAAAAACTGTCTCGGATATTATTGTTTTACCTCTTTAGTTTTTTTTCACCGAAATGTAGAGTCAAATCCTTTGAAATCTAGTGTTTAAAACGGAAAATATTCGTACAGACATGATCCATTAAATTATTTATTTATTTATTTATTTAATAATCACACTAATCTACCATTACAGGTTACTTAACCTAATGCGGTAGCTAGGACTTAACAAAGGTTTTTATTAAAGGGTATTTATGTGAACTAGGGTTTCAAAGATTGAATTATTATGCACATAGTTGCGTTAATTGTTATGATAGCAAAAATATGTTTACTTCGAGGTTCATAAAGCTTGAGAAATTGAGAATTGGCTTCCATTACTACTGAGTATCGTGTACTGTGTATTGACCGACTATGCTGTTTGTCTTTTTAATTTGTTCCGCGCTGAAAAGATAAAAATAAAGACTTAACCCAGGGGCCCCCTGTTCATCTGTCCGCACATCTGTCACCAGGCTGTATCTCGTAAATTATGATGGCTGATGTGATAGGTTGAAATTGTCGCAAAATAATGTATTTTCGTTGCCGCTGTAATATCAAATACTAAAAAAGATCGAGGTTGAGCAACCGGTATATATTTTTTTGTAAATGTTATACTTAATTTTTATGCTGTACCAATTAAAAACTTTTTCTTTCTTTCTTTCTATGTACGAAAACAAATCTGACACTTACCTCTTTACGTAAAAGAGAACACGCAAAAACGTCAAAACAATCATAAACACAAGCACTGACGTTATAAATTGTTTTACTTAAAAGAAGCATCTTTGTATAAAATATATTTAATCGGCAAAAAAAACAGCAAAACTAAAAATGAACGGATATTTCATGGTGATTTCCTACAAGAACCTATGTTTGATAGTTAGGAATTGATGGCGGGCGGTTCAGTGATCGTGACGTCACCGCTACCGAACAAGCAGTTCAACAAAAAATCGGGAAAACCAAGGTATTGCTTCTCTACATTTGACCTTATAGATTGACTCCGCTGGAGTGGTCTGGACACGTGTAGCCTTATACTGGGATCAGTCGGTGTATGAAGGATTGCAACGCATTGCCACACACCGACACAATAACGTAGCACGACGTTTCAGGTTTAGTCAAGAGTCTATCCATTTCCTCTTTCGAGGCAGTGGGTGTCTGTTATCTAAAAAAAGGGCAACTACGACGATAGATCAAAATGAATGCTTATTACCGCTCTATGCTATATAGTACACCGTCACACTTCCTGAACCATGATAATATATAAATATATGTAAAAAGGCAGGTGCCATAGTTCTCCCCGCGACGGGGGGTCGCATTTCGGTGTGACGGGTGCGACCCCAGTATGAGGCGAGGAGGCCGACGCTCTTTACACGTCGGTCTCCACAAACAACGCGAAAGCGAGCCGCCGGCCCTACTCAACGGCCGGCGGATCCCCGCGGCCGGCACTGTGTAGTAATGCAACGCAGCTCCACGTGCCGGCATAAAACGCGGCTGACGTCACCCGGCGGTTAGGTTTAGTCAGTAAGAGTCTGACACTACCCGTCCTCCCCCCCGGGGGGGCGGGTGTCCATGAGGATTCCCCCGCCTAAAAAAAAAAAAAAAAAAAGGTGCCATAGTTCTCCGGATAATTTTAAGCAACTGGTCCACTTAACATGTCTCATATATATAATAGCCTAATTATTTTTACATACATATTGATATTGCAATATGTATGTAAACATAATAGACATAATGCAATAGCAATATGTATGTAAAACTATTGTTTTGCATCTACTTTGATTCTTCATGTCCGTTCTCCCATAGAGCCGAGGTGAATTATCCCTAGTAGGATGTATATTAAAGTTCTCAAGAAGGCCTCTGCACGTTGGACCACGCCTTTAAAAAGGACCGGGTCTTTTCTCATGAAGTTAGCCGGTGAATAAAAAGATATAAATATATACTATAAGACGTCGTGGTAGACCCCCGCTATCATTATGATCAGTATTTTAAATTGTACAACATTTTCTTCCACAGTTTACTTCAAGAGGAGACGAATTGATGTAAAATCCCATTCCAGTCTGAATAGAAAACGATCGAATTAGTTACATTTGTCATATTGGCAAGCTGGAAAAAACCGCGTGGTGAATTGTACCTTTGCTAGCAAAATATTTATGCAAAGATCTAAAAGGCTGAATGTATGCGACAAATTTAGGTATATTGTACTAAAATGATTTAGAATTTTCTTTAAAGCCCTGTTTAAAAAACAAAGGGCAACGCAATTTGCCGATTTAGTCCACAAACTACTAAGTTTATTATGATCATATCATTAATATTTCTAATGATACTCCTACACCTTAGGTTAAATTTGAATGACAGCATGATTTGATAAATAATTAATTCTAATAACTAATTTAATGATAGGTGTTCGTCCTCTGGACGGAATGGAGCGGAACGAGACACAAATCGGCCACTCAATCTCACCTCACATCCGTGGAAACTATATCAAAAGATTCCGGACACTGTGATTCGCGAATCATGAGTCCGCTTCGTACCATTCCGCCCAACTTCGCATCAGTTTATATCCTTTGTTAAATGTACATAATATTATATAAATTATGTATTTATGATTTGAATCATGTTTGAAAATTTACGAATATTATTAAAGGCATTTTTGATATTAAAAATTCCTTGTATGCCTCTAAGTCAATGTTATTGCAAATTACTTCTTAATTTCCGTTTCCTTCGCCACTTGTTTCGTTTAAAATGCGATGGAGTGATAATCTGTTAAATCAATTTTAATTCTGATAAATTTATAATAATGCACGCTTTAATTTGTAATTTTGATATAAACAATTTTGATATGAAAATTATTTTATATTTTTATTACTATTTTATACTCCTTGATATATTTATCATTAAAACGCATGTTTCAAATTTTTATTTTGGAATAAACGCTGTTAATGATACATAGTTCTTTGTTATTTTAAACTTCAATATCTATCGTGACAGTTCATTAAACAAAGTTTTATGGTAACCCACATCTGGAAATATTCGGGAATAAACTTTCCTTACCTTCCAGTTATCATGTCAAGGTTAAATAATTTAAAACTGTAAAATTCATTAGAAACCCCTCATAATGATGCACAAAAACTTTGTAGTAATAAAAGCAAAAAAATTTGTCAAAAAGAATGTCGTAATTACACCTCATTGTCTGCGGTGCAGTCCAATTGTTCGATACGAGTAATTAAAATAAAATTGTCTTTAGAATCATAGCCCTAGAACATTGAATACTGGACTCTATCTCTGTGACATTAGAGCTGAGAATAAGTTTTTAGTAATTAGATTCGATGAATACTCGCATGGAACTGTAGGATGTAATTAATACAATTGATTAAAGTTGTAAGTAGAAAGAGGACAAAGGCCTTTTAATGTAGGGGAATTAAATGGTAGATGCAATTTTTGGCAAATAAGCGATCGTTATTGCAACAATTGGGCAGGTAAAATAAAGAAAAGGATGACTCAGTAAGTTGATTTATTATAGTCTAATAATAATACCTTAATAATTATAGTTGATTTTAAATACGTTTTCGATTATTTTGTATTTTAACGGCTTAAAAGCATATTATTTAAATTAATAAAAGCATATTATTTTAATTATTATCATGTCAGTTTTGAAAAGCTTTGTATGTCTTCGCATATTAAGCACAGCTCACAATTTTTAATAACGTCTAAATTTAAACTAAAAACGTTATAAAAGAAGTAATTCAGTCAATGTCATGATTCATATTTTTTGATGCTTAAAAAATTAAAGTGGTGATCATTGTGTTAGTATTTAACCAGACATTTAAAAACCCGTGCTCTTATTATAAATTTATAGCCAATTTTAGGACATTCATGTTTAAATTATTGCTTAGTGACGCCTCGTATTTGATAAAGAGCAAATTGAAAATTGAAAGCGTTTTTATTCAATTCTTTTCGCCATTTTCTACATAATAATTGTTGGCCATTGATGTGATGAAAATGAGGGACGAGAAGAAATATTTGAAGACGTTTTTGTCGAGATATTAAAATTGGATATCTTTTTTTGCAAATAGGAATGTCTGTTATTTATTTTTGTTCGTATTTTAAAATTTTCTATTAAAAAGATTTTCAGACGATACGTAAACATAACTTAATTTTATTTTGACTTTTTTAAGTATTTCTGAAGAATGGGGCGCAGCAAACTGTCCTAAAGAAAAAAAAGTCAGTGATCAAAAATACAATAAAAATATTCAAGGGCACAAAAATTTTCTATGAATAACACAATAATAATAACCGTTACTAACTCTATCAGTCACATTAAACAAAAAGCACATATACTTGTATAAAATATGCATCAGGCTTCACCTCTCTTGCTATGTTAAGAAGTTTGTCATTAAACACACCATAAGACACTCTTTCTCCACATGGAAAATCATCAAGTTACTCCCGCTTTGGGTTAAGCAGAAAGGAGTGTCAACATTTACTGACTAAAACACACCAATGTTCCTTCTTTTTTCCTTTGATTACCGGGGACGCAGTAACCATTCCGAACAATTCTGCTTACTCAGCAGGCACTGTCATTATACCTAGTTCTTTGGTATATTCTTAGTTAAACAAAAGACAAAAAAAATAATAATAATAGAAAGTTCAAGGAAAGCTAAATCGTAACATCACTCAAAATTTGATTTTATGTACAGCATAAAATTCCTATTAACAGGATTTGATTTAAGCTAAAGCCTAAATCCTCGGAAAATATATAAAATCATCGAAAAACTGTCTATTTATTATGCATGAGATGAAAAAGAATGAATAGCTGAATAATGAACATTCTTTAATCGTTGCTCTGGGAATGTTTATGGGGCTTCTGCGAAACGCAATCTTGTCCCACGTTTTACAAGAAACCGCTTTTACCTATATCTACCCGAAGCCTAGTTATGTATTTTTCAAATCTTCATCTAAAATTTGTCCTTAAGTGTCGCTGAGCGATCTAATAATATAACTCATGTTAAATTTAGTTTGGTATGTAATAGTTAAGTAATTTAGGTCATTGTGTGACGATATTCCAAAATAATTTTACTGTATTTCAAACATGGGATTGCGGATATTAAAAGACATCAGCTATAGACAATTATAAAAAAGGGACTTTCCTCACGTGGGTAACTTGTTTTGGGTAGTCGTGTGTTTTTAATTAATAAATAAACGCTTTTTTATATTTGGCATTTCTAAAATTAGAATGTAGGTACTAAAATTGGCATAATAAAAAAAATATTTTGCATCTTCTCCTTTTTTACGATACCATACGATTTCTAACTTATCCTGATCTTAACATAGCGGCATAAAAGAGGCCAACACAAAATACGAGACAGTAATACTCGCCATCATCTCACCTAACAAAGTTTGGGTGTACGTTACAAAGTCGTAACCAGTAAATAGATCGCAGTGCGCGCACGGTAGATCGATTCTCGATACAGGAGCTTGTAAAGGCTGAAACTGTTATATCCACGTTGGTCGGACGTGAAGCCAAGAAGTTACTAAATAGGTTTTTGGATACGGTACTAAGGTTACTAGGAATTTTCTTAATGAACACAAAGCAACTGTTTGGATTGGATTATTTAGAAACATCCTAGAAACCTGTATTGGAGTTTGTCGATCTTATAAGTCTAGCAGCTGCTGCTATGGGTAACTTATTTGGTCTACGATTTCCCCGAAAAGGGTGCTTGATGAGACAGCCATAATTTCTGAATGCTGTAACAGATTTAATTGCTAAATTTGTATTGCTTTTTCTAGTTAAGCAATATTATTAAATCTTTTCAGACTAGAATAAAGTTATCATTTCTATATCTTGAAAATCAAGAATTCCATCATTTAATTTTCAGTATACGAACTTGTCTTATCCATTTCTTCGTCCTTGTACATCCATAAACATTTGCTTGTAACCCCCAACCGGTCAGCTCTTTAAATCTAGATCGGGACTCCAACCCGAACCTTTTACGGCCTGACACAGCGTTCCCGTTGAAATTTTAAGCTACACCACTTTGTCTGTGGTGTGTTTATTCGGTTGAATAATCGTGATGTTTTCCTTCCTTTGATGTTTCAAGCTACTCAGCCGTTTAGAGAGGAACTTCTGTCTGCATTTGAGGTATGTATCAGACATATGTATGTATGTATTTGGATGCTCAATGTGTTTTTGAAAAAGTTTTTTTGTCAGCATAGTCCGAAAGAAAAAGTTATATTTGAGAACTATATCTAGAAGAAAATCTCTGCTTAAGACTAACTATAAAAGTTTGATTGTTAAAGAATAATTTTATTCTTTTAATTTCAAGCTTATCAATAATTTTCTTCCCAAAACCGTTGTAGATAAATGCAAAACTCTCCTAAAATTAATTTCTTTTTTAGCAAATAAAAAATAATCAACATCCAATTGATCCCTTCAACATAAAGCGAACCTCTGAAGTGTAACAACAGATTTAGGCAAACCTTCAGATGTAATACTATTCATAGTTTAAGAGGTATCAAGAAATTTGGTCCAAACTCTCACACGTCCTTCGATATTGACCTATTTACACCGACACGATACTTACGTTGTTCCGTGAATACTTGTGATGGTACCTTCGAAGTGTAAACCAAAATGGCCGACACTCTTGGCGCGAGTTCCTAATAATTTACATTACTGCCTGTTATGAGTTTGTCAGTTATATAAGAAGAGATTGAGTTATTTGATAAGGTTATGTAGAGTTTACATGTTGCATGTGGATAAAAAGCTCTGCAGAATTTGTTCTTTTTAAATTGTTCAAACGAAAATGACTGGTTTTTGATTACGTTGCAGAAAAATTAAAAGAACTAGGCATATTTATGTCGATGCCGACGTTCACTGAAGATTTTCAGGACAATGGAAAGAAAGTAAGCAATACATTTTTTTTGTATAATATATCTCGATGGTAAATATGTTGTAAACATATTAACATGTTTAATTATTCACATAAATAACTTTAGATTGGTTTACTCGATAATATTGTGAACAAAATGATTCTATATGCTACTACTTTATAATGCAGTACCTTTACAAAATCGAATAAGCAAATAGTTTTGATGTACAGCCTTGTCGGGCTGCATCCTGTATAGCTTCATAACTTAAACATAACCCATACATTTACTTACATTTGAATTATGACAACATTATAGTGCAAATTTTGTGCATTGTGTATAGTTATCGTATTGCTAACATGTACAGCGTCAAGCAACTTTGTTTTTGTTCAGATGTTAGTTGATAACTCATTTAAAAATTAGAGTTTAATATCAAGTATTTTTAGTGAGACTCCACTGTCTGACCTTTCGTGATCTTCATTTCAGACACCTTAAGATGGTATTGTCACAAGTGACTATACGTTATAAGTTTGGTTTGTACACACCCTCAATTTATCCTCTTTGTAGACAAACTATTTTAAACATGACTCTCGATTCATGCAGCGTCACAAAGCATACTATGTAGAAGGTTCTTTAATCAAATCTGCTTTTTAAGCTAGAAAATCTAGGACACCTAATGGTGCTCAAAACGAATGGTGTCAAATAAAAGACAATGTTTCTGGCACTTACTCAATGTTAACGGTAATTTTAATCAAACATTGACCATGCATTATTTAATGTGTGATGTATCTAATTTTGACAGTGTTTAAAAAAAATACTCAGTGAAATATGTTCGTAAAAGGGGAATAAAAGAAAATACGATCAAAGTTTTCACACCAAAGATTTACAAGAATAAATCTACTGGGTGCCCTCAAATCGTACAGATAAGTCCACAAAGTTACTTAACTTCTCCAGTTTTATGATATTATCTGCGCTAAGATCAGCTCGCGGATTTTAGTACTTGAGAGTTTTGAAAAATATCAAATACATGTTACCTGACCCGGTTTCACTTTGGACTGTAGCAGTAAAGTAGTAGGTTACGTTCAAATCTTGACCACAAAAGTTAAATTTATTTTACTTTAACTAGTTTCACATTTGAATATATTGTCGTAGTGTGAATAAACTGTTGAAGGTGAAATACTTGTCAATGAATAATATTTAACTTAATTAGCAGTAACTAATCAATCGAAGTGGTGAAACATCTTTGATGTTCACATTTGTTCAAATATCTAAAACTTAGGAAGTAGGTAATCAATTAGGGGATAACCGTTTATTTACTCTTTTAGGTCAAAAAACGATAGGTACCTATTGTATTCAATCAATAATGTATTTTATAGGTAAAAACTTTTGACTAAAACTCCAAACTAATATTGAAAATTAACAGACAGACTTTAAAAATATGACGTATATACTTTAGTTAGTCTTTGCAGGTAGAAGTAGGTCGATCCTGTCTAATCTTCCGAATTAGGGTGGAAACTGCAAGAATTTTTTTTCTTCATCAAAATTCCGCTCCTCAAAATGAAGGTAATATTCCCCAAAGTGGGTTCGGCGGTTTCATAGTCATTTAAAAATTCATTACGTTACAAGGAAAATGTGATTTTTAGTAAAACGCAATGTGGAGTTGTGGACTACACTTGAAGCTGAAAGTGTTCTTAATATATTTTGTATGGACTGTTTTACAGAATACTATATTATTTTTATCTTTCGAAACTGTATTATATTTCTACCTAACCATTGGTATTTAAAAAGGTAAACAATCATGGAGTATCTTTCTATACAGTAGAATATTGATATAATGTTTATGATTTGATAACCTGTATCGTAGTTTAAGAATGCTTTTGATCTAACTTTATTTTTAATATTGAATTCAGACAAAAAGACACCAAGATTGTTCACCTTTCTTTGAGAATCTTAACAAATAAAGTATAGATTCTTTTCATAATTCTTTAGTATTCGTGATTGCGTAAAGGAGTACAAGTAGTGTAATATAACGATTACGTTAAATGACCTCAGAATAATATTAAAATAAATGTATTCTGTTGTCATTTCAATTGTTTCAGAGTTCATTTTCCGTGTTAAGGTCATTTTAAGTAGCAATGTTTATATTAGTTACTACTTAACACTAACGTTGTAGAAATGTGCGTTATAAAAAAGGTCTTGCAGTAGAATATTCAAGAATCAGATAGGCAAAGGAAATACTAAAAACAATTGATATCAAATTGAAAAAACTAACTTTCTAAGGCTAAAAAAACCCAATAGAGTGTCGTATAACTGGTCCGAAATTCGCATTGGTGAGGTAACTTTTGGACCAAATAAGAAGTATTGACTATTAAAAACTAGTCAAAAATAAAACTGGTGTTAACACAATGATACTTTACTAATAACTAAACATAATCAAATCCAATGACTTAAAGTAGGTAATAAAATTTGGTGGACACCTAAGGTATAGATACTATAAATCGCATTTCGGCAGACTAGACCAGCCCAGTTCCACTTGAGTTTAGCTGGCGTTTGCCCCGGCTATTAGGGTTATAGAGAGCAGTAGATCAGTAAGTTTAACTTTACCATACATTCCAAGGATCTTACCATACATCACCTTTACATTACCTTAAATTCTTGAAAGGTAATGCTTGGTATCCAAAGTACAAGTGTGACGAAGTTTTCCTGCCCACATCATGAAGCATATACTTCACCGTTTTCGTCAAAGAGAGGTCAATGGTTCGTATTACACTTGGCTCTGAATGGTCCCTCTAGTGGCTATCCTGGAAATTTCTTCCTTAAATCGTACTTCAAGATATTATCCTCATCGTGTGAAAAGTGGAATGAAATTGAAGGAGCCTGTAAAATATTGCCCATTTTGTAACTGGCCTTTGGTCCATAAAAACATGTGTTTTTATAAAGCGCTTTATTATCGAGGTAAACTAAGTCATATCTGAAATCAAAACGATATTAATATTCAAATTAATCTACTTTTCATATCACAGAATACATTATAATGTAATTATGACCACTTATTTCCTGTTCTACCTATTAACTACAATCGGTAATTTTAGGCACTATTGTGAACTTGAGTTTGTGACACTTCAACAGCTAAACCACTATACCAATTTTGATGTTATTGGGTATAGAGATTGGGAACAAAAAGAAGTAATACTACATAAGTTCCTCCCGCGACAGCTAACATGTGGGTGAAATGCAGACAAAAGCTTGTCTTTCAAAACCCTAAAATGAATCTCCTATCTTTGATAAAAGTACATGAAATACTCCTTCTATTATTTTTACTTGACATAGAATGCCAAAACATATAAATAATTAAATTTCTTACATACTATAATCTACTTAATGGATTTTTAAAAGTTTTAAGCCACCTTTAATCAGTTTTAAATGCCCAACACCGTAATCAAGAAATTAATATAACATTAAAGGGATGTAATTATGAAAAAAAGTTTTGATTCAACATCAATCAATGTTTGATTGATGATTTAAATTTGTTTAGGATATCCCTTAAAGATTAATGAAGTACGGCTACAAAATTAATTTCTAAAAATGAAGTTAGATTAGGTAATCGAAGAATAGATTTTCATTTAAAATAATAGATCTTGTACCCTTATTATGAATTCTGTGGTTCAGAGATTATAATAAAATTTTGAGAATAACATTCCGGGGGTTTATTATGATATATATTATTTTACAGATTATAATTCGAAAGGTCGAGAAAAACATTATTAATTGTTGTTTGTTTGGAAAATTAATACACATATATTAATAAAATTATAATCAGGAAAGAATACTAAATACTAAAGGCCAATAAAAATAAATTGATATTTTACGTCATTGCAGGTATTATTCAATGAGACTAATGCTGTTATCACCGGAAAAATAAGAAGGAAGAAAAAAAGAATGAAATATGTTCAAGTATTTTCTTGTTAAATCGCCATCATAAGCATTTTGTTGTATTTTTAAAGCAAGTCTTTGGTCCGAGAATTAAGCAATTCCCATGTGGCACAAAAAGTAGAACAAATATAATGTTTTGATTTCCATCACAGCTGAAATTAAGCTTTAGGTAATTTGAATTAGGTTCAAATTTCTTTGCTTCGAAGATAAAGAAAAACGGTGTTTTAAGATAAGCAGGAAGATTTTTTTCATTGAAATTAAAATGTGCTTCATAAAAGTCAAAGTTTGACGTAATACGACACAAGGGATGCGATCTATAAAAGTCTTTCTTTTGTAAAATGTTGTCCTGATATTCCGGGATTATTATTCGAAGAACAAAACATTTGGATTGCTCATTTTTTTAAGGATTTCATATAAATTAAATTCTAATTAACTTGTTTCACCTAGACCCTTATTCAATCTTCGAAGCAGTATCTTCATTGTGTACTTCAGTGCCAGCGCCATTTCCTCTGTGCACCACGTTTCACAATCCTTCAAGTCACATGCACAAGACACCCAAACTCAGAACAAGCATTCGTCATACAATTGGTTGTACTGCACCGGGTTCGAACTCGTGACACGTCACGCACTGTGGATTTGACGTGGTAACCTAAATCAATAGGCTATCCTTGCAGTCAATTATGAGTTTACAGTTTCTAGAATATTAAACCTCACACCAACCAAAACAAAAGAATATTCTATCAGATAGCGCTGACGTGCAACAAACTTTGTTTTTTTGTTTGGCAAAATATTGTAGATCTTCCTTTCACTTCGTTATATCAGACAAGATAGCTTTTACAGCCAACGGACACATCAATAACCGTAATTATTGCAAAAGCCCTCCTTATAAAGTAATGCAAAATTAGCCGATGTAGAACTGGGCTTCTTTAAAAAAACACTTAATTCAAAATAATTTAGATGTTACAAGTTACAATACTTATGTCGCATCTTCTTAATTTATTCAAAAAATGTGTAAAACAAGTAGTCTCCGTGGTTAATCGGAAGCAAAATAAATATAAAACGGCGAGCACGAAAGAGTTAGCAATTATTAATCTTTCTGTTGTTCTTTCTTTCTCAATTGGGTCGAGATTTAAAAATTTAAAATGAGATTTAAAAATGAATAACTTATCGAGTCGGCCCCAGTTGTTCAAACAAAGAAAACAAAATCCAACACAATTTATTCCCCAATCAGAGCCACGATTTTATTTCAGCCGCCATAGAGATTGCATCGGTGTTCTTCGAGAAATATCAATTGAATTAATTCAATCTCTTATCATAAAAGAGAATGACAACTGTTAGGGAGTAAGGCTTGCGTGCAAGCACGAACGAGCCCCAATACTAGGTCACAACGTTCAATACTTCATACATAAAAACCAATCAAGTGAGAGTCAGACTCGCGCTACTTTGAGTCCATACAAAAAGCTATTTTGATTTTAATAATTTGTTGTTATTGCGGTAATTTTATTAAAATTTTCATCAACACATCACGGCCCATGAGATACAGCCTAGTAATAGACTGTAAGACAAACGTACACAGAGGAGAACCTTAGTTCGTTTTGACCGTTTTGATTTCTATGTAGGAAGCTCGTTTAGCAAATGCAATACTTTTGTGTGAACAATCTTAAATTAATACATTGTTTAGGTCTCAGTGGACTGATGCAATTAGGAAATTTCATACACAATTTGCAAATCATTAATTTTGATTCATTGGAACTCTATTTTCATATTTTGAAGACGTCTTACCCAAAAGGTAGAAACAGAACTCTGGTTGCGCTATCTGTGCGTCTGTCACCACGGATTGCATAGTATCTAACATATTGACGGGTTACGAGTCCAACTCGCTTGTCCTGTTTTCCGGGACTTTACGAGTCTATGTGTCATCATACTTTCATGTATTATTCAATGAGTCAGATCAATCAAAGACAGTCTATCATGATAGATGCAATCCTAAAAGATGAGCAAATCTCCTTTTTAATTTACAAAAACATCTACAGTGGTAATAAAATATACATATTTGTAAAGTATGAAGCAGAAATTATAAACCAGCCCTGAAATTTATAAGAACATTATCACATTTCTTTCCGTAGCCTACCAGAGTATTTTTACGAATAGAATATGTAAAGAAAAGAAAAAAGTATTTCTCTTTAAAAGTCGTGCATGGCCTTTGGAAACAGTGCATGTCAAATTACAAGGCCCATTAAAAAGATAGTATTTTTTGCTCGGGCGTCACAGCCGTCGAAATTGTACGGT
The DNA here is from genome assembly GCF_003590095.1 of Trichoplusia ni. NCBI lineage: Eukaryota > Metazoa > Arthropoda > Insecta > Lepidoptera > Noctuidae > Trichoplusia > Trichoplusia ni. Next base: position 11,279,100 of record NC_039484.1, on the reverse strand, counting down.
GACATGACGTTCGCGACGGAATACTGTGAGTGGGCTAATGCATTTGCAGCGCGGCTTTTTGCTGGTCCAATTTCCAGGTCTATTGGTTGACTTTTTCTAGAGTTCTTTGGATTTTAAAAATAAAATTGTTTTTTTGGTGGTTTTGGTTGTGTCAACTGTATTCTTCTTATGTGAGTTTTATTAAAGGCTAGTCAAGAAGCAATTGGTCTTGGGCATTTTTTTGGGCTAATCTGTTTATTTTTCATTTTTAATACGTTTAATTCTTCTGTCCCATGCACAAGAAACTGAATTTATATTCGTGGATCACACAAATGCTTGTCTAGCACTTTGATAGGACTTGCGACCATGCATAGCTGGTTTGACGCATGATATCCAACGGTAAAAGAAAAAAAACCTTCACAATCCGGATTTAATCCACACGTCTTTTAGAAAATTATATACTTTTCACGATATTTCATTCCTCAAAAGTAAGACCTAAATAACAAACATTTTTCACTCAGCAGCTTCCTTAAAAGCAAGCACTCCAAACACCCGAAATCACCAACGAGCCATAAATTAAAATGACCGCTGACTTCCAGACGAACGTGAGCACGAACTATACGTTAATTTAGAATTGAAAATAAAATTTACTTTAGAAAATAAAGGTTGACAATGAAAAATTGGTCGCTAACATTTGTCCGGGGACTAAGAAATGTTGTGTGTCGGTGTTCCATTATCGCGTCAGAGTAAAGGAGTTTTACCGTGTATAGAAGATATGGTACGTATTTTATAAAGGGACTTTATTTATTTCAGAATGTAGCTCGGATTTAGTTAGAATTTTGCTTCTTGGCGCTGTGCTGGACTGTTTTAGTGTGTTCCAGAGTTGACAACTTATCAGTGGCATGGATTTTCGGTCTTGAAGTATAAGATTGTAAGTGATATTTTCGAGTGAAAAATGTAATGGACCTATGTAAATGCGTAGAGGGTTGAGCGAGTTATACTACCTACTACAATAGGAAGACTTATGTCCTGTAGTAAAAGAATGAAGAGGTAAAAACTGTATTATATGTTGAACTCATTTAGAAACTACTTATAACAAGATTTTCTCGATAATTCTGCTAACAATATTATTTTTAAATTATTCCACCTGGACGAAAATTTACGGCATTGTAATGAATCATTTAAAATCAATTCATTAATATGTAACGAGTCTCACTTCCGATAATGGCCTTTATATTCCACGAGCTCCATTGATACAATTTATTTAAGCGGATCGATTGATTAATGCCTTTGAAATCACACGTTTTTTTACGAACTAGTTGAATTTAATGTTAGGAATTAGGAAGAGGTAGCATTATAGTTATAATATAATGTATTTTTAGTTTTCATCTTTTTTTCATCGTCGATGCGTTGTTGCATAATGAAAAGACGAAAGAAACGCACAAATTTCTTCAACATTAAAATTATTGGGAACTAAATGTAATGGAATGGAATGTAAAATGTAGAAATATAGTGAGTTTACCTAAATTTTTCATTTTGCAAACTCAACGAAACTGTACAACTACCACGGTATTCGACCGATATTATACCATCAAAATTATTATTATTATCCAAGTTAAGAAAACGTGACAGCGTAACACGCGGTGTAGAGTATCTTTCTTTCACATTCGCAGTAATACATTAAAAAATGGTGCTAATCTCTCACTACTCAAAATTCACAACAGAGAAAAACAATACAAAAGTAGTATATTTAGGCCAAAACAGCTGAAAACCCAAATGGACATTTCAAACAGACATTTCAATGAACCGTATAAACTGAGATGCGTATTTTTTGATGCTAGTTGTGAAGCGTCCACTGTCCAAGGCAGGTGTGACATTCGTGACTGAAAAAAAAGATATTTTTCACTTTTGTTTTAGAAGTGAATAGAATCGTTAGATTTTTGAATCACTTTCCAAGAGAGTTGTTTGCTTTTATTATAGTTTATTGCAGGATTGCTAAATTACAAAACGTAAATAAAAATAAATCTTTTTATATAAACAATAGGCTCGTGGCTTGGTTGCGTAGTTAAGCTATGCTTGACGCGGTTGATCCGTGGATGGGTGACCATCTTTGTCATAACGAGTTCCTCCGTGTTTCGGAAGGCACATTGTGTAATTCCTACATCTTTGACAGTCGTTACAGATAGTCAAAAGTTGAAAAAGTCTGACAGCCAGTCTCACCAAAGGGTATCGTGTTGCCCAGGTAACTGGGCTGAGGAGGTTAGATAGGCAGTCGCTCCTTGTAAAACACTGGTACTTAGCTGAAACCGTTTGGACTGGTAGCCGACCCCAACATAGTTGGGAAAAGGCTAGGCCGATGATGAATAGTAAGATTGATATTCCTTGCATAGAATCGATGACAATGAAACTGGCAACCCAGAAATTCAGTACAAAAATAGGATTTTCTGATAATTTATTCTAAAAAACCTAAGAAAACCAAAGAATATGTTTTCAAAATATTTTTGCTGACGTTATATGAACTTAAAGAAAGAAGCTACATACGGCAAATATTATAATTAATGAGACACAGAATGATTTAAAATCTGAATTCAAATATTCTAAATTAAACACTTCTTAGAGAAGTGTAAACAAATTAATACGGTAAAACGTATACACAAATAACAAAACATAAACGTTGAAAAAGGCAAACGCGTCCAATTCCAGCTGGCTACCGGCACCGGCCAATGCTACTGTAAATACGCTTCACACCATATAAATATTCACCAGTGCATTCGGAAGTTTCGTTAATGCATGTCGCAGTAAATGTTTTATAGCCTTTTGTTCATCGGAGAGTCAATCGCGTCAATCATGAATATAAATATGTTCCGTTAAAGAACCATTTGTATTATGCATGAATTGTATTTTGGTTAAATTAAATATGTGTTGATTATTTGTTGTTTTTTATTCGTTTGTTTTTATCTCTCTGCGCGTGGATTTTATGATTTTTTTTCATAGTAACTAGCGCGTTGCTCGCGGTTTTGCTCACATAATACCAATTTTTATAGCGTTATTTTAAAAATGCCGGTGTTTTAAACAAACGTTCATCCCCTTTTCCACCTTAGGAGATGAATTTCCAAAAAATTGTTCTTAGTGTTAACACTAACAATATAAAAAGTCCTACGTTCCAATTTTCGAGGTCTTAGTAGTTTGGGCTCCGCGTTGATGTCAGTCAATTATCCTTTTATATCTATATTTAGATGTTAGGCGTCTAACTGCTCAAGCTTCAAGATACAATAAGTTCTGAACGAGACAAAATGATATTCAGAGAAAATTAATTCCTACGCAATAAAAAAATAGGTCATATAAAAGTCGGATTCACGAAAATGAGAGATTTGGGCAAACAGGTTAACGAAAAATAACATCACTCACTCTCACACTCACATTTATGGCTATCCCAACCGTTGCTTAACCTTGATTTAAATTTTTACTGGTTTGTTATTAAAGAAGCTCTTACGGTTCTCGGGATGATGCACAACAGACAGACAGTGGATCCGTTTATTTATCTTTTGAGTACACAACGCTAAAAACTGAACTCATGAACTAATTTGATAATACCAACTGTGCTATTCCAAATAATTTATAGCTTAAAAAAAACATACAAACTTCTCTCACGATTCGTTCATTGTATTTCAAATAGAAACAAACAAAACGAAATATTTATTGATGTTAAAACAAAAAAAGGTGAAACTATGAGTATCGTAAAGAGAAACTATCGCGAATGGGAGGCGATCGGATAATATCAGAGATTTATTGTTTAACATCAAAAATAAAAAGTTACTGCGCTAAGTCGCCGTAGGGATCTTGAAAACATTGCTGGTGAACTACAGAAGGTTAATAAGAAATACATGATTAAGAAACAGATGAAGATGATATGAGATGATCATTTTGTCTTTGCCTATAATAGTTTAGCATAACATAGTCCTTTATCCCCAGTATAGTACGAAAGGCTCTAGTGTCCGTAATAATGATGTCACATTCTTTGACTTTGTTACCTAGCGTCTTAAAACAATTCAATTGCAAAAACTATATTCCTTCCACTGTTATGGTATGCTCGTATACGCGGATATATGTAGGTTCGATCCCAACGCAGACAAAGTACCAATGAGACTTTTTCAAAGTTATCTATACTTCGCTGAATTCCAAAAAAATAATATGTAATTACCAACCCGCAGTAAGATAGCGTGGTGATCAATGCACAAACGTTCCCCGTATAAGCAATGGGAAATTTATAGACTGGTATATCAGTTTTTTTGCAACAATTACCATGAAAATTTATCGCACAAACTTTTCTTTCTAAAACGAAAAGAACGCTTCGCAAGTGTGGCAACGGGTTAAATCACTTTTAAATACTCGGAACACATTTAAAACGTGCTCTGACCCAAGTTGCTATTACCGCATCTGTAAAACCTAGTGCTTTTTATGAGTACTAGTGACACACATTTTATGCAAAACCACGAAACGTTTTACGCACGTTCAGTAAAAGATGTTGAAGTTTTTTATTTCAAGATGTGAGGTTTTGCGTTTGTGAGGGGTTTGTTTTTACGACAATTCCTATTCTGATTTTATTATTGTGTACAGTTTATTTTAAGGAAAACTTTTAGTTTTTTCAAATCTTAATCATCTAAAAAGGCTTACAAGTCAAAAAAAAATGTACTATAAGTACCGTAGTTTTTAAAAACAGTTTCTTGCAGTTTTGGAAACAAAACGCTTTGTGATTTTTTACATAATATAAAATGTTACTTATAGAAAAAGTGTCTGATATAACCGAAACTAATTTCGTTGTATATTTAATACTAACAACAAACAATCTTTAAAAATCTCTACTGTTCAAACTGAAACTTCTCTCCTTTCTCTCACATTACCAGAAGGTTCTACAAATGATGGTATTCGTCAAAGTTACGACCACTTCGAAGGTTAAGGATACGATACTAAGTATAATGCAGGGATGGACGTGCGTTAGAATCAGTTCGACGACTCAATCTTTCTTAAGGGAACGTGAGTCATTTGTTAGGAGTTTGTCGTTTTTACTCCAACTATTTTCCTTTTGTCTTAGTTATATAAAGGGTTATCTTTTGTATCAATTTGTAATTATACCTAGTTTTGGAATTAATTTCTGGGGTCATGTTTTGAATATCTGAAATCATACTAAAGTCAATATTTAAACAAACAAAAAACAGTAATTTTAAAACGAATTAAAGCCAAGATAAGAATAATCAAAAGACTACAAATTTAGTTCTTATAGAGAGTGCTTTCAATCATATAGGTTTACTTTACAAATTTAACGTTTAATCAGCAATTTACATTGAACAACTTCAAGACATCATCTCATTATTTTCATCAATCTGTCAACTCAGTCCATCCCGATCCACTGCTGGACATAAGCTTCCACCAAATTACGGCATAACATCTGGTGCCCCGTGTTTCAACTACTTTTCTTAGGTAATCGGTCTATCGAGCTTGAGGGTGCCTAGAGGATCCTAGAGTGCCTTCTTCATTTCGAGATCTTCACTGAAAGTCACAACTACTCCAAAGGTTATCAGTCCTTCAAAAGTCGTGACCAGCCCATACACCTCAATGACATCTAAAATATAATTAAAATTTAGTATTTATCATCCCAAACGCTTCTATAATCTGATAATAATCTCTATTGTACTTAACCTTCAGAACATTTGAACTCACATTATAACTTCGAGGCTCATTACCATTTTAATAAACGACCAAAATTGCCAAGTGGACCAACCTTTATTCATAATTATTTTCTTATTAGTCGAGTCAGAACGCCACCTGCGCTCGACGTTAGGCCCAAATCAGTTTTAGGATTCCACAGGGTTTATGAAAGGTTGCTTCGGATATTAATGTGTTTTGGTAATCAATGTGCCTTGGTGCAGGTAAAAAAGCTCGAAGAAGTTCGTTTGTTGAAAAAACTTACGCACTAAGGGATTCAGTACTTGTGTCGCGTATATTTCACGAATAGGCAATTCGAATGCACAAAGACAAGGCAATTCGAATGTTCTGAGTCTGGATGGACTCAGAACAAGCATTTGTGAATCACACAAGTTACTCGGGGATCGGAATCGCGTCATGTCGCACAAATAAAACTACCAAAATATAATATTGTGAGTATTTTTTTTAATGATAATATAAATATCAATTATTCGAAAACAAACAAACGAACAAAATTAAAATTCTCAGAAGCCAATGATTAAGAAAATTCGGTACTTAAACATAAAGCGGTACAAAATTGTTGCCACAGCCATTCTCAGAGTTAATTATTCAGATTTTTGGCAGCGATTAGTTTGCCTATCCATTATGCGGGTTCAGCCCTGATTGGAATTTTAAACGGTAGGTACTAAAAGGAAAAAAAAACGATATACTTCAAGTTTTTCTTGTTTGGAGTTTTTGTTATTTAGGATTAGAAGTAGTCTTCAAGGAAGGATTATGATAAAAGAGAGATGATTAGAAAGTTCTAATTAAATACTTACAGTTGGATTCATTGTATCTTAGTACGATGAAAAGTGACGTTCACCACACTGAGTGTTCCATCAAAATAAGCTGAGAACAATGAATTTGCAACAAAAGATATATAAGTACGTAATTTATAACCTTTTTTTGTAGTTCATTTGTGTGTCCTGGAAGTAGCATCAGAAACACATCATCTGAAAAAATTCAACTGTCTATCTATCACAGTTCATAAAACGCATCTGGTGATAGACGGACTGATAGACAGAAAAGAAAAGGTAAGATTGACGATTGGTCGATAGTAGGGTTTAATTTTTAAAGAACCTTTAAATATTAAATTTTTAACTTCATATTCATAAAAAACAATCGAATCCTGAAACAAATTAATAAAACCCGTACCTAAATATTTTATGAACTTCATTTCTTTTGTACAGTTAGCAAGTAGTAAGCAAAGAACAATTTTATTCAGCGTTCGTAATATAATAATAAAGTCTCGAAAAAGAATCGTATTGAGTTTGGACAAATACCTAGTTCTATTCTGTTACTTATTAATTTCTTAATACTAAGTTATAAGAATACAATGAAATAATGTTAATACTGAGCCCGTTTTCTCGATATTTTTTGGAGCAAAATTATTAAGGACCGTAATAAAGCAGATTTTTTTTTCTTTAGAATTGTAAGACAATGATCTTATACGTCAAGTATTGTAGATTTATTTGGTCTTTGAGTTCAACAAAATTTAATGAAGAAGATTTTCTTTTAATAATAATAATGACCCAAAAATGAGGTAATTATTGTTGATTTGAAATAGTAAAATTAAGAATTATTATTAGGATTCAATCAATTTCATAGTGTTCTCATAAATGTGAAGCGAACACTTTGTTAAAAGTGCGCACTTAACCTAAAAGCTTGATATAAGTAAAACATGCACTCAAATACTTGAAGACGTACTTTATACTTTACTAGCTGTTGCCCGCGACTTCGTCCCCGTGGGTAGAAAATATAAGTTACGATTTATACCCGCCCTGTTTCTTTTTCACATTTTCCTTTGTATCTTCACTCCCATTAGTCGCAGCGTGATGGTTTATAGCCTAAAGCCTTCCTCGATGAATGGTCTATTCAACACAAAAAGATTTTTTCAATTTGTTTCAGTAGTTCCTGAGATTAGCGCGTTCAAACAAACAAACTTCAGCTTTATATATTAGTATAGAAGTATAGATAGTAACTTTATTAAGCTTACACTCTTGGAGAGTTTTGTTCCAGAAAACCGTAAACAGAGAGAGATTTCTCGAAGATTAAAAATACACTTACACTAGCAGATATGGGTTCTCTTAAATATAAGGCATAATGGTTTTGTATCATTATGTTTTTAAGACCATCATGTACATTATGGAACGCAATAAATCATTGAGTATTGAGTATTTTCTAATTTTCTTTACTACCTAGGGGCCTAACACACCAAAATACCACGCAACACACCACGCTCAAACCAGCGTGCAAAATGAAGTCAGAAATAAATTTAGTCTTAAATGAATTTAGTCATAGCAAATACAATTTGAAGGGTCATCAAAACTTGCTTCAGGCCAAAACGACCCGTTTATTAACGCTTATTTTATTTAGTCTAGACTTTAATGGTGGGTTTCAATAAATACAATTTTGGTTCCGTTGTTTATTTGGTTTAGTATTAAAAATTATAGATAGGGAGGTGTGGGTAAGAGACGTGTATGTTTTTAAGAAGTATTTCCGTGTTGATATTGTTTTCATATTGTATACATAAACTTAAACTAATGAAATGCAAGTCTGACTCGCGACACTGATGATTCCATAAAAATAGGATGAGTAAAAAGAAATTCTTAAAACAATGGTTATCTTCAGGTTTATGACCGTGCCAAAAGCACCTTAAACTCATTATTTAAGTTAACTTTAAAAGCAACTAACACTGCAAACAAATTAGGCCACAATCAACTATCTGTTTCAGATCCCACTGCTGGGCAAAGGCATCCTGCTTTCTCTTTCAGACCTCTCTATCTTCGTTTAATCCTTGTAAAATATACACTTTATCTCTGCCAACCCTTTCAAATCCACTGCACAAAGTTATCAACTCTACTATCTACGCAACTAACTTACTAGCTTCCTATAAAAAACGGACACAACAAAAGACATCTTTCTACAATATGTCGCTGATAAGGAGTTCAAGCAGGTGCCACGTAAATCTTGTACCCACATCTACGTATAAATTGTGGGGTCGCACTGACCTTAAACCTTGACACCAGCCGTGGCGGGTTAATTAAGAAAAATGCAGCCCTATGTCAAGGCGTAATAAATTAGCAGCTTTTTTATGGGAACTGTAATTTGATTTTTATATTTTTGATTTTTACTATCCTTGTTTTGTGATTGAGCTTACAGAAATGAAATAGCATAACAAGTATATAATAATGAAGTATTAATACAGCTGCCGGTTTCTTGCTACGGTACTTGGTGACATTATTTTGTTAAGTAACTATGCTCTACTTTTGCTCCAAAAGAGGAACAGGCGTCTCTACATTTTCATTTTCAAAAACTAAACCAGTATGCTTATTTTTGCTCTTACGATAAATTAAAAACTTTCTGCCATGAAAAAAAATTAAAGGAGCTCTCCTTAACATAGTACCTACCATGTAAATTTTACTTGTACTACTTAATCTTTTTGTAAATACCTATATTCCTAACTAATACCATAACTCCTACTAAATAGCATCATTCATTTCATTATTTTTGAAATATTTGTTTCACGCATCGCCTTTGATAATTAAGACTTATATCATTAGTGTGGTACAAAGTTCGCTAGACCAGCTAGTTTAATACAAAACTTATTTAAGGTCCGGACTCTCGCACCACTGGACTTAATTCAAACCTCCTCATAACATCACACCGCCAATAACTTCCGTCCCAACTAACACAGTTACCAACTGCTAAACGTTTAAAATTCGTTTACAAAATAATTTACTAAATTCAATTTAGCTCTTAATAGAATTACTGCCTGTTTGCGCCGACGATGTTTCGTTTTGCTCAATTTAGGAGTATCGAAAATGTAAATAAATTTCGTCTGGGGACCTACCGACAGCTCTTTAAGTAATATTATCAGAGGTGTGGAAGTAGGATAGCGCTCTACATTCCGTAGAGTCACCTCTCTCTTCCACATATACAATAACCTAACTTGACGAGGATGTAGTAGATTTTCTGGATCTAAATCAGTGTTAAGTTTCTTCGAGACATGCGATATGCTTATTTACGTATTCTGAGCTTTGAGTAAATGATTTAGTAGAATTCGGTGTTTGTGTGAAATTGATATTGTTTTAATTAGATGAAAGTAATGAGCTCTATTGAGTGTTTGTAATTTGAGACTCGTAGGTTATGTTTCAATAATTTTTGGAAGAGGTGAAAAACAGAATTCAAGCATATTAAATGAAATTTATAGTTAGTGTGATCTGAAAAAATACTCACATAATTGTATTAAGTAAAACATACACTATGAGTATGTTGGAAAAAACATTAAAAAAAACTTTATTTTCACCAATTTCCGACGAAGCTTTTTCATTTGTTACACACGTTTTTTTTAAACGTGTGTACAAATAGACACAAAAACAAACAAGTAAGCTCATAATAATATGTCAAAAAGAATATAGTAACATAGTTGTCGTAAGTGGAAGCGATGTTACAAGTGCGTTGAGAAAACGAAAGACAAACTACATTTTCACCATTTTCCGAATTAAAGTTTATTGTACAACAAAGATTTTATCTTTCCTTATATTATTATGCAAGCAAATGAAATAGACAAAAAAACAAAGAAACGAAAACAAGAAATCTTAAAACGTTATTAAATACTCCAATTAAATTAAAACCATATGAAATCAGTAAGTCGTGAAAACGGTAATAGTCGTATCATTGCGAAAAAATGACTATTGTAGCCAGGATAGGCCACTGTGCAAATGGTTCGCAAAGGAAAATGTTCGACGTTCCACCCGCTACCGCTTAGACGACTAGTTTTCATAAAATAACATTGTTTTCCTTGCCAGATATCAGAAGTTCGCCGGAATTCGGATAGATGTCGCTGTTCTCAACTTTATTATATTCTATGGCTGAATGGCGGCGAAACGTAGCAATGCGAAAGTTATTATTTATATTACATACATATTTTGTGATACTTTAGTTATTTTAATTCAATAATGTGAACGAGTTAATGAGCTATAAATGTAGCAAAGTCATGGATGCCGTGTTTGTAAATTGTACAATTGAAATTATATTTTTTAGCAGTATTTTTGTGACAAAAATTGTTCTTTATCTAATAATTCATTTGAAACCACGGGAGTTCAATACCCATGCTCTGAACATCATACATACAGCAAAACACCAATTTAATCTTGCCCAATTACATGAAATCCGCAGCCAAAATTTTAATCCTTCTGTTTTTTTCTGAACGTATATAATTATTAACACAAAATTTGAAGCATTTATTCGTGAAATAGACAACAAATGTGCATTTTGTGGGGTTGAGATCTCGACCTCAGAGACTCTTATCCGATGCTCTTTTACTGGAGTTTTACGGCCAGCTCGTCACGTGACTGCAGAAACACGTTATTAAATGATGCCCTTTAAGTATGTATGATACAGACATTATGAAGAGAGGTTGAGAAAATGGACAGACGTTTTATCACCTGCTTCAAAACAATAGTTAATTAATTCTACAGGACCTGAAAGAATACGTACTCATTTTTACTTAAGTAAAGTCTCTAGATTTCTTTTTAAAAGAAGGTACAAGGTAAGTGTTCTGGTTTTTTTCTGGTTAACGAACAACGAACGTTGTGTTGCAATAAACTTAACGCAAAAAATGCAAAAAGTCGAAATCGCGTATCGACACAAAAAAAAACCATATGAGGGTTGTTACAATTGTAGAATTCTTAATGTTGCGTTTTAATTAACAGCAAAAATAACTCACGCCGACCAGACAAAACCATCGCTTGTTTCTTTAATCAGACAAAGTTCCAAATTTAGTAGGAACATAAATACAAACATCTTGTGATAAAGGTCGTAGTTTAGGGCCTCCTAGTGGCCCTATAAATCCCGGAGACATTAACTGCAGGCAGTTAATTAGGTAGATCCGGGCGCTGCAAGTGGTCACATAATATTGTCACAGAGTAAACCTTGTTTAGGTAGAGGGGACGTTGTTTTGTAGGGTACTTATATTTATGAGGGGTTAAGATGTGCTTAATGGCTATTTTTAATTGAATTCAGGATTGGAAAATTAATGGCTTTTTTCGCTACTGTTGGGTGTGCCTACTAGTTCGAAATATGGCTATGAAATCTTACATACTTAGGAAGAAGAACACTTTTCATTTAGTGACAAGGACGTGTGTATTAAAATAATTTTCCTTTGAAAGGATATTATGACATCATCTTTTTTTGAGTTAAAGAGATTTTCTTCAATAAGCTTTAATTTGCCTGCACAAGTTTAAAGGTAATAATGTATTATATAACTCTACATTACTCATAGATTCAAGTTCCCAGTAGGCAAGAAATGCACAACCAGAAACGAAATCAAGCCAAGTTTCTACCTACGCCCCTAAGGTGTACGTGTGCAGTAATTTGCAGTAAGTAGGTGCCTACAGGCGGAGATTACCCGGTGTTATTGTTATGTAAATATATTATTTATTGCTATACTAACAGGGGATGCTGGTATCAAGTGTTTATTGTACTTAGGACCTGCATTACCATGTTAATAGAGCTCTCGGAGTATGTGGGAGGCAATTGTATGGTTTGTCAACATTCGGGATGATGGTTTCGAAATTGTGTGTGGAAGGTAAAAGTGTATGTGTATGTCTACTTTTTGGGTTTTTATTTAAAAGATGCTGGTTGATTTAGAATATGCAACGTTTGTAACTGTTTTTTTTTGCCCGGTTCAGAATAAAAATTTAACTCAATACAAAAAAAACATATTTGCCGTTGATTCGCAACGACAAATGTTTTTTTATTTTACAGTTTAAATATGATTTGGACATATTTCATCAACAATTTGAATTGTGATAATATTTTATTAAGCACACTAAAATCACCGCAAACTGCAATTATACTTTGAAGAATTCTTCTAACACAAGCGACCATCACAATATTAATCAAATATATTTACATCGAGATCTCTATACACAAAGGTGAACCTACCTAGTTGTATACTGAACTGTTAAACAAACGCGAGCCCACTCCGACGATTGTTAGATATGAGATCCAGAAACACTAGTCCTCCGTATTAATTAATTTACTTCCCCTCAAACTGGAGATGAACACAAACAGTTGAATTTGCGTATGGAGTTAGCTGTGCTTGTATAATTTGTGTAGAAGAATGTTTGAATACACTTAATGTATTAAGAGTAGTGTTGGAGACAGTATTTAGTTTGTCTTTGTGACTTGTTTTAGTTGTCTGATAATGATTTGATAAAGGTTTCATACAAGAAGGATAACAGTGAAAATCTGTTTCTAAAGCCTGTCCGTCAGTCTTTCCGTATGTCATCGGGCTGTATCTAATGAATAGTGATAGCTAGACTGTTGAAATTTTTACAGATAATGATTTCTTGTTTCCGCTTTAAAAACAATTACAAAAAAATAAAATTGATATTAGGCAACAACTGTAGGTGACCAATTTTGCTTGCTTTAGTCGGAAAACTTAGTGCTGTGAGTTTATCTCACATCTGATTAATTTTTTAATTTTTTCACAGTTAATTTTTGCTTGTTAAGGTCAAGTTTGCATGCAAGTTGGTACTAATAAAATATCTGCGCAATAGGAAACGTCGATCTACCATAGTTAAGATTGCATAAAATGCTTTCTTTCTCATTGTTGTATTATACTTTAGAACGATTTTTGTTATGAAGCAGATTCGCTTAAAACATACATACGGCATTTTGTTGTAAAATTTACCACAATTGCTTACGATAAATACCCACCTGGTTCACAACGACGTCACCACATCCCAATATTCAATGCACAATTTATTATACCCAAAACAAACACTCAAATAAATTACAAAATAAAAAATGAATTAATACATGAAACGGGTCCCCAATGACTGCAGATAATTTTCGCGCAAATTAAAATCGTACAGCATATAGGCGCGCCATTGAATCAGGCATAATGGGTGAGCCAGCAATAATTACAGTCGTCATTATCTCGCAACTCCTATGTCTCTTTAATTTAGTCGTATGTTATAATGGGTGAATGAAGAGACATTCATTATTTTTCTCTTTGTTTGTTTGCATTGTTTATGTGACTGGATATTTGGGTATGCTAAGTTTGTATAGCTTCTTATGTCTGTCATTGCACTCCTGCTAAAAAGCTGGACCGATAGAGACGTTGAAGAAGATAGACTGACAGAAAATGCTTGTTGTGTGCCAAGGAAACTAAAGGTATTTTTAGTAAATAAATGGCACACAAGGCTTTCTTATTCTAATTCACAGCGTTTACATTCCGGCTGTCATACGTACGTCTTTGTCAGTCGTTAAGGCTAGTCAGAAGCTAGAAAGTCTGACGACCAGTCTAACCAAGAGGGATCGTGTTACCCAGGTAACTGGGTTGTGGAGGTCAGATAGGCAATCACTCCTTGTAAAACACTGGTACTTAGCTGAATCCGGTTAGACTGAACGTCGACCCTAATATGCTTGCTAAAAGGCTAGGACGATGATGATGAGACACGAATAACAATAAAAAAAACTCAGAAAACATTAACATAAAAAAATGAAACACGATCATTCTCCGAGAATCAACCAATAGCCAAATAAGCGCATAGGCGTAAACTGGCCACATGTACCTATACGAGAAAAGAAATAATAATACCATTAATACCTCCTTACTACCAAATGGTACTCAAATAGTAAGTAATTAACATTGTTAGGGGGAGAAGAAGTTTTCTCACTTATTTGTTAGAGTAATGTGTTAAGTTCCGCACGTAATTCCGTTGTCTACGAGTCACGTATTGATTGAAGGTTATTTGATTTTCGGAGATTCCATTGGTTTGTGTAGTTAGTAGTTTTGAGGACTGGATACTGTTTTATGATATCGAGATTACGAAAGTTCGTTAAAGCTTTGTTTGTTTATGAACGTCCTGTGTTTAAGTCAGCGGTTTGAAAACACGTCTTGGTTTTAATGTGTTTATTTGCTCTTTAAAACGAGTTTAGAGCCCTTAAGGTTATTTCCTTTATTAATACATCTTTAGCGTGCATTTGGCGAGGCCTATGTCCAGCAGTGGAAGAATATGGGCTGATGTTATTGAAAAATAAAAATTACCACATTTTTTTAATAGCATACTACGAAGTGGCCCCTTTACGTCGTGATGGATTTTACAATGCTTTGCTATGCGGTTTTCGGAGGCAAAAAGTACAGCATAGTAGCCATTCTTATGGCGACCTTAACCACTCCGCTATTTATAAATCATTAATTACAGGAAAAAGGTACACATTAAACTTCTCAGCTAATACGATTTTTTCTTTCAAAGGCATATTTTGTTGTTGGAGTTAAACTTGGAATTAATTTTAAAAAGCCCATAATCGTATTAGCAACATAATGCAATTAACAGCAACGAAAACAGAACATTCTTTCTATTATTTTATTCAGTGAACATTTTCGTTGTTACCAAGCATTAGAACAACGTAGCCGGTGCAATGTTTTAGCTTCACTGATCGCCGATTAAAATGGCTGCAAGCCGAGGCGGGTTGTTTCGATTATGGTCGGAAATATGATATTGACAACGCAAGGATTTTTAAAGACTTTTTGATATTAAAAATAGAACTCAAAGGTTAAGCCCAACATTATAAAATCTATTATTTTACGTTTAAATATATCATAATTATAATGCTCGTACAATGTTTTAATTTTGTGACGAAACTGAAAAAAAAACATCGCATTAATCAATTAAGCATTGAATAAGGAGTTAGCTAACACCTTTCATTAAAACATAAGCTTTTATTCGATTTTGTTTAAGCTGGGAGATGTTTTTGCACCTATACCCGATATCCAATCCGAAAAGTTGCAAGGAACGGCAAAATATAAATATATAAAATTCTCACAAAATCACGACTGCCAGAGTTTATTAACACGGAACATAATATTGATAAATCGAAAAGAAAACCTCGCCGCAGCCACTCAAAGTGTATTAAAACTCTCATATAGGTGGTTGCAGCCATTTTAATTATGCACCAAGTGTAGCCACTGACCGCTCGGAATATTTCAATGGCGTTCAATTATGCATGGTTGTATCAGATCTCTATCGAACGCGTTTTATTTATTTATGACAGGTTTTTGGGGACATTAAATCAATTTCGTTTAATTTTTATTTATGTTTGGGTAACGGGTTCCAAGGAAAATTTGATTTATACTCCTGACCGGTGAAAGAAATAATAGTAGAGAAGTATTTCACTTAGTCCTTACTTAGACATGTGTCTTGCAGATTTTTAAGAGTTTGTATTGAAAGGCTATGCCTTTTTTCAAACTGTTGGGCGGATTCTAGATTTACGGTTTCTTTTAGCTACATATAAAACTGATGGGCATCCCAAATTGTAGGCAATTTAAACCAGAGAATTTGTACACAATAATAATCAATTCAAAAGCTATTATTTTACAAGTCAGTTTTCTATTGTCTAACAACTTAAAGAATAGAAACTGCTTACTAAAATTTAATTCCACCACATTAAACTATTAAGAACGGAGACACAACACTAAATAAGAAAGAACTTTACAAAACAAGATAATAAGTAAGAGATGTCGCAAAAATTGAATTGTAAAAGCAACGGTTGTACAGTTGGTCGCATAAATCCGGTTCACCCTTGTCAAGTCAAGATAACTGACCGAAGTTGGCCAGTTTGAAGCAGCTATCTGTTTGGAGATCACGTAAATTTTTGTAATCTCGAAGCGATACCTCTTCTTTTGTCTGACTGTACTTTAATTTTGCACGGAAATTTAAATTGAAAATGGTTTTTGGGATTTTTTTCAGAGTTTTTCACGGATTATTTAGGCAGTGGTCTATTTTTACATATTTTGATACTATACCAAGATTTTTTGCATAAATGAAAATTATGAAAAAAACTTAAAAAATAGGTATATTAAGTAGTTTAGCCATAAGAAAATATACTAAACTAAGCAAAAATCACAATAAAATCTCAACTGTTAACAGATATTCTGCACAAACTACAGCAAGCTTCGGTAGCTGTGTGAAGTACTAAGATTTATTTCCATGAACCCGGCCATTTTCTGCTGAAACATTTAACAAGTGCCATAATCTTCAATCACAAAATTACACGTCACGGGGTACAAGCGCGCACAACAGTAGAAAACCTAAAAGAAACAAAAAATATCCTGGATATAAGTCTGAAGTCGCAAAGCTTTGTCCCGGCTAAGTTCGCCGTGCAACCTGATTCAATTTCCATGTTAATCCGAAACACGACACAAAGTCTCCTTTGTACTGCAAGTCAAGTTTTATCGTGTAAGGGGTTTTTTGGTGACTGTACTCTTGTAGTCATGTTACAGTTTTTTATTGAATAGCTGAGTAGGGGTAAAAAGATGATTTTGTTTTACAATAAATTATAATTTCACGAAGGGAAAAATTAATAAAATTTCTTACATTCATTTCGGTTTATGATGACTTATTGAACCTTTGATAAATGGAAATAACAAAAACTGAAATAAAATTTCACTCGATTTTCCAAATAATTTCGGATCCCGATAAATACGCGTGGATAAATTGTTGCATATCTCTACTAATATATAAAGCTGAAGAGTTTGTTTGTTTGTTTGTTTGAACGCGATAATCTCAGGAACTACTGGTTCGAATTGAAAAAATATAATAATATATAAAAATTTGTGTTGAATAGGCCTTTTATCAAGGAAGGCTATAGGCTATATAACATCACGCTGCGACTCATAAGAGCAAAGATACAATGGAAAATGTGGAAAAAACGGGGAAAATTCTAACCACGTGGACGAAGTCGCGGGCAACAGCTAGTAGATTAATAATAATATAATAATTAATAGTAATTATCAATCATCCTCACAAAAGATTTTACATTTTTACAAGTCGTATACATTTATCAGGGCAAACATCATGTACTGCACACTAAACAAAACACTAATATTAATTTAAAACTAACTCGTTGAATGTTTAATTTAAATTACTAAAACCGTCAGTCTGCTTGCTACCACGGCCAGTGAAACTGCTCGAAATGTCAATAAGCCATCAAATGCGAATGCATATATAGGTATATATCCCGTTAATTTCAAGTTTTTCATGATTAAATAACTTTAATACACTTTCACATTGTTTATATTACACAGACTTATCATTTTACAAAACTCATCCACAATGTATGCAAAATTCTTAGCTGCATCATAATTTTCACATCATCTCTATAGTACACGACATCAAGTGTAGCGACTAATTGAATGAAGGACAAGCTTTGTTTAGGTTTTAATTTTTCAAAGGACCTGAGTGGAATTTTAAAAAGCGCAGTTTTAAAGATCCTAGAATTATATCGGTGTAAGTAGATTTATCGCTTGGTACAGTAGAGTCTGTATTTAACCTTAGCTGAAGCAAGTGGATTTAGGCAGGTTACACGCTAATTTGAAAAACGTTTGGTAAAGATAAGATTTTGAATTGAAAGATATGTTATGTTTTTGAAAGAAATTGATGTTAATTGAGTAAAATAACGAAAACTGTGGAAAGCGTTGTTCATTAATTTACCTTTATTGAAAAAACATTTTCTCTTTACAAAGTCAAAATATTATTTGACCATAAATATTTGTACATACTCCCATAAACCACCGGCTTAGCAATAGTTAAACTATAATTAAATACTTTCATTGAGACATAAATTTAAACCAAAATAATAAAATAAACACTGATCTTATAAAACAAAATTAATTGATAAAACTTACAGCTCGACCTAAAAGTACGAACTATCGTTCAAGTTCAGAAGATCTCGATTTGAAAGTACTTAAGGCCTTCGGGGAAATTTATTTTGTCCCCTGAAGCGGCGCGGCGAACTAAGCCTTATCATCTACCTAATAGGTTTCCACAAAGAAGCCTTCGGAGCCAATACGGGCACCTAAAATTTATTGTTTAGTTAGATAGGAAATTCTTGGTAGCAGTTTTATAACATTTAATCAAAGGGCTGGGTAAGGAGAAATCCTGGTTGTTAATGTTATTGAAGATAAACATTCAGCTTGATGTTGTTCAGGAATTTTGGTATTGAAAATGTTTCTTAGTGAAGTTTGGTTGAACAGATTAGAGACTATAGGAGATTGGAGTCAGAAAAATAAACCATGTAAAATTTAAAATGTAGAGCTAAGTTTTAAAGGAAATTCCCTTTTTTTGTTAGGGTATAGGTAAGGTGAATAAAATGTCATGTGTGTAAACAAAACAAAGTTCGTGATTGTACGACATCACATACAAAATGTCCACCGAATCTTGACACCAATGTCAAATAACATATCATCTTTAGCAAAAATATCCGCTCGTTTCGTATCTCCCATCAGAGATTTAGGGTATGAATAAGACGAAGTGCACACTGGAAGGAAACTAGAAAGCGAAATCGGATCAAAAAAATCAAATTTACGAATAACTAAAAAAAACACTTTTCAATAGTATAGAACAGATTTAATCGGAGTGATATAGTTAGTTATCTTTGATCGAAAAAATACTCTGAAACACATTTAGCAGCTTGGTACTAAACACATAGATACCTGCACAAAAATCTATCAAACAGATATGGTACCGTTGACTGACGAACTAACAGCGATCGAATATACTTATCACCCATTTTTGTCATAGTGTAAAGACAAAACACACCCCATCAAGGAAACACCATTTACATGTACTTTTCTCTTGAAGGTCTCTTACCTTCTTTCATTCATACACCACACCATGTACCGCCATGTCGCGTACGTACTCCGCTCCAAAACTCCCATCCACTATGAAAAGGGTTGAAGATTTATAACCTTTTGTAATTCGGTACCTATATATTCTATTATATCGGATGACACCTGCTATTAAATGTTCAATTGGCTGACATTTTTATCTTTCGCCTACTGATAAGTCAATTCAGTAATACGAGGTTAGGTTCAATAATTCGTGTAAATGTGAAGTCATTTTTGTTCGCTTTGTTTTCATGAATCGTTTTTGGTATTTTGGGGAGCTTGTTCCACATATTTGTTTGATTCTGCTTTTGTTTCAGTCATTGAAATAAATATATTATATAAGGTTTAAAAAATGGTCTGTAAAAAATTGCTTGAATTTTCTTACCGAAAACATATAGCTGGTAAAAATAACTCACTGATTTTTTATTACTAAATGATTTTTTATTATCATGTCATCTACAGATGACATAAACTCTCCAAGTAACAATACCCTTAAAGTCCAAAAAGAAAACTACAGACGTCATCAGGTTTAACGATGTTTCCCAACAAAGCCACATACATTGTTATACCTTCACGGCGAGTGATCAACCACAGCGCTTTGTTCAACACCGGTGTTAGTTACTGACTGATACAACACTCTAATTATATTGATTGGTCCCGATTGTTATTTACATTGCCTTTTTTTTGGCATCGCTAACGAAGTTGTGTAGTTTTAACTCATCAGTGGTGTTTGAATTGGTGAATGAACAAAAAAGGCTTTTATTAGGTGTTCCATGAAATTAATCATAGAAAATAAAAATGGTCAACTATGGTCGGACTCGGGAATCAAAGGGTTTCGCTCAAATATACTATTAAATTAAAGGTAAAATCTATGACTGTAAGCACCGTTGCTTAACATCGATCTTTAGTTTTGGTATTGGAACAGAAATACAGATCATCAGACATCTAGTATAGATCTATGAGAATTATAACCGTCTAGCGTCTAGAAAATCGAATGTACATTAAAATGTTGTAAAAAAACCATATAACTAACTGACAAAAATGCATTGAGAATTATTTTCATCAGTAAATAAATAACCTGAAACATTATTACTCGACAGTTCCGGTAACGAAATCATTAATTATTTTGTAATCAGGTACGCTAAATTAAATAATATTTTATTAAAACACTCAAATTATGCCGAGACTAACGAGGTGCCAAAACCATGGCCGACACGCAACAATAGTTCGCCAAAAACAATTTGTTCTAACAATTCATTTTACAAAACGAGGTTGTATCGAACGAGTTTTGACTGTAAGGTTTATATTTAGAATTTGTGAGGATTGATTTTTTATCAATGGTAGATATCTACAATTTTCTATTGCCTAACCCTCGAATACTTAGCATATACAACGTGTCCCAAAATTCAACGATAAGCCGGCGCCAAAAGGTAGACCTGCTCATGAGTACATAAGGAAAAATAATAAAAAAAATATAGCTAGTTTTTTTTTTTAGTTACAAGGAAAATTTAGAATTCCTTTGAAATTTTACACCCATCATGATATTTTGAACGACCACGATGACAATTTCTCAAATATGCTTAAGATTTTTTTTTATCTTATACCTAAATAGTGCTATTATACACCACAACTCTTAAAAACACCAAATTGCCCGCAGTTTTTACACAAAAAACGTTCAAAATCATTTTTTTCCCTAAAATTATGAAATATTTTTACTCTTAGTGTACTTTGACTCATGGTCTTGTAAAAAAAAGTATGGACACCACTACGGCAAGTTGTTTTTAAAATTGGCGCAACTAATCAAGATTCTAAAAAGGTATAATACTCCAAAATAACTGGCCACAAAAAAAAAATATGTCTACCATTTGTAAACAATACCCAAATTCATTAATTGTTCATGTTGTTAGTAATAAATATTATAATGTTCCAAAAATGAATAAAACAATGGAAACTATTTTTGTAATTAATTTATTAAATAATTAACATTACAGTAAATGTTCAAACTGTTTTCCTCCGGCGTTAATACAGGCACGACATCGCCTTAAAAAGGACCTTTTTATCTTTCTTGCATATCTTCTTGCATTGATATGTGCCGCAGTCTGAGTTATTTCATGCCGAAGCTCATCTAATGTCGCAATCGGTTTCGCGTAGACCCTGTCTTTGAGACAACCCCAATAAAAAAAGTCCAGGGGGTTTAGGTCGGGTGATCGGGGTGGCCATAAGATAGGACCAAGTCGCCCGATCCAACGCCCCGGGAACTCTTGGTCTAGGTATTGTCTCACAGGACTAGCGTAATGAGCTGGTCAACCATCATTTTGAAACCACATATTTTGAAGGTCACTTAAGGGGACGTCTTCTAGTAATTCTGGCAAATTATTTTGTAGAAAGTTCAAATAACTGTCCCCATCCAAGTTTCCTTGTAATTCAAAAGGCCCAATCACTTTTCCATTTAATATTCCCGTCCATAAATTAACCTTAAATTGATATTGGGATTTCTCTTGTCTCATCACATGTGGATTCTCATTGCTCCAGCTGTGTAGGTTGTGAAGATTTAAATAACCATCTTTCTTGCAGGTTGATTCATCCGACCATAATATTTTTCCCAAGAACTGAGGGTCTTCCCGGTGCTTTTGAAGCATCACACGACAAAATGCGATTCGCAGTGGATAGTCCCGAGGTAGCAATGTTTGCACACGTCTGTAATGATAAGGGTGCAATCGGTGACGTTTTAAAATTCGATGTGCTGTACTTTTTGGGATTCCCGTAGTTGCTTCTATGGCACGTACTGAGGTAGTTGAATCAATGTTTATTTCATTGAGAACTTCTTCATCACATTCCGATCTAGGTCTTCCAGCGTTTCTTCTAGCTGAAGGCAAACGACCCTCCGAAAACGCTTGATGCACATTAATAAATACTCGATAATCAGGATATCTTTGAGCGTTCGGGTACCTTTCTCGATACAGTCTGCTCGCAGCGTTAGCATTACACCGACATTCGCCATAAATGAGGTGCATGTTAGCGTATTCTACCGACGTGTATGGTAGCGGCATGATAACGCGTAACAGCCCAAAATACGGCAAAAGTCCAAATCACAAAACAATGTCACAGTCCAAAATAATGCCAGGTCAGTTCAGTTCACAGATCACTTAAATTCAGTCCAAAATGTAAAGCCAAAAGTCGTTAGTACGAGAGCTACGTCAATTGAATACGGATATGCGCAAGCAATACGGAGGAGCAGAGCGTACTGACTTGCTGAGAACATGATCTCTCTACTTGAATTATTGTCATACAACAATATACCTATCTATCCCTCTCTACCTTACACATCTCGCTATCTCTCTCTCTCTCTCTAAATTTTGAATGTTATCGTACATTCCATTAAAATTCTAGGAATTTGCAACATCTGGCTAATTTTGTACAAAAAGTAAAAGTGATTTCTACGAATAAGAACAATTGAGAAATTTGGGTATTGTTTACAAATGGTAGACATATTTTTTTTTTGTGGCCAGTTATTTTGGAGTATTATACCTTTTTAGAATCTTGATTAGTTGCGCCAATTTTAAAAACAACTTGCCGTAGTGGTGTCCATACTTTTTTTTTACAAGACCATGAGTCAAAGTACACTAAGAGTAAAAATATTTCATAATTTTAGGGAAAAAAATGATTTTGAACGTTTTTTGTGTAAAAACTGCGGGCAATTTGGTGTTTTTAAGAGTTGTGGTGTATAATAGCACTATTTAGGTATAAGATAAAAAAAAATCTTAAGCATATTTGAGAAATTGTCATCGTGGTCGCTCAAAATATCATGATGGGTGTAAAATTTCAAAGGAATTCTGAATTTTTCTTGTAACTAAAAAAAAAACTAGTTATATTTTTTTTATTATTTTTCCTTATGTACTCATGAGCAGGTCTACCTTTTGGCGCCGGCTTATCGTTGAATTTTGGGACACGTTGTATGTTATGAGTTCTAATACAATGTTTTGATTGACTGCAATCCTGAACGACAATAATTTATTCTTGATACGAAGCTGGTTTAGAAAATTTACTCTTTTTTTATCGTCCAGATGAGGTATCATTCAGTCACAAGGCGGTTTTTTATAAATTTTGATATCTAGGCTAGTCAAAATTTTCACTTATGATTTACTCACAAATCGACCACCCCCCAACTTATTCGTCACGCAAATTGTTTTCCTGTAGCCTTGATATTCGGAAGTTTTTTACAACGATACAATTTAATGTCATTTTTTTGCCAAATTTAATTCTTAAATGAATTCGTTAAAACAACATCAGAAGCAAACCTTTTATAATGTACTAATTTGGCATCCGCTAAAATATTATTCCGCTTTCTACTTAGTCAAAACAAAAAGTTTTAGTTAGTTGCGAAATGAAAACAATTAGCGTTTGCAGCGGCTGCAGCGAAGTGCAGCGATTTAAGCTGTGTGTGCTAATTGAAACTGCGAGAGTATTTTTGGTAGACGTCTATACTTTTAAATAATTATAAAATTTATTTAGAAGAAATAAGTTTTAAGTTAAGTTCTTTTGAAAGACGAGAAGTTATTGCTTTCTTTCAGCTGTGTTTGTAAAGGAGATTTTATTCTGCTATACCTGCTTTTTCTCAGTTTTTAAATCATTTTAGCTTTCTTTCCAGTCAATACATGCCGCAAAATACGTAAAATAGTTTTTTTTTTAATTTCAGACTACACGAATAGTCCAGTGGTAAACACGGCAAACCCGTGCGGCCGTGTCACGAGTTCGATCCAGGGACAAGCAATTCAGTGTTGCACGAATGTTTGTTTTAATTTAATGCAGGGGCAATTTTGAGAATAGGACTCATTCCATTAAATAGCTATTAAGGCAAGTGACTTCTAAATTTATCAAAACATAAAAACGTTACGTCGTATAAGGCAAAATATAATTAAGAAGTTATAGAACAAGCATAAAGTAACCAACTCCAAGTAAATTGTTAATATTTACTCAAAACGATACACTTCTAGTAGGAACTGCGAACAGCGATAAATCCAAGGTGAACTGAGCCAGCAACAGTATAAGTTATGAAAAGTATTCGCGCCGCCAATTTACTGGTAGCAAAAATTCGTTGTTAGTTGAAAACAATTAAGCGGTCTAACTGGTACTGGATAGTGGCCTAGCCGGGAACTTTGTTGGAACTCATTGTAGTGTACAAGGAGTGTATTAGACATTTTATTTGGATAAGGCAGTTGAGTCAAAAAATGGTGTATTGGTTATCATTGAACTGCAGCACGTAACACATAGTATACCTATTGCTCCATTTTGCTCATATTGCCAGATTCTTTCTAGCTTGTTATATAAAATTCAATATTAAGTAATAGTGAAAAAGATGATGGAAGAGACACTACACAATTTACTTAAGTTACGAATAACGTAGAATATTATCCGTCCACTATATTATCCGTCGGGATTGAGTAAAAAATTTGTAAATAGTTAAACGTTTTTCTCGTGTACCTAACATAGTCAAACAAAGAACATTGGTAAAACAACCTTTGTTTCAAACTCGGAGTTTTCAGATGACGATATAGTTATCGTAAAAATTAAAATTAATCAACAATCAAAATCCATTCATTCAAGTGAGGTTAGAAAGTAGCACTTTTTGAACGTTTCAGAAGCATGTTATAGAGACAGTATCCCATATCGCCATCCATCACCGCTCCTAAGTGCTCTGGCTACGAAGAAATGCTGCAACAAAGTAGACAGTATATTTGCAGCGTCATGAAAAACAAATGACTAATACCACCTCAAAATCAACATCTTCTTATATCAAAGTGCTGAAACCACCGGAGTGCAGACTCGCGGTACAGTGAAGAGCAATTTATTACTTTTAAGTTGCCCCTGCACTACGGGATTAGACGGAATGCTCGTTCCTACAAATATGTACGATAATAACAACGGTACTGTTGCGATTTGTTGGGACGCGTGCGGTCGGTTTGTAGGATTTAGTTTGATGTCGTTGTTTTGCCGTTTAAATGTAGGATACTTGAAGTTTCAATGTAGGAATGATCGGTCTGGTCTCGGATTTTATTTTTTTTGTATTGGAAGGTATAATATTTATTTCTATTTAGGTATAATAAACTTTACGATGTTTTTGTTTCAATAAGATAGCAGAAAGTTTTAGGCTTATAAATTCGATTTCTAGGCGTCCTAAAGCCGTTTTTAGTATATAAAGTAAGTTTTAAAGAAATTTTATTGAAATTCTGATACATTTCTATAATTTGAATCAAGAATCCTTTCATGCTTGTTTGGTGTAAACTCAAAATCAAGTTTGTACAAATAAAATCTTAACTTATTTCTAGAGAAATAATTTACTTTTACGTTTGAAATCCATTACAACTATTCGTTTGAGTGAGCAAATTAAAATAGTTTTGCTATAGAGCTGAGCAAATATTACTTTATAATGTTAGATAAAGTATTTTTAATAAAAATAAATTGTTTATTTGACTATTCTCAAAATGGTCTAAGAGCCGGTGGACGCAAGGATGTTGGCAGCACATAGGTAAGAACGATGGTTGATTATGGAGTTTGGGTCATGATGGCTTTGGCAGATAAATGGTATTAAAGGTGCCAAAAAATATATATTTATAGATTATTAATTTATATATATTTTGGCGCTCGCTAAGCTATAACTGCGTAAGTGATTCGATCACAGGTTAAGCTATGCTTGACGCGGTTGGTCCGTAGATGGGTGACCATCTTTGTCATAACGAGTTCCCCCGTGTTTCGGAAGGCACGTTAAGTTGCGGGTCCCGGCTGTTATTCCTACATCTTTGGCAGTCGTTACAGGTAGTCAGAAGCTTGGAAAAGTCTGACAGCCAGTCTAACCAAGGGGTATCGTGTTGCCCAGGTAACTGGGTTGAGGAGGTCAGATAGGCAGTCGCTCCTTGTAAAACAACTGGTACTTAGCTGAAACCGGTTGGACTGGTAGCCGACCCCAACATAGTTGGGAAAAGGCTAGGCCAATGATGATATATTTTGGCGCCTTTAAACACCACTGACAAACTTTCAGCTTTTATGTATATAATAATGTAGGACTGGCGTCCACAGGCTCTTACTCAAAAAAATTTTGAGTTTCTAACTAACGATGTCATAAGAGAAAACTTATGACGTCGCTGTTATATCAACGGTAACTGAAAAAAATAGTCATTTTTAATTAATCAGGACGTCAAAGGAATAGTGTACGTATCGCCTTTAAAAATAGAAATATCCTTGTTGGTAGAAGATTTTTTGTAGCGAGTATAGTAGCGAACATGTGAGGATGATATTATGGAGGTAGGTAGCTGGACGGAGATGGCAAAGGATAGATAGATAGGGAGAAACCTAGTCTAAAATAAAAATGGAATTAGTTACGCCATTTTTGAACAAGGTAATTACATGTTGTTGATTGTTAATAAAGGCTTTCACATTATGCTAGCGTAAATGCTGCAGAATTAATTATAAATTACTTCTATGATAACATTTTTGAGATTTGTCTATAGCAATGTGGGCAGCCTATCTTTGAATTCCAGGGTGAACGTGCAACTTGAAGGTTTTTTTTTTCAGCTTACAATTTATTAATGATGAATGTCAGTTGGGTGTAAACAAAATCTATACTTACTCATATAGGTATCAGAAAGCTAAGAGTTTGTTTGTTTGAACGCCCTCATGCAAACAACAGAGGGCCCGATTAAAAAAAAAACTGTGTATTGGGGAAGCTATGATTAAAAGAAGCTGACCAGTAATAATCAATAAAAAATATCGAATTAGATACTAATGAGCGTCATATAATATTTTTTTTTTAACACGTAACTAATTAAACCAAAAAATATCTATCGATCTCCTTTTATTCTGAAGTTGATTGATAAAACAATTTCAATTAAATGTCTGCTCTATCAAAATAAAATGTGGCTGATTAGTTGGGCACTTAAAACCGAGCCATTGGTAATTTAATTCGTTCTTATAACGAAAGGTCTTTCATTTAATTTAGTTTTTTCCTTTGATTAAGTCTTTGAAGCAAATGATAAAAAAAACGACAAACGCCCTCTAGGGTATCATTTATCGCTTCAGTTTAATCACTAAGCAATTTATTTGGGAAACGGGCAATAAAACTAATCTATTTTAATGATAGTTTGGAAATGATAGATGATCCAGATAGAATCTTAATTGTTTTACACATTGCAAAGTTATCTCGAAGTCAATAATATGGTTTTAAGGAAAGGTTTGGAAAAGTATTTACTTTTCATACATGTAATAGATTAAGAACACACTTTAAAAATTAAACCCACAGAGCAATTCATGTAATTTTACTCACTTTTGCGACTAAAACCCACACAAAACTCATTCGAACTCAATTTTTAAAACTGCAACAATAGTCATAAAGCCACGGTCGGTATATTTTGACGGCGACAGTTGCACAATTAGTCGCAGTTGCAATAAACGCCGGCAAACGGTATTTACCACTGTACAATGTTGTACGTTCGATTAATGTCTACCTATGTTGCGGTTAGTGTGGGCTCACACGATTTGGGGTATGTTTAGATGGGTTTGTTAATTCTAGGAGTAGAAAACACTTTTTTGGAAGAAGTCTACTGCTTGGGTATCCGAGCGCCGCGGGTTCGGTCCCCGCGTAGGACAAGTATTTGCGTGATCAGCAAATGCTTGTTAAAAGTCTGAAGTACATGCTGTAGTCTGGGTTTCTTTATACGTGTGTGACTTGAATGTTTGTTAAACCTTACACATGGATTATATTCCTTAGTGCAGGAGTCGCTTTTTTAATCTATATAAAGAAAAATATGAGTTTATTTATTTTTAAATAACGATTTTGATGATGCGATGATTTTTACGTAATATTCTGCTTGCTTACTAATAAATTTATTTTGACAAAATATATTTTTATGTGATTTGCAAAACCCATTTTGCAAATTGTATTTTTTTTATTTCGGTCCCGAACTTGGTCTGTTTACCACACATACCGTGTTTTATATTTAGTTTATTGCATAAAAATTTGATAGTTTATCACGTTTTTCTTCTACTCCGCAATAAGTCACTTTTAAAAAACAATGAAAAAAAACTCTGTTACGGAAAAATGCTCTGCTCCGTAGAATCGTCTACCCACCCACTAACACAAACGGTTTACAAGCAAAATTGGAAGTTATAGAACGGTCGTTCAGGCTCCGGCTTAACAAGAGTTAAACCATTGCATCTTAATAGCCAACTTTATTGCAGGTAATAATTTTATTACAATACCGATCGGTTTTGTGCTTTAAGGCTGTTAGTATTAAACTCTTTTTACATTGTTACATTTTACAAATAGTTGATTAAGACCCTAATTTATACTAATGTGTGTAATGATTAGCATCGTTACAGTTTGATTTTTGACTTTCTAATTTGATTTGTAATTTCTCTAGCGTTCGCTACATTGCTTAGTTTTCATGAATGTTAGGAAAAATATACGTTTCAGTTTTTCACAGGTTAAAAAGACACTAACTCTGCATTTTTCTAACCTTGCCTGAAAATCATAACATAGTTGGTTGAAATAACTGCAAGTATTACCACTAAATGGTTATAAAAAAAAGGCCACAAAAGCCTAACAAGCCATGTAACAAAACACAAACTGACACATTGTTACTCGTAACGCCATCTATTATAATCTCAAAGCAACTTAAAACGAGTAGTGACATCTGTTACAAACCGTGAGAACTGCTTGCTTACGACTGTTTAAATGTAGGTCAACACTTATTTCATTGTACCTACTGGAATATTTTGCTGCCATTCTCCGAGGTCTGAAGCAATCATAATAGACGCTGTGACACTTATAAATTTACTTTACAGTAGGTTTTCCCACGACGACGTGTGAATTTGTAATAATGAATAACAATGTCAAGTCAAAAACTTCAGTATAATTTCAACGAAAATACCTTTCCTGATTTCAGCTACTAACAGTTTCCAGACATGATTTTCCTAAAGTTTAAAATCATCGAAACTATTTCTAACTTTTTAATTAGACCGAAACATTATTTCCTATTCACTATCGTATTGCACATCCTTGAATAAACTTTGATATTCACCCAAATCCGTCGCAGTACCATGTATCGTACGACGATTGGCGCCCAAATCGTTGTATACTTCTTTGTTACAAAATATGTAAATACTTGGTACGCAAGGGCTCATATACATCACGTTAAACACGCCTTGTCTTGAATAAAATATCAGTTACGTGCAACATTGGGGATCGGCAGAAACGTGTACGTTTGTTGAATATGTATTATTTCTAGAAAACCAACGAATTACGTTGTTTATGAGTCCTCGTAATATGTTTATTGATGTGGATTTAGGTGATGTGTTGTTTTCCCTGGAGAAAATTGCCTCTGGTATTTTTCCCAGAGTAATGAAGTAAGGAGTTTGGTATTTCATTTTGGGGAACGCAATTTTTGTACAATTTGTTTCAGGATGAATAGAAAATTTATTAATTTCAAAAAAAATGTTGCCACAATAGATGTTACATAAAACAAGGTCAATAATACCCTACTGTTATGGAGAAAAAATTTTAGTTGCAATTAAAGATTATTTGCAATAAAATTAAAACTATAAAATAACTCCTAACATTTCTCATCTTACCAATGCCAAAACAGACATTAAGGAGAAAAGAACCAATCAGCAAGTTTAATTAAACTTGTTATAAGAAAAAACAGAAAAAGCAACAAAAATGTTACCGAAACTAAATTTCAAAAGGGGACTCCAAAAAACCTATACCTAGCGACTAAGTTTACCTAAATTCAACATAAAACAATTACCGGAGTTACAATGAAACTGAAAATTTGGGAACAAAAAGTGGAATTACTAAGTTAGGGAGAATTAAGTCACTTCATAAAGTTGGTCCCTCCTTGGGGTCACCTCTCCCTAATTATGTTTTATAGATGAAGAGGCCTTGAATTATTCTCGCTCCCGCTATTAAGGATTCGAATAGGCTAGATAATAGTGAGTTATTTCGTTTTATACTTTGGAATTACTTGTTCTTATTAGCTGTGTTATCATTGGGCTTGGGATCCTACGAGTACGGGTGAAGTTTAGTACGGGTTCTATTTCATGCTCACATTTTGCCTTGAAGTATTATTCTACTATTCTGTAGGCTTGTGGATTATTATCTTGAAGTAGGAAGGAGGAAATTTTCATTCTATTTCAAAAAGTTTTTTCACGACCATTCTAAATACCAGCTTCTAAATTACAATTTTATGAGTTTGTTCATTCTTTATGCCTTCAGACCAAAATTCAAATGATAACACAATTTTTACACCAGAACTAAGAGATAGACATTTTCTAAGAGTTAAGAAAATGTCTATATCTTAATACGTGTCAATAAACATAGGTCCCTTAAACACTGAAAACTCATCGCCGTCCATTTTCAGGTACCATAACTCTCGTCCGAACAATGCAACTGTCACAACCTAAGACATCAATTTCCGATGCATTCAGCGAACTAAAATAGAAAAGAAAAAATAAACAGATGAACAAAGGTGGTGTGTGGCGGCATTATTTCATACAAATGCAGGAACAATGGGCCGTTTTAATATACGGTCTTAGGGTAGCCAGCGATACCATTCATTGTTTTGCCTTTATTAATTAATTTGCTCGGGGACTAATCCACGTTATTTTGTGTAGATAACAATGGGATTCGGTTTTGGAAAAATTTGGACGGTTGCGGTTAATTACCTTTGAGGAACGAGGAAAAAAATTAAGGGGTTTCGTTGGATTGTTTCGTCAAGTTCTTTTAGTGAAGATTTTAATTTTTGCTCCTACTTGGACTTAATACCACATAATCTTAACTACAAAATACTCTGTTTGCATCAGCAAAACCCCAATGTTGGCATCCAAATGCTAACATTGTTTGGAAGCACTAAAACAGAAGCAAGACAAGAACAAAAAAAGATTTCGGAACTCCTCAAGAAAAATCATTGGAAAATGTCTACATCCCCAAAAACACACATGCACCAGCATTCTAAACCAGTTTTATGTCCATCATAACCATAATCGTCGTCCTTACATCCTTCAATCAAAACTTTTGCTAGCCTTAATACTTTTTGCACTGGTCCACCTTACTCCAGTAGGAAAGTTTTTTCATTTATTTTCGCATCGCTAGTGACATTTTCCTAATGATCGGAAAATGTGGGGATCCTTAGTAGAGGCCGTCCATGTCACGTTCACGCCACTTATAACTGTGGAGTCTGCTGCAATTAACTGACGTCATTAGAGATTTTTGGTAGCTATGTGAGCTTTGTTTTGTCGCCTAGCTAGGTAAATTTTAGATCTATTTTAGCAAGATGTTTTTGGTAGTAGCAGTTTGATAAATGAAGAAGATCTTTGCTTCTTTATGCCACAATTATGCTCCGCGTATGCAGGCATGCCTTATTCAAAACAAACCAAATAATACTTTTAATTTTGTTATAAATAAAACAAAATTTTTTTTAGCACAGAAAATTTTGTGGCGAACAGTATTTATTATGCAGGAGAAACTCGTGAGGATTTTTTTAATAGTATCGATTCGACATACTAAGTTTTTTTGCAAAAGTTTTTCATTCTAAAAAACAATAAAAAACAAATTAATAAACTAAATATACTCTAAACTTTGTTGAAATTGTTAGTTATTGCCCCTTTTTTCCAGATTCAAATGTTAGACGAAAAATTAGAACACTTTTAACAGGCACAAGTTTTTGGTGTTGAGATGGTTTCTTATACATTGATACTTAGCTTGTATAAGATTTCGTAAACTCATAGACGTGTTCACTCGCAAACACACACCTGTTCCAAACAGATGTTCGTAAATTGTTTTATGTCTTGCGAAACATTTTTATCTCAATATTTATTCTTGTTCTATTTTTAGACTTGAAATTAGTTACAGTTTAATAAAAGTGTGCGAAGTAACTCGGTTTGTACATATATGGTAATAACTTCTTAAATAAACTATTTACATACAAAATGATGGTTTCTGTTAATTCCTTAATGTAGATACAATTATATAATGTAGTTTAATTCGTATCACATTTGTATATTATTTCAGTGGTTAACAAATTATTATTTGTAGACTACTTACTGCTTGTAATTAATAAGCAGGGAAGCTGTGGGCTGGAGCTTTAATACTTTTATAATCATCCTGTTTTAAAAAAAGGAAATAACCCAAAAAAAATAAAGTACTCCAGATATTCTTAAGAATTAAATTATAGTCTACTCTTAGGTACCGATTACTGAAAAGGTTGAATAATAGACGCAGTAAATTATACGAGACTACAAGTATTTCGACTAAAAATCATATTGTTTTAATAATAAAGTTAAAGGTGAAAAGCCATTGTATTTTTCAACAAAACCTTACATTGTTCGATTCGTTGATTTCCGACTACCAGTCAGGAACCTTTAGGCTTCGATTAATTGGGTGCTCGAAACGTGAGTAATTATTGGAAATATCTCCAAATATTAACCTAAAAGATCATGAAGGTTTTATTGTTTATTGAAACGTTTTAAGTGGAAGTGATATAGGATAGGGTTTTGAGAAACTTTCCAAATTTTCCCGAACATCAGAACTTTTTTATGTTGCATTTTAAGCGGTAGACAATCACAAATACTTCTCTATATGGCCTCTTCCCTTATCTTTACTCAGTAAACAGGTATGTGGAATGAATAATTTATATTTTTGTAGTTATTATTCGATAGCCGATTCGATGTTCCAGACAAAATTATCAGCTGATCAAATATCTATTTTTAATTATTTATCATTTTCCTCGACATAGGTGCATTTCAAATATAAAAGCGGTATTAAGTATTATTATAACTCAACTGTGAAACACATTCACACATACATATACGATACATAATCTGGAATTATAAATATATCGATTAAGTCAAACTAGACGATAATTGTACTGCGAAGCCATGCAAAAACTCCTCCGTCTCTTATAACGAAGCAATTGATATTTTCTCAAAATTGTGTTGAAAAAAAGTGTCTCTAAGATTGATTTCCAATATCTAAGTCCTAATAGGAGAGTTCCTAGTTTTTAATTAACTAGAACTTAATTCATAACTTCTCATTCAAATAGTACGCACTAAATTAGTTCGTCAAATTTTGTACCGGTAGAATGAATCGTCTAAAAAAGCCCTATTTGAAATAAAAACTGTTGTTTTTTTTTACTCCCGTACGAAAAACATAATGATTTTCAAACCCGCGCTATTGATCCTAAGTGACCTCAAATAAATCCATTACATTACAATTTTACATGGAAGACCCTTGTTTACTGGATTCTTTTGGAAAACAGAAAGTTAGGAGCATTTCGTTGTAAATTAAAACTCGAATACGTTATCCTAACGTGACCACATTTTCGACACACGAAGTACCTATTCTCCTTTTACACACGACGAGAGAGTGTAATCGTATCGTAGTCGTTCGTTTCAAAAGAATCGTGAGGCAACAATTTGAAAGGGGCAAACCATATAATGTTTAAGATTATTATGATCGTCATCGTATCAAAATCATAACTGCAGATCACTGTTGATTTTAAAATGAAAGATCATGGAATAGAAATTTGTAAAACCTCAGAGTCATGCATTAACAATTAACTTAATTAAAAAAACCATCAAAGCAGAAAAATGTAGACTACCTGATATACTTTACTATAATCTATATAAAATTAATTATTACTTGAATCGACTCCGCATCTTTCACCCTAAATATAAAAGGTTTTCACAGTGAAGCCAAAAGTGCGGAAAATGGAAAGAGCCCCAATAAATAAAACTACCAAAAGGCTAATTGGAAAGCCAACATATAAATCAAGGGCCACTCTAAGTCTTGGTGCAAAAGCACAAAAACAATTACGAACTGAAATTGTAGAGTTGTCTGCTGGCACACTTTAGATTTTAGGTTACTTGTGGCTTGTAGGATGTGAATTATGTAGCCGGGGTTAGAATTAAGTGAATTCATTATATATTATGTCATTTCTTTTGTGGAACTCTTTTGTCAATCTATGAAGTTTTTTTATCAGACGTTTGAAGATTCGAATGTTAGTCTCAAAATTAAAATTAAAATGCGACATATTATTATTTATCCAGTGTTCCAGTCATTAAGAATTTAAGCTAGCTTTGATGATGATCGATGACATTTCCAGATTTATTGTTTTTTTTTCAAGTTTTCGACAAAAAATACAAACAACAAAGTAGGATTTATTTTTATAACGATAACAACTTTCTTGTCGAAACATTTAGACTTTTTATAAAAAACATGTGTACAAATTCATGATACCACTCAATGCTTAACATTTATATCCACACAAGAACCTAATTTCCCAAAAAAAACCTTCATGAACCTAACAAATACGAGCAAAAACATTAACACCATAATTAAACTGAGCATATCTTGGCCGAACAAAGAGCTTGTCCCATATCAGGGCTATAAATAAATAAATTAGTCGGGCCATTTGCGAGCCGCGGTCGGCTGACCACGAAGTTACACTTAGAGCACGCTTGGGGTGAATATACGTAAGTTAAGGGCCACATTGTGTATAATATCAACTGGACAACGGATTACGAAGAAAAAGGAAGTTTGGATAAGAAATTTTTCGTTTCGTTTTTTTTATTGCCTATTTTAGTTGATACGTTGTTAGTTGATTTGTATTGATTGGTGGCAAAAAATCGTTCATACTTCGTGAAAAATCGTTAATGACAAAAGAATTTGCTAGGTTAATGAAATTCGTCGATGATAAAAGAATATGAATAATGCTGAAGGTTTATCTAATGAAAGAACTGAAATTACCTACATTTAGTCGCAGTCATCATGTGCATCATGTGAAACCTGTTTTCAGACGTAACGATTTTATATTAATTTTAGATTTTATCTACCAGATCAAGTCAAACAGACGTATGGTTGTATGTTAATCTCCAAAGGATTTATTATCTACTAAGTACTTAACCTAAACCTGCCGTGCCATTTTTTAGTGACTAACGGACCTCGGTCATTTTTAAATTAATTTTAAAATATCGAGGAAACGTGTTATGCCCGGTTTACATTATTCCAGTCCAGTGATCTAGCGAGAGTCCAGCACTGGACTGGATCTGCTACGTTTACATTATTCCAGTTATTTAGAAGCCGTTGAAGTGTGAACACTACAGTGACAATGATTTCAGGAAGAGATCAGTTTTGAAAATGTTTTAAACGTGGTCAATCACTCTTGCTACAAGAAGTTATTAATGAGGTTGATAAGGAACTAAAAGAAAGGAAGGGATTTGGGTGAGAAATTGGATCAGCGAAAGACATCAAAAACGAGGGTCAGTAATGCTTTTGCAAGAACTGAAGGTAGAAGATTCCAATGAATATAGACTGGCATTGAGAATGACAGCAGAAAACTTTTTTCTTCGCAAAAAAAGGTCCGGAAAAACAACCAACATGTGTGTACTTCGTCAGCACTGGAATGGCACTGGATTGACCGTCTACATTATTCCAGTTGCACTGGATTGATCGCACTGGACTAAAAAGAAGACCTCGAATCCAATTACTGGACTGGAATGCTTACTGGATTCAGTTCATTCCAGTGCCGGTTTAAATTTTTCCAGTAAGCAATCCAGTACTGGTCTAGATCGCTAGACTGGAATAATGTAAACCGGGCATTAGCCTCGAAATTAAGGAATTAGAAAATTTTGTTCATTGCTAAAGTACCTACTACCATCCACCATCATCATCAAAAAATATAAAGTAATATTATGTGAACGTTATGCACATACGATTTTTATTTTATTTATGACTTGAATATATGTAACAAAATCTTACTTCGCAAATCTTAATAGTCCTGCAAAACTATTTACTTCCTACCAGTGCTTCTCTCAAAAACAAATACCAATTAGCCACATAACAGATTTTATGTATTTAATGTTAACCAACCATTGATTAAACTTTACTTTTATGTCTACTAAGATACATTTTAATACATTGGTCAGTGCAAGGCTCACAAAACATCGTACCCACATAGTATTGTTATATCAATCCAAAATATCTTTAAATAAATGATGCAATAATGATATTATATAATTGAAAATCATTTCTGCAATCGTGATATGCTATCTTAGATCATTGTATTGTAAAGTAAACCTTAAGTAGAAAGATAGAAGATACATATTTTCATTTATGTGAGGTAGATATGGACAATGCTAGTAATTAGGTTTATAAAGGTAACTAAATGATATTGAGTAATTTCGTATTTTTAAAGTGAATACAGAATTTACTTCGTAGGTACTATTTACTTTTATAGTGTGTTAACATTGCTATATATATATATCTATTTTAATTTCCCTAATAAATACAGCCTTTACCTTTTTGTGTATTTTTTTAAACAGTAAAAGGAAGTAATTTTATGAAGTTTTAAAAAAACATCATAATAGTTAAAATAACTTAAGCCGGTCAAGAGCGAGCAGGACTCGCGAAAATGAGTCTAAGAAAACCGGCTATATCACTAAAAAAATTGTGAAAACCAGAATATCATCACGTAAGAAAAAATTAAATGATTACTTATCACGGTTCGTGAGATATAGTCTGGTGTACTAAGTAAGGACAGACAGTGGAACTTCAGAAATAGGTTTCTGTTTGATTCTATGGCTAGGTACGGCACCCTAAACAGATTTGTCTGAGAACTCGGGTTCCCAGAGGCCTCTTTAAGTAGTATTTTAGCAGCGTATGACAGCGGCAACTTAAACTTGCTTAACTCACCTGCATTTATTTATCAGGAAAACATACCTACAATAGTCAAGATTAATATTCATGCTAAACACTATCTCATTCTGACTTCCACCAAGGCTTTAAATCGAGACTTTTAAATTGACAATAAAAATAAAATAGTAAAACTAACTAATATTATATTATTGTGTTAATTTGACGTATGATATTCAGTAATTTTAATCTCTTTTGCTAACCAATATTTATTAATCACGTCTGCGGTGCAGGATGTCAGGAGAGCCGAAATAAAGATAGAATATTCAATTAAAGTCTGACTTAACTGAGAAACAGCCTAAAATTGACTGGTAGGTAACGCCTATAATTATGGCGGCTTTAAGTTCACCTTGTGTACCACAATAGTACATGATAGTTTAAATAAAAAAAAACATAATATTTTCCCACGTTTTTATAAACTCACTATCTTGTTTGTTTGTATGTTTGTTTGTTTGTATGTTTGTTTGTATGTTTGTTTGTATGTTTGTTTGTTGTTCCGGATGGATTTTTGCAACTCAATTTTGGGGCACTTCCCGATAAGCTATCAGGCTGACATTTTCAGGGTAGCTTCAAACCCGATGACAATACAGTTTAAAACTATAAAAGCTATCAAAATTTGTATTCTTGTGTAAATGTAGGTATTTATATTCTTTAAATCTATTAACATTTATTGTTATTTACTACTACAGTAAGATGGTCAGGTCACAAAATAGTTTGTTGTACACGGGTATCGAAACGTGACATACCTTGCTGCAATACCTATCTGGTTAACTATCTATCCATGCAATAAATAAACACATTATCATTTATTCCTAGTGGACAGTGGTATCACAATCTCAAAAAAAAAGTCATTCAAAAAATACATTTTGATCGTTATCATAAAAGATAACAAACGTGTGAATTTTATTGTTTTTAGTGTTCCTAAAAATATTTGTATGCCATTATAATTTGTTATAACAGACAAAACAATATGTAATTAGTAATGTTAATTGTTTCATGTATTAAATAATAAGATATACGAAACGAAACAAAAAAATATATAGGGCCATTGTGATTTTACAAATAAATTATCTTTGTCTGGAAAACGTGAAAAAAAAAACTCGACTCGAAATCCTTAGATACCTCTGTCCAACCGAGGAACAGACGCCGATACACACAGGCTGGTATTTTATGATAAACGTTGAAGAAATAGATTAACTGACTAATGACTGACTGATTAATGACTTCACTAGCCTAAACATATATGTTATAAAAAGGTTTTTGACTAAATCCAATAAATTTAATCTATTTACTCCGTCAGACAGATTTCAAAAAAATATATGATAGAATAATATGCAATTTTCATTTCATCACATCATTAAAAGTAAGAAATTATTCCTACATCTTTGACAGTCGTTACAGGTAGTCAGAAGCTTGAAAAGTCTGACAGCCAGTCTAACCAAGGGGTATCGTGTTGCCCAGGCAACTGGGTTGAGGAGGTCAGATAGGCAGTCGCTCCTTGTAAAACACTGGTACTTAGCTGAAACCGGTTGGGCTGGTAGCCGACCCCAACATAGATGGGAAAAGGCTAGGCCGATGATGATTAAAAAGTAAGGAAGATTAAGTAGCCCTTATGGTAGTAGGAGCTAGCTGATCACCGCGTACAACAGCGTACTGGTAAGTTGTGACTTCACACGATATGTTAAATCACTTTGTCACTTTCATCTTTTGTTTCCGAAATGAAAGAAACAGACGTATCCAATACCATTTGGAAATCTGTCTGTCGGAGTAAACAGATTTCTTTTGTCGAATACCTTATTCTGGTGTTTGACGTCATTACGATTAGATTAAATTTGATCTTGATTATGATTATAAATTATGAGTGTCATATAAATACGATTGTTTAGATTTTTTCTTTATATGAGGCTTTAATTCAGTAAGTATAATGGCGTTTTACAATAATTATTTCCATTTAAATTATAATCTTACAAGTGTAACTGTGTTCGGTTGTTATATTCCATAAGCAAACCTCTTTTACCTAATAAGGAATCTATTTTCTGTATTATCTGAAAAAATACCTTTGCTTTAATAAGAGGAACAAAAAATAATCTAATATCTCATGTCTATTCTTGTCTGTCCTTAAATTATACAATACTCTACTAAATTAGTCTTCCATGAAACAGAAAAATATTTGTCTAAACATACGTGAATACAACGTACTAATTTGAATTTAATTAAAATGATTTAATGTTCACATTTTGACATTTTGTTTTTGTAACTAATCTTTATTTTTAGATATTCAGAAGGAAACACAACTCCACCCGTCATGTCTGCGGCGGCTTCAGCTCTGGGTACAATGCAAACCGTGCAAACGGCGTTGACTGTTGTGCATACATTGGCACTTACCGCCTGGCGCATCCCATCAGACTGTCCTATAAGCAGTAAGTAGCGCGGTCGTTATTTTATTTCATCATATCCCATAATTTTCGAATTCCACTGGTCTCATTATTTCATGACTGGATTCAAAGTGCTTCCGTGATCTTCCATTTTCAATCAGATCAAATTTCTTGAACTCTTTGTGTCTCGGAAGATGTACTTTTTTATTTTTCTGATTTTTTTTACTTTATTTCCAGCTTCATTCTCATTCATAATTATCATTATATTGAATTAGTAATCGCACTCAGCTTAGAATTGGTGTTTTACAGCAAAACATGACGTGTGACTTGAATATAAACTTAATAAAAAAATCGTACAGCTGTTTCTGAGACTGGGACGTTGTTAGTTCATGGAATGGTACCGATTTAAATTTATGCTTCTTTTGCAGATGGCAGCTCGTACGACTTTATTGTCATTGGAGGTGGTACTGCAGGGTCTGTTCTTGCAAACAGACTGTCAGCTGACGAAAATATTAATGTTTTGCTACTTGAAGCAGGCGGCTATGCACCATTGGAATCTGAGGTACGGCAGTGTTTTTAACCATAAAAAGAAACTTATAAATTTTTCTACCCTTAAAAATTGATCCGTTGAAGAATATTTTTATCAGATTTAAAATAAACAGATCTAAACACACGGAGTGTATACAAAACAGTCGGTTCACTTGTTACAGATTGTTTGTTGAAAAAGATTGTTACAGAAATAAACAGTGAAAACATGAAATCCCCATTTTTTGGATGTTTTTATAAATCACTGATCTTTGTTTGCAGCTACCAGGCCTGTTTCCGCTATTACCCAGCACGGCTTACGACTTTAATTTCACATCAGTGAATGACCACTACACTGGGCAAAACCTTCAGAATGGTCAAGTCGAACTGACACAAGGCAAAATGTTAGGAGGTAGTGCAGCTAATCACCATATGATACACGTGCAAGGAGACCCTCATGACTACGACCAGTGGGCAAAGATCTTGGACGATGACACTTGGAGTTACAAAAATGTTCAACCTTATTTAAGAAGACAAGAAAATTTGACCGATCCAGGTCTGCTCGATTCTGAGTATGCAGACCTGCATGGTACTGACGGTTATTTGAAAATAGCAAGAGATGAACAATCAGCTAACATTAAGTATTTAGAAGCTTACGAAGAACTCGGACATAACATTGTAGAAGACACATCTTCGGAGATTTCATCCCTTGGTTTTACCCAGCCTCTACTCAACGTTGTTGATGGTATCCGACAGACTGGAGCGGTCGGTTATCTTGGAGCAGCCCAGACTCGAAAGAACCTATGCGTTGCATTGTCTACTACGGCAACAAAGATACTGATCAAAGATGGTGTTGCGGTTGGGGTACAAGTTCTTACGTCTTACGGCAAAACTAGCAAGTTGTATGCAAAGAAAGAAGTAATTGTGTCTGCCGGCGCTATCAATAGCCCAAAGCTGCTGATGTTGTCCGGCATCGGGCCTAAGACACACCTTGAGTCATTAGGTATCGAAGTCGTAGCAGATTTGCCTGTTGGACAAAACTTCATGGACCACCCATCTGCTGTAGTCGTATATCAAATGGAAGCCAACTCTGATCCTTTACCTGCTGTAAACCCTCACGTGTTTCCAGTACCCATTACAACTGGTTACGTAGCGCTCGATCCAAAACAGCCGTACCCAGACTACCAGGTAATCAACTTAGTATTTCCGCACGACGCTGCTGCTCTGTTGCAACTTTGTACAAATGTTTTTAAGTATACTCATGAAGTGTGTGACAAATTCTTTGCCGCGACCAGTGGCAGATCAACACTCTTTGTGGTGAACAATCTCATGATGCCAAAGTCCCGTGGTGAGATAAAACTTGCGAGTGCAGACCCTTCTGCTCAACCACTTATTTATACAGGCACATATACAAACAAAGACGACTTGGACCTGATGGCAAGAAGTTTGGAAGATTTTGACAGGGTGTTAAACACAACGTACTTTAAGAGCGTAGGAGCTTCACGAGTCGACTTAGGAATTTGTTCTGATTTATCTGGATTGGAATTCTGGGAGTGTTATGCATTGGAAATGTCTGCTACAATGTGGCACTATGCGGGAACTTGCTCTATGGGTTCAGTACTAGACACTCGGTTGCGCGTTAAAGGATTGCAGAATCTAAGAGTGGTAGACTCCAGCGCGATGCCAACTGAAGTGAGTGGCAATATCAATGCTGCAGTAGGTATGATCGCAGAACGAGCGTCGGACTTCATTCTTGATACCTGGAATATTTTACACTAAATGATAATAGCGATAAGAGTAACAACACAAATTTCGTATTTAGGTAATGTAAATAAATCTATTCAAATGGTCTACTTGTTTATTTATTAATATTAGCTTTTATATGAACAACTAATGACTAAGGTTCTACTTAACTTACTAATTCACTTTGGATAATCACAACATCTTGTGGACTTTGCTATGAAGTTACAAAAAAAATTGTATATTGCATTTATTTTATCTATAGTCGTTAACTGATGGGCAAAGTACTTATAATTATCTTGATAACAGGCTAACTTACGTGACCTCTATTTTATCATCCTTTTTCTTTGATATCAGTCAGTATTTTAAGTATTTGTTAAGAATATTTAAAAGAGATTTGTCCCGAAAATAAGATTCTATTAGTAAACAATTCGAACCCAGAACATACACACTTTAGGCGTTATCATATTAGGCTCAACCTCATTACGATTTTTATTTAATATGAAATTCTACTTCCCAAACTTAGTTTGTACTTTTGTCTTACAGAATTTAGCTGGATTCCATCCTTTGTCATAAAGAACTGTGATTTCTCTTCTCACTAAAAAGATTCAAAATTATTTGAAAGGCAAAGGCTGAAGACTTTCAGAGAATAAGGTGACACTAAAGCATTCACAATTCGTCTACCAAACACAGTAGGTAAGAGTTTTGCTACATAAAATAGTGGATAGGTAACTTAGGTAGTCAATGTTGTCATTTGTAATGCATAATAACAATCAGCGGTCCTAACAACGTCATGCGCCCTCATAATTACCTAACTATATTTAAACATACCGTCTGTTATCAAACAACAATTAAGAAAATATGATAGACATGATAAAAACAGGATAGTGCTTGTCAATTAACATCTTTTGATCAGGACATGATAAACTATTGAAAAAATAAATAAGTTGCGGTTTTGGCGTAACTAAGTGAATTCTAAAATCTTTCAGGAACGTAATGTGTAATTTTTTTCAAGTCCTTAGCTTAAGGTATCTATACTCTATACTAATATATAAAGCTGAAGAGTTTGTTTGTTTGTTTGAACGCGCTAATCTCTGGAACTACTGGTCCAAATTGAAAAATTCTTTTTGTTTTGAGTAGTCCATTCATCGAGGAAGGCTTTAGGCTATAAATCATCACGCTGCTACTAATAGGAGCGAAGATACAATGGAAAATGTGAAAAAAAACAGGGCAGGTATAAATCATAACTTATATCTTCTACCCACGGGGACGAAGTCGCGGACAACAGCTAGTCATTAACAAAAACCAAATTTATGAAAATATTAAAACATAGGTATATACTGATTTACATCAGGTTTAAGAATGTTTTTTTTCATACATCTAAGTTCGAAATTCAAAAACTAGAAAGTTCAAGATAAGATTGCATTAATGCACATTATGTTAACATCAAGAATGATATTGTGCCTAATAACCAGTAATTGGAAAATAACCAATCTTGATGATTTACTATTATCAAACCAATAAATCAAAATTATCGGTGCATGAAATGATTACAGAGAACATAACCCCAAAAACACTAATAAAAATCAACGATTTAACGAACGGACAGCCGAGTGGTTGAGGTCCAACTGAGTGCGACGTGTCGGGGAGTCTTGTGCAAGTAACTTGAATGATTGTGAAACCTCCGCGACAGAAGGATGAAAT
Organism: Trichoplusia ni; assembly: GCF_003590095.1. Lineage (NCBI taxonomy): Eukaryota > Metazoa > Arthropoda > Insecta > Lepidoptera > Noctuidae > Trichoplusia > Trichoplusia ni. The sequence goes on along the minus strand of NC_039484.1, from coordinate 11,235,611 downwards.
TCTTTACATGAGGAGTTGACAAAAAAAACTAATACTCGCCACAATGAAAACTAATAATTCGTTTAATAATCAAAGAATTATCCATTTATTTGATACAAAAGCCAAAAGGTTGGAGGAGATTGTAGATGCGTGAGGTATCTTTGATATGTTAAAGTATTGGGTATTCTTTAGTAATTAGCTGCATTCATAGGGGTGTGGGGATTGGGGAGGGGGAGTGGTGTCGTCCAGGATATACCTCCTAAAGGGAAAATATGCGGAAACTTATAGTTTTTGAGATTTTTTGAAATTTAGTTTTGAGGTTATTAGTGTAAAAACGGTGTTATCTGCTCGGTCGTGAGAATTAACCTCAAAACTTTAATTTAAGATTTCTCAAAAACGACACATTTCCGCACAAAAACACTTAATATTATAACTTGGAGTTTCATTGCCTATTAATTAAAACCAAAAATACCCAGTAATTCGTGCAGCACGTTACTAAAGTCAACCCAAGTATTTTGTAGTAGCTATGTAATCATAAGGAATTGCAAGTTCTCGGCTGCTTGGCTGTAGCGTAGTCAGTAAAAAAACCATAATAATATGAATCACAAGAACTATAATCAAACGAAACATTATTGAATCACCCGTATTCATTTCTCAAACGAAACAGTTTTGACCACAGAAATCTAAATAACAAGGTAATAGAAGTGCCAACGCCGCGTGACCTTGTCGCCACACTGGTGTCTTGGACGACACCAGCGCGCGAACTTACGCTCAGTCGCTCGCGGAACGTTGTCACAGCAAGAACCACTAAAAATGGTGTTTTGCGGCGTTTCTCAGGCTGGAAATTCATCTGCATCGTGTAATAACATAAATAAATAGATAACATTTTATCGGTAAGTAAATTATTGCAGTAATATTGATGTTATTGCAAAATTAAATTTCAAAACATAACCTTCATTATAAACCATATGAATATCGCACCATCCTGCAACAATTGCATTCTTTACTAACCATTGCCTCTGCAGTAAGAGACTTACGGAAATGCACCGTTGTAAAAAGAGAAATGTATAACGAAAAATAATATTTTCAATACGATCGTATTTATAGTGGTACGGCCGCACAAAACTGTCGGAAATAGTGATGTGGTTAAGTGCGGACAAATTATCCAAAATGAACATTGTATACGAAAAGTAACAATTTTAATAGTCGTTCGTTTTTGTGAACATATTATTGAATATATTTTTATTTCAGAATCCCGCAGGATGCAAATAAATACAAAAGACAAGTGGATGACTACCACGGGTAAACGAAATTGGTACCCTACAACTTAGGCCGAATATACACTATGAAATTAGTTGCATGCTTGATAACTTGCCGCCCGCCGCCGCCCGCGCCCTTCTCCATTTTTATGGCTCGGACCGCGCTCGCAACTGAATGTTTAAAAAAGTACGCCATGCGCTATAGCATAGCATTGAATAAAACTTGCAATTTAAATTTATCCAAATCTCATAAATACCTATTTTTTCATTATGAACGTTTACTAGTCATTCGATACATGAACTGGGCTGCTTTTGTAAGACGACTAAAAAGTCACCGTATAAACCAAACCTACCTAGGTACCAAGTATTTCCTAATAATATTTTTTTTTGTCAACCGACAATTAGCGATTTTTTTTTTTGTAAGTAGGTACATATTATAATGTAATCCATAGAAGAATACAACAAAAAACATTATCACTCATAATTTCGTCTTTCATTATATTTCGGATCCGTAGTCAATCCCTAGTGTAGTTTACGTAATCACTACAACTAATGCAAAAAAATGCAATGACTGTGTGAGTTAGTGAATCCATACAACGACAAAGTCAACCTTATTGCATTAGACGTACGGCCTAGTGTTGTTTGCTTGGTCTTCTCGATGTTAATGTTTGCGTGATTGCGTAGTTATTAGCTGTGAATGTGTTGAAGCCCCGCCCACCGGCGACATGCGTTTCGATAGATCGCCGCGGTGTATGCCATTTCTATTACCTTGTTATTTAGATTTCTATGGTTTTGACTCATAATGGTGCAGTGTTGCAATTGATGGCTTCGCTATAGGTGTGTAATAATGTTTTGAATTTTACTTAAGGACTTTCTACATGACTGTTACTTTCTTTGTATGTGTAATATTTTTTTGGAGGAGGATTTGTATTGTTCAGAAGGATTACCATGGCAACGGTACTCAAATTTCAAAAGAAATAACAAGGTTGGGTTTTCGACAGTAGCAACCTCACCATTTCACAATTTTAAAAAATGTGTATTTTTTATAAATACTTACGTCAAATAATGAAAGTTCAATAGCTAAGCAAAGTAGACGGGTTTGAATCCGCTCCGTTTAAGTTACAGAACAGTCGCAGGATTAACGTATTTCCGGTTGACTGTTCCTTTGAGATCTTATCTCTGTTCTTTAGTGATGAGACACACTGGTTGCCAGAACGAGCAATAACATTTGGCTTGTTTGACTCGGATTTTCGAATGTTTACCGCGAGGAAAACCTAAGTGTTAAAGTGCAAGATATAGTAAAATTTTGATCCAAGTATAGCATAAATATAATTTTGTATAATTTATAAAGCTATGTTTTAGGTATTTGTGTCTCGTCATGAAAGCGACACCCAATGATAACTAGAGATCGCGAGTATTTTTCAGCCAAAAATGTTTACTTCTCGACTCAACAGTATGACACATAAATCTAAAGATTATTTTCTTTTTATTTCTACCCTCTTCCGCGTCCGGGATCTATGGAAGCCTCCTAACTTGTGTACCCAGGTCTCTTTTGTACCAACTCTTTAATCACTCGTATTATCATAAAATTTTAATTTTTTTTCGTGATTTTTACTAACATTAGACATTTATTTTCTTTGCAGAAATTTTTTCTTTTTACCATTTTTTTTTTGCAATATGTATGACACCTTATGTTTTTGACTAAAACTTAAAACTAAACTAGCCAAAAAATTCCCGATCGGCGTAAGCGTTTCACGGGTTCGGTCGATCTTGAGTTGTAAAAAGTGTCACTAACACGACTTTAGGTATAAACATTGTCTGACATCCATCAAGCAGGATTAAGAATTTAGTCAGGTGAGATTAAATCAGAGTAAGTATTTGCCCGTGTTAAATAAGTGGGACTATACGCGATTTTAGATAAGTTGTAATATAAATTTTATCAGATCTTATCATCATCTTATTTGGTAAATAAGTAAATTCTTATGATTCATAACGAGGAGTGAGGTAAGTTAAAACAAAAAAAACATCACCTTTATCAATTTAATGGCATCAATTACAACAAAAGCATTTTAAATACAATCGATTTATTTGTAATTTAGTGCGATATGTTCCAGGTGTCAAGAATGAAGTCCGACGCTCTTTCTGCGATCATACCCACTGCGGCATTAATATTACCGCTCACCTGCATCGGCATCGCACTTGAGTCTACAACCCTTAGATTCTCCACTCCTTTAACGCGCAGTTGAGTATCTAGTACTGAACCCATAGAGCAAGTTCCCGCATAGTGCCACATTGTAGCAGACATTTCCAATGCATAACACTCCCAGAATTTCAAATCCGATAAACCAGAACAAATTCCCACGTCGACGAGTGACGCATCCACGCTCTTAAAGTATGTTGTATTAAGCACCCTATTGAAGTTTTCCAAACCTCTGGCCATCAGGTCCAAATCATCCTTGTTCGTGAAGGTTCCAGTATAAATAAGTGGTTGATCGGTAGGATTTGCACTCGCAAGTTTTATCTCACCACGAGACTTGGGCGTCATCAGATTGTACACCACAAAAAGTGTTGATCTGCCACTAGTCGCAGCAAAGAATTTGTCACATACTTCGTTAGTATATTTGAAAACGTTGGCACAAAGTTGCAACAGGGCAGTAGCGTCGTGGGGAAATACTAAGTTGATTACTTGATAGTCTGGATAAAGTTGTTTTGAGTCGAGCGCTACGTAACCAGTTGTAATGGGTACTGGAAAATCATGAGGATTTGCAGCAGGCAAAGGATCAGTGTTGGCTTCCATTTGATATACGACTACAGCAGATGGATGGTCCATGAAGTTTTGTCCAACAGGCAAATCTGCTACGACTTTGATACCTAATGACTCAAGGTGTGTCTTGGGCCCGATGCCGGACAACATCAGCAGCTTTGGGCTATTGATAGCGCCGGCAGACACAATTACTTCTTTCTTTGCATACAACTTGCTAGTTTTGCCGTCAGACGTAAGAACTTGTACCCCAACCGCAACACCATCTTTGATCAGTATCTTTGTAGCAGTAGAAAACAATGCGACACATAGGTTCTTTCGTGCCTGGGCTGCTCCAAGATAGCCAACTGCTCCGGTCTGACGAATACCATCAGCTACATAAAGTAAAGGCTCATTAAAGCCAAGAGATGACGTCTCTGAAGATACGTCCTCGACAATTTTATGTCCAAGTTCTTTGAAAGCTTCTAAATAGTTAATATTAGCCAATTGCTCATCTCTTGCTACTTTTAAAAAGCCATTAGTACCATGAAGTTGTGAATACTTAGAATCGAGCAGACCTGGGTCAGTTAAATTTTCTTGTCTCTTTAAATAAGGTTGAACGTTTTTGTAACTCCAAGTGTCATCGTCCAAGATCTTTGCCCACTGGTCGTAGTCATGGGGGTCTCCTTGCACGTGTATCATGTGGTGATTAGCTGCACTACCTCCTAACATTTTGCCTTGTGTCAATTCGATTTGACCATTCTGAAGATTCTGCGCAGTGTACTTATCATTCACTGATGTGAAATTGAAGTCGTATACTGTGTTGGGTAGTAGTGGAAACAGGCCTGGTAACTGCAATCAAATTTAAAAATGCAAACAATCAATTAAATCTCTTTGTGATTTTTAGTTCAATATTGTATCGGTTGAGTTTAAATTGGATACAAAATATTTCTTATTTAAGAAATTCTATGCATGTTATCTTACCTCTGATTCCAATGGAGCATATCCGCCTGTTTCAAGTAGTAAAACTTTAATGTTTTCATTAGCTGATAGTCTATTGGCTAGAACCGAGCCCGCTGTGCCACCCCCAATGATAATAAAGTCGTACGAGCTATCATCTGAAAAAAACAATAAATTAGTCAATCAAATATCTGTCATATGTTATTCAATTATACACAAATGCCATGCACGTAGTTTTAGTTAGATGATGCTACGGTGTCTTTCTCATGATTTAATTTATGGAATGAAATAATGAAATGCATTTCACTATAAATGGAATCATGGCACGATACATCAAATAATCTATATTTAGGGTAAAACCCAAAAAAGCATCGATCGACCAAGATAAAAGTGTATCAATGTCACATAATCATACATTTTGCATTGAATCCGGTCGACGCTTGCACAGGAAAGAACAGCGGTAACATAACGGTTCCGTGTATGATTATGACAGTGACATCTATATCTGTACTAATATATAAAGCTGAAGAGTTTGTTTGTTTGTTTGAACGCGCTAATCTCAGGAACTACTGGTTCGAATTGAAAAAATATTTTTGTGTTTAATAGACCATTCATCGAGGAATGCTTTATTCTATAAACCATCACGCTGCGACTAATAGGAGCGTAGATACAATGGAAAATGTGAAAAAAAGACAGGGCAGGTATAAATCATAACTTATATCTTCTACCCACGGGGACGAAGTCGCGGACAACAGCTAGTAATCTAATAAAGTAAATTAAGTGCCATGCTACTTACTGCTGATAGGGCAGTCTGATGGGAAGTGCCAGGCGGTGAGTGCCAATGTATGTAATACAGTCAACGCCGTTTGCACGGTTTGAATCGTACCCAGAGTCGCAGCTGCAGCGGACATAGCTAATGAAGTCGTGGTCAGTTCTGAAAACTAAAAAATAATCAATATTTAAGAAATGTGATGTACAATGTGATATGTTTTATAAATGAACAAAAGCCAAACCCTACAAGCCTTAGAATTAATTATCAAAAAGTTCCACAACTTTTTTTGGTATTTGAACCAGTGGCGAAGGCTCCATACAACTCGATACCTAACGGCTTCCCTTTCGAAATATAGCAAATACTAGTGTCTATTATTTTTCATTATCATTTAAACAAATTAATAATTTAAGAAGTTATAGTACAGATATATATAACAATTGCTTTTAAAAATTACTATAAAAAAAATCCGCCTACCATTTTACACCGCGCAATAAATCTCGCTCACGCACAATTAGTCATCGTTAGTAAAGACTAAGGTAACGCGTAAGGCGAAACAGGAATCCAGTACATAGTTTCTATTGCAGCGATCGTGACCTTGACGTCACAAAGCCAGCCAATCTTTGGAGTTAGTTAGCCGCAATTTTTCGAGTTATAGGGACGGAGAGATACGCCAGAACGAGATAGAATGATAGTTTCATTTCACTTTGGGTTCGCGGTCATTTATCTGTCAAGACCATTTGCATTTGATTCGATATATTAGTATCATAATTTAAAATTGTTCATGTATCATTGTTGAAATTTTTTTATTTGTGTAAACAAGAGTGAATTAGTGATAGTTTTGTGTCGTGTCGGTGCAGTGTAGTGCAGTTTAGAGGTATCGTTTGGCAGTCGTCTATTTCAGTTTGTTTTAGTTCGTAGTTTTAATAGAAGCAGTTGTTATTTAAGTAGTAATTTGTTATAATAGGGTATCTTCGATAGCATGGCGGCATTAGCGAACGTAGAATGCTGTCTGACAGATTATTTGTTGACTGAGGAAACATCCTTTTCAAAGTTGAGTTTTGAAAATAAAAAACATGTAATTCATTTACCGTTTGGCCGTTTGGCCGTGCTCGCTCTGACATGATTATTTTATTATAAACGACGCGATGGGTTTTTCAAACATTTTAATAGTTCTTTTTACAACAAGTTTCCTTGGCTCACGGGAAGTTGTTATGTTGTTATGTTATGTCGTTCTGTTATTCTCAGATTCTAATAGCTTATGGAGCCACACGGGATTTAATGATATTAATAATCTTACAAATTCATCTAAAAACATGTTCAGACCGAAAAACCATATCCGTAGTTGTTTATCATTGCATGATTTCGGAAATCATAATAGGATAGATTTTTTTTTTGCTAATAAGCATGTAGTACATAGTAAGAATGCTAAAGAAAATTCATCGTACAAGATATAAGATACAAGTCATAGTAACTGGAATTCCCGCATCACAAGCAAGTAAGGTTTTTTTTTTAGTCCGGCTTCCCTTCTAAGAAAATTCACACTTCGCCACTGATTTGTACTTGAAGATGATAAATATTGTGATGTTGATATCTATTTTGTAAGTCTTAAAACATTATTAACATATCTGTAGAAAAGACTGTTGAAAATATACCTTTTTTTGTACATTTTATTTAATCTTTTCATTTTTTAAATCAAATGTTTTACAAATCTAGGAATAATTTAGAACAATTATGAGTAATGAAACAAAATAGTTAAGTAAATAAGGAAGAAATAAAATTATTACGTACCAAGGATTTTCCTGTATGCTGATGGCTATTTATGACTGATTATTAGTTGAATCTGCTGAGGAACTGAGAAATCTGCACTTTTTATAGTGCCGTCAAATAAACACTACCAAACTGTGTAAACATCTTGTTTCTATTTAAATCCTTAACCCTAAACTATCCACGAGTGTCTCGGTACACTTTTAACCCCAAGAACGTGCAAAATTGAAGAGTGTATAATAAATGTGAAAGGCTGCTTTATCTAACTTACTAATAAATAAAGCTAAAGAGTTTGTTTGTTTGTTTGAACGCGCTTATCTCAGGAACTACTGGTTCAAATTTCGTTTAATAGAGCATTAATTGAGGAAAGTTTTAGGCTATATTATTACGCTGCAATTAACAGAAGCGAAGATACAATGGAAAATGTGGCAAAAGCTGGGAAAATATTCATCTTCGAGGGATTCCGTTCAAAAATTGCTAACCTATATCTTCTAACGACGCGGACGAAGTCGCGGGCAACAGCTACTCTGATATATAACTATGGTCGACTGAATTCAAAGGTGTATGTAAACATGTGTAATATTATTAGTCTCACTTACTTTTTTTTTGAAGCCGGTATGTCTTGTCGTCCTCGCCTTCCTTCTAACTTTTACTACTTACTGCCAATCACTGATAGTTGCTATTTATCCGAAAATAGAGCCTCTCCCTCCCGATTGGGTATTTGACTAAAACATATTATTGGTAAAGGTATTATTTTTATACTAGCTGTTGCTCGCGACTTCGTCCCCGTGGACGTGGACATAAGTTATGATTTATACCTGCCCTGTTTTTTTTCACATTTTCCATTGTATCTTCGTTCCTATTAGTCGCAGCGTGATGGTTTATAGCCTAAAGCCTTCCTCGATGAATGGTCTATTCAACACAAAAAGAATTTTTCAATTTGGACCAGTAGTTTCTGAGATTAGCGCGTTCAAACAAACAAACAAACTCTTCACCTTTATATATTAGTATAGAAGTATAGATGACAAGAACATTTAAATTTTATTGGAACTCGTTTCTTTTTTATTGACGTAATCTATACTAATATATAAAGCTGAAGAGTTTGTTTGTTTGTTTGAACGCGCTAATCTCAGGAACTACTGGTCCAAATTGAAAAAATATTTTCGTGTTGAATAGACCATTCATCGAGGAAGGCTTTAGGCTATAAACCATCACGCTGCGACTAAAAGGAGCGAAGATACAATAGAAATTGTGAAAAAAACAGGGCATAAATCATAACTTATATCTTCTACCCACGGGGGCGAAGTCGCGGGCAATAGCTAGTGTATTCTATTAATATAATTTGTAGTCAATATTATTTCAACCGTTTCAAGTATTTGATCATAACCTTGTAAATGCGATATTTACATTTGAATTTTAATTAAGATGGCGTCGTGTTAACTTTGTTTCAAGTGCTCGAAACGGATAAAAATAAAGTTTACTTATCTTTCTATAAACTCGTGCCAGAAAATTATAGTTCTAAAACGAATTCTGAATATGGAATAAAAAAAACTTCCCACTTCGAACATTTATTATAATTATACCAAACTCATCGTCTCGTCATCATTTCATATTTTATTTATAACTACAAGAATAATGTATGTAGTTGAATAAACCCCAATCCCAGTTTCATTGATTATCATTTCCGCGTTTTCAAAAAAAGCGTTATTCGACGTAACCGGTACGAATATTTATTTAAAAGCATACATATAGACCGGTTCAAAGAGAAAAAAAAACAAGTTTTAAGTCACTGGATACTTACGACTTAACATTATTGCCCATCAACATTAAATGTGAAATAATTCTTGTAACAATGGTTTTGAAAGAGCTAAACAATTACAACCCTCTGTTATAAACCAGATTTACAAACTTCTGTTATCTAACGACAAACGCGATATTGATGACTTCATTTTTTTTTAAAGATAAAAAGTACTAACTATGCTATTTATAGAAAATACTCCATCATCTGTACGTAGGTGAAGGGTCTTTGTAGGAGTTCGTAGGTTTTGTAGTAAAGGAAAAGCAATTGACACGGTTAAAAACATTGTAATGCCTTAAAATATTTACAAGTACTTGATAATTAATGACTGATGTGAGGATCTGTGTTACAATAAATACAAAGTGGTCATTTCTTGCGATTTCCTCCTCCTAGGCAAGAGAATATAAGGTTAGTCGATATCATGAGATCCAACTCGAGACAAGATGAATAAACAATTTTTATTAGCCTAAGATGTGTTGTGGTTATACATGACATGATTTACAAGATGAAAAACAATTTGTATTCTTAATAACCTAAGCCTAACTTTACACTTTACCAAGATCACTACGATTTTCACTTCACATCACTGTAATGTGCAAGACAAACTTTGGACACCAATTTTCGATCCCTGGGGTTATAGGAAAAAGTTATCATCGAGCTGTGTGGAGCCCATTAGGACTGACGCCTGCCGGGCCAGTGGAATTGTCTGAAAGGGTCTCTGTAGCCCTTGTACGCAAAGAGCTAAGGAAGAGAGGAGGTTATATAACTTATCCAGTGTCCACAAGACCTCTTGATATATTTACACATTCTCTGCTCGGGCCTTGTTCCACAAAACTCTGATCATCGTATCAAAACTGCTGTAAATATTGGAGTTTTTCAACTTCGTGACATGTATAATATGATTATCTGTACTGTGCGTTCCGTTCAAGGTATTTTATACAGAACTGCTTTGAACTTTACTTCTGGATTAATAGAATTAGCATCGTAGTTAAGCTTGATAATATTGTTGTTGCGTTGGTATACAAATCTTGACGGTTTGTGGCTTGATAAAGTGGTTTTGTTTAAGTTTTACCACTCTAAAGTCTACAACAAATCCAAAATCGGTCTTCAGTTGCCGCTTGCCAAGGATGTTCAGTCTTCGATGACTCGCCAATCTTGATATTTCTTGATGTTCAAGTAAAGTAAAATTGTGTAAGTTATTCACGAACTCAGTGCGCCTATACATAGTCTACGATCAATTACGCTAATTGTCACCAAATAACAACATGCCATTTCGAAAGAAATCCGATGGTGTGAGAAAATTAAGTTATTCCTTGTACTTGCACGCACATCTTCTTAAATATTATGACTTTCTCTGTTCCGAAATTCCTCTACTTTGTTAATTTATCAAAAAAAGGAATATTAGTTCTTCCTGCTAACTTTTCCAATGATACATGCCTACTTGTTTGCTGCTGGTTTGTAAAATATATGAATTTATTAGCTTTTTGCTCACTAAAAAGTTTAGGCACCAGGCTGGTCCAAGCCTCAGCGTATATAGGCGGTGCTCTTTCAACTACGAGGCGGGTAAACTTACTAGCGCATTCAGTTAGGTTTTCTTCTGATTTCAGACACCGTAAACAATCAGGTGCTATAACAGATGTCACTTCTGTGATGCGGGTTTTTTTTGTCTGAAACTTCTATTGATCCATCTCAATACTACCATAATCAACAGAAATCAATCTCTTAATTTTTTTTGATGAGGCATGTTTTGTCATTGAGTTAATGAAAGTGCTGCTCCACAGAGGTTTCGAGTGACAGATACTAAGTATTTTTCTCCATTGGTGTCGACTTAGTTTTCTTGAATGAACATAATATGACAGAATCGCCTTGACTTCAACATTAGTCTTTATAATGTCTCTATATAATCCGCGCAGTTTGACTATAACATAATAATATTTAATTGTTTGCAACATGTGGTATTTCGATTGGGTTTAGAATAGAATAGATAAGATACTTTTCCCCCTATTTTTGTCATCCTTTAATATAGAAGCCTTCCAATGTATTTTGGCATATAACATGCTTTTTTTTTAAACTATTTTTGATAAAACGTCTCCCAAAAACAAGGACCAACAGACTTGAAAGTTACAAATTACATTTTGAAAATAGTTGAAATGCAATAAAACAAATCTATTATAAAGACGGAAAGGCGATCATAGAGACTACTCCCGTGGAGTCTACTCACAAATGTGGGTTATTTCGACAAATCATGTTTAAAACAGACGGTCTTTCAACTAACATTGACAACAAAATGGAAATTTAAGTTTGGATTAAATTTCCATTTTGTTGTTAAGCTTTGAAATGTAATATTTTTTACCAAGAAATAATAAATGAATCGAGAACGGCTGAACCGATTTTGCTATTTTTCTAGTCTTGAAATATTCATAAAAGTCCAGGGGAAGGTTGAAACGGTGATCATCATCACCATCATCAGTTTTAAATGTACATATTTCAATTGATCTAAAATAGATCTGGGTGTTTTTTTTTGTAGTATATTCCTAAAAATGAACCATGTTTTACATGAACGTCAACTAACTTTCTTTGACCATCAGACTTAAAACGTTTGTTAATTAATAAAATTCGTAAGGAAATCTCTTTTCCTTTCACTTTCAAAATTTACCTATCGATTTGAAACTCATATCAAGCAACAGGCTTGAAACGTATCCAAGAGGATTCGAAATGGGGACCTCTCTCAAAAGTGAGAGATCTTAAAACCAAATCAATCATGTTTGGAATATCCTTTTCATCACAATAATCCGAAACTTTTACATTCACCATCAGAGTTGATAGAATTTTGATCAATAGACTTTGTGAAGCAATCATTTTTCTCAAGAAGATCTATTCTTAAAAGGGTGAAATGTTACGAAAAGAAATCGTTAAGATTTAAAACGTTAAATTCATCTCACATGGACCAACAGATTCAAAATGAATCTCAATCAAAGAGGCAGTTATTTGGAACTCAAAAATCAAAACTGTATCCCATAGATTGACAACTCAAGACATTTTACTAATTTTACGACACAATATATTTTGAGACTCTATTTTAAAACACGACAATTCCAAAAGCAGCAAATAAGCTGATAATTTTCTCTCATCATGCGATCCTGTCTCAAAGGAACATCCCATTTTTGTAGTTCCTTAAATCTTATACACATGTTTAAAGTATTTGTAGAAATTTCAGTTTTTCGTTTTAAATAAATAACAGTAAAATTAGTCATTTAAGACGTTGAAAAGGAGGTTATGCAGCTAATCACCACATACACGTCCGAGGAGACCCTCATGACTACGACCAGTAGGCAAATATCTTGGACGATGACACTTGGAGTTACAAAAACGTCCAACCTTATTTTTACGCTTTTTTTGCAAACGTAAATAAATAATAATGTAAAAGATTACACTGTATTAAATTATTTGTAAAAGAGTAACTTATGGAGTTTCTTGCCGGTTTTTCTCCATAGGAATGACGTTTTGGAACCGTGCACCTAGAGTTTGAAAGTACCTGGAAAACCTGGAAATTTTGAAAGGAAGAAAAGATGGTGCAAGCATTGTGTGTATCTGGATTATGTATTTTAACATATACATTTTTTTGTACTGCAGCTAATCACCACATGATACTCGTGCGAGGAGATCTCGATAACTATCATTGCCATCGGTCAATGCGCAAAAATCTTTTACGATGACTCTTGTAGTTACAAAAACATTCAACCTTATTTAAAGAGACAAAAAAATTTGACTAATCCAGATCTGCTCGATTCTGAGTATGTTTGACCTTCGTGGAACTGACGGCTATTTGAAAACAGAAAAACATATTTTTAACGCCTGAAAAATTTTACATTAAATGACGTTGTTCGAATTAATTGTAGAGAAAATATTTTTTTTCACGGAATCCAAAAACACGATCAAGTGGGAGTGGGACCGAAGACACGAGTATTCTCAAAAATAGGTTAAAAAAAACAAAACAGTTTCTGAGACAAGTACAAATTGGAATCTTAGATTGACTCGTAATCGCACATTCATTTATGAAATATTTCATAACCAACTTCTATACACATCGAAAGACAGTTATTTAAAGCTTTTTTGCAATTAACACATTGCATACATTAAATCTCAAACCTTCTTCGGAAATCTCTACTCTAAAACACTATTTTGAATAAAAATCGTCCCAGGCGCATTAAATTGCCTTCATAAAAATTATAGTGATATCATAAATTTGAAATTTGCTTGTACTTTTGTTGTAGGATATACTCGATTTTGTTTTTGTAATTTAATATTTGCATATCAGCAAGAGAAATACATTTTCTAATAATAAAAGAGAAACCATGCCCATTTTTAACTCTTTACGTAAAAAACCCTGTAAACGACCATGATATCGATATTCGGAATTTGGGAATTTGTAAAACACTCAACCTTATTTTAAAAAAAAAACCAGATAATTTGACTGATCCATGACTTCTCAATTCTGCTCGAGTATGCACACTTCCATCACACTGAAGGCTATTTAAAAATAGCAAGAAATGAGCAATCGGCAGAAAATAACTATTTAGAAGCCTTCAAAATGAACGAGAAATATGAAAATGAAACAAAAAAAAACATGAAAAACCTTCGTTGAACTGCGCAATGCATACTCATACGTCACAACTCACAAGTTGAGCATTATATTCGAGAAAACTTTTAACAATCTTGAAACGAACAACGATAGAGCAAAAAATGTTGTGAAACCCTTATTTCTCTTATAAATTTTGTCGACGTGAACTTGTTGAAATTCGGTTTACCTAAATTGAAAGAAACAAAAACATATGAGGCACTCACCACTTGTGTTTATGACCTTAAGGCAATAGAAACAATCAATTAACAAAAACGGGTATAGGTAACATACAAGGTGTTCCAATCCATTCAAGTTAAATTAAAGTGACTTAATTAAATTTTATATTCAGCCATCTTAATATAATGTAACTAGTAACAACACCAGATTAAGCTTTAAACCTGAATCGATTGACACAAAAATACGCATGCTGTTGCGCCGTTTCTTCTCTCGCAGTGAAAATACTGAAGTAGCTGAGAAAGGAGGGCGAATCTAGGAGCTGTCCTGTCCTGTTGTGTCGACATTGAAAAAGTGCTACTAAGTAGACCAATTTGAGTAAATTAATTTTGATTTCCCAACGAATATTTAATCCAAAACTGTACAATAACACAATTTTTTCAACGAGAAATCTGCAAACCATTTTTCTGATTAAATAATAAAGCTTTTCAAAAATATGAAGCAAAAATTTCACCCAGGAAAATACTACAAAATCCCTTCGTAAATAAGGGTAAAAAAATACAGAATACAGAAGGCTATTAACTGTTTTGAAAAAACGAGTACTAGCACCCGCTTAGTGGCTAGTGCAGAAACAAGAAAAAAAATCGTTTACTCATCCCATAACAGAGTTAATGGCTGCTCTCAACCAATGGGAAGCTTAGGGTGCAAGTCACAAGCATAGAAGTGTATTTTACATTTCTCAAGTTCATAAAATGGCTTTGAACTGTTGACAGTAAATGATAATTAACATTCCTTTTTAAAGATTAAAAAGATTACCCTTTTTGTAGTCCATTATTTTTAACATTGACCTACATTGCGTCTTTACACAACATCGATATTTAAATATTCTATTTTTGCTTAAATTGCGTATCCCGATTAAACAACTCAGTCTTAAGGCATGTAGCAATTGAGCACAGAGCAAACTACTGCACGTCTTTACGAGGCGTAAGTATCATAATATATGCACAAATGCCTTTACCTTAAAGGTCACTACGCCATGGTTTCGGCATTTGAAGTGCATGTTTGTCTTCACCCTCCCCAACAAAAAATACATTTCTTAGCTGACTCTAAGCAATTTCTTTTTGGAAAGAAAAAAAGAAGAAAAAGCCATCCCTTGCCTATGTGCCTTATTTTTTTTTCTTTACATGAGAGCTTTTTTTCGAGTGTTTGTAGCGTATCACTTAGACCGTCTCATGTATAACTTCAGTTAACTTAACAGTACAGTTTAACTACGACTGCAGCTTTCACCCTTTGGATTAGTAATTAACACGAGCAAAAGTTAATAAGCGGTGATTAAATCTTATACGTTTTTAGCATAAAGTCTTATTACACTTCGTTCCCTAATAATTGTAATAAACTATTGCTACGCAACACCAGCTATTAGTTTTTTTTGGACAGAAATATTACTCGTATTCTTTATTATGGTAAGAATTTGTAATCTGAGAAAGCGATCCCATTTGGCTCTAGACTTTAGGGAACTGGGAAAACATTTCAGTGGTTTTGAGTAAAGCCATTAAAAGACCGAGAGACCGATACACCCCTTTCCCTTCTCCATGGTAAAGAATTCCAATAGGATTCCTACCAGTTAAAAAAGGTATCGTCTTAATAAGAGATTTTCAAATTAACCGCTAAGGAATTTAGACTTTTACAAAGAAGGTTATTGCGTTAATTATGATTATGAATGCACTTACTTGAAATCACACACAAAAATCATATTTTTTTTTTCATATCCTCCATCCATATTTTTTTGTAGAAAACGAGAGGTCTGTGCCTACAAAAGGAGAAATCACCAGCATAGTTTTCTTGACTTTGCCTAAACAGTGTACGGTTACTTAAGTGATAGATGAATAAAGTTTTGAAAAAACACAAGTTAATAATTGAACAGTAGGTATTTAGTCATGGTGCCAACGTAGTTGATTGTGAAGTAACTTCGTCCAAAAAAGGCTGTTGATTCAAATGTTCAAACAAGAAGAAACTCACGACATTACGTTTGAATATTTACTTAAGTCATTGTTCTATTGTGTGTAGGGATAAAATAGAAATAAATATTGTATAAATTATGAATTATTACTTATTGCTACATTTTTAATGAAGTACGCATTTAGAACCATATTTTTTTGATATGCTATTTTATTCAGCTATATACTATTAAGGACAATTTCATCCTGGCCTTAGGGCATGTTTTTGCATATTCATTAATTTCCATATCCGTATTAGTAAAGGATGTTTATTTATTATTCAAAAAATGCTCCCGTATGCTTAGTTAACTTAGATTTTTAGCAGTATATCCGAAATTTTATTAAATAAAAAAACGTACAGACGCCTCTAAATAACAACTACTAACCGTCGACGACCTCCGTGGTCGAGTGGCGTACGCACCGGTTTCAAGGTGCCGCTAGCTCTGAGGTCCCGGGTTCGATCCCCGGTCGGGTCAATGTAAAAATCACATTTCTACATTGTCTCGGGTCTGGGTGTATGTGGTACCTTCGTTGTATCTGAATTCCATAACACAAGTGCTTTAGCAACTTACTTGGGTTCAGAACAATGTATGTGATGTTGTCCGCATTTATTTATTTTACTAAGACTAACTTGAAGAAATATTATGGGATAGCCCTTTAATTTTAGAAGAAAAACGCTTCAACAAAAACTAATTCGTCCAGTCCTAAACTCTGAGCACATTAGTAGTATATTTACTATTGCTGAGGTACCTATCAAGTGAAAAATAAAAAAATACAGACTAATTCAGAACCTGGCTGATAATAATTCTTAGCCGTAGTCGTATCGTGTCGTATAAATGCAAGAACTACTTTGACAGAAACAGCTGTGCAAATTATGTCTGTTACTATGTTAGACTCTTAAATATTTCTAAGCAATTAATTTAAATATTTTTAATTCATGTTTGCTTGGGTCTTAGTAATTATTTATATACTGTTGTACTGAAATATTATAGTTTTGTGACCAGTTGTCCCTTCGACCTTGTTCTAGTTAATATTGAGCAATTGTTTTCATTACAATGATTTGTAGTATCTCAATAGGGCAGACGAGATTTTATTCAGTTCTCTCCTACTAATCTTTGTAAATTTCGCACTTCAGGTATAATCAAAAAAATTGTTAAAACACTCACTGTACTCATGTGTCCCAATTACAATATTTTTTTTTACTTTTAATTGAATTAATCTTTCTGACAACATTATTTTAACTTTTTAAAATGCTTCCAATATTGTTTCAGTATATTTGATAATTAAATAGGGTGGCCAACAATGCTTGACCCATCAACCTTAGAGTGATATAACAATATTAATTAGACATCTTTTGGAAAACGCTAGGACGCAAGAACTGGCCTACCAAACCAAAATAAGAATTATTCTTAGCATGAAACACGCAAGATTTCCTAGGTAGGTACTTAAATGACGAATTTGAGGACTGAGTTGTTTAAACTTTATTTCTTTCGGTGTATTTAAAAGAAAAATGTTATTTACAACAATTGATCGATGCCTGACTAGTTTGGAACTCAACTGGAGTCCTAAATCATGAGTTTACGCGACGGCGTTGCATCATATAAAAATCAATCATCTTCACAAGTTTACTACAAAAATAATACTCCATTAGACTACATATTTATTCAGTCAAACTAACCTTTAAACTTGTTCAAAAGGTGCGCCTTCCCGCGTCATGCTCGGTATCGTCTGTCACACGGTTTAAACCAAATGGATCTTTTTTTTCTATACCTTATTCACGACAAAGACGCTACGTGAGAAAATACGTCAGCATAAAACACAAGGTTTCTCAAACTTAATTTTCGTTTTTAAAGTTATTAATTTATAATAAAATTAATTTTGTAATAATGCATAGCTTTGGTATTTTTTAAAATTCCCTTTTACCTTTTTTCTAAATCGCTTGTTAAATACATTTATGGTAATTATGGTTATGAGGAAGATATCGCTAATCGTGATAAGACCACCATTCTACAATTACACTGTATGCTATTAATTTCATTCTATGGTGTACTACAATAAAAAAATATAATTGTGTACATGTATAATCATTCAATCATTTTTATAACAAGACACAGATATGTTTTTTAACATATTTCCTCATGAAAATAGGGTATAACAGTTTTAATAAATACAATATTGATTATAGTTTTTAGTTCAATAATTTTAAGTGTGTAAGAAAAAGATAAAAGTGGGCGGGGTCGAAACCATGTATTATTTTAATAGCATTTAGTTGAGTAAATTAATGTTCAGATTTATTATATGAGCGTCGTTCAAAAAACCAACTAATTTCATAACATACTGCCCTTGAACATCTTAGAAATTTGCTAAATTTTATACTACAAGATGGAGGTTGATTAAGTGATTAAAACTTATAGTTTGTGCTAATATTCGTGTTCTGTATAACCCACAGAATTATATTCTGCCCAAACGACTCTATTTTATACCTATGCTTTAGAAAGTTAATGTTACACCATTAGGATAAAACATTATTATGGGGTTTTTTAATAAGTACCGAAGCCTACTATCTATCTATCTACCTATATTCGTTAGTCTCCCTAAGACTCGAGAATGACTGAACCGATTTGGCTTATTTTAGTTTTAAACTAGCTGTTGCCCGCGACTTCGTCAGCGTGGTTAGAAGATATAAGTTATGACTTTTTCTTCGCTCCTATTGGTCGCAGCGTGATGATATACATAAAGCCTAAAACCTCCCTCGATTAATGGTATATTCAACACAAAAATATTTTTTCAATTTGAACCAGTAGTTTCTGAGATTAGCGCTTTCAAACAAACAATTAGTATATACATAGTACATACATAGTATATACATAGTAATTAGTATATATATAGTACAATTAGTATATAGATGCCAACGATATATAATGAAAATATCATTAAATGGGCACATGATAACGGCATAATAATTAATTTCGCTAAGACAAAGGTAATGTACATCAGTTCCCCGTATAGTCACTACAATAAACAAGGTAAGTTAAGTATACCTATCTACGGACATACTTACGAATGTCTGCACCACAACAAAATAGGATGCCAGTGCGTAGCTATAGACGTAGTAGATAAATTCCGGTACCTAGGTTTGACAGTGGATAGTGAACTTAACTGGAAACTTCACGTTAATGAGGTATGCAATAGACTGCAATCAATCCTAAGCAAATTCTTTCATTGAGTAGCTTTGTGAATAGAAAAGTTTTATATGTAGTATACTATGCACTCGTCGACTCAATAATTAGTTATGGACTAAGTAGTTATGGCCTCACGTTCAAAACGCAATTAGATCGCATTAAACAGTTACAAATAAGAATAATTAAATATTTAGTTAGGAAAAAAGTTAAACTAAAGTGCAAACAAAACTACGACGAATTATTTAAAATATGTGAAATACTACCAGTGCATGCAAAAGTAGATTACCTTATAGCATTAGAACAATATAAGCTAAATATGTACAAAAATCCAATAGCACATAATTATCGCACTAGGCGGGTTGAACAGGGTAAATATGTAATACCATCTGTAAGAAATTATTATGGTAAAAGAACAAGGAAATATATAACTCCTGTAATATTTAATAAACTAGACTTTATAAGAAATATGTCCAAAGAAGTAAGCAAAGTAACTATTAAGAAAAGACTAAAAGAAGTATTAATATTATAAATAAACATAGGAGTAAGAACAGATCTCATTACAATTGTTAACCAAATAGAAATTTCAATAAGAATTAGTTGTAATAAATAATGGTAGATATAAACAGGTTGATGTTCCTAGAATATAAATTTAATTTTTATATTGTAATAGTTATAAGATAAAGTATATATAATGTGATTATTGTTTATATATAAGAATAATAAATGCAACTACACTCATTGTAAACTATAAAAACACAATAAAGAAAAATGTATAATTAAGAGCGCTATTATCGCCAACAAACTGCTTTGCAGTTTGGCGATTTTTTATGTAATTTCCTATTTTCTATTTTTTTTTTAATAAATAAATAAATAAATAAAAAAAAAAAAAATATCTTCGCTACGTTTCATCGATTTTTAATTTCTCGCGCGGAGATTTTAATATTACGATAACTCATTACCTATTTACGTTTTTGGCGTAGTGTAAAAGGCAATTTGTTCTATATTACATGCATAATATATCTAACTTATTTAGTTGGATAAGGATTAATACTGTATTGTTAAAAGAGGTTCGTAAGTAACCAATAATTTTACTGTATTAAGAAAACACATAAAAATGGTTATTGTGGGTTATCCTTGGAAGATAGACATATACCACCGCGGACTTTTTTGTAGATCTATTAAAGAGGTACAAACTTGCCATACATTGTTTTGTTGTAACTCGAAAGGTTTTGGCAGCGTTCTCGATGAAAGCTCTCGAATGGCTTAATTTTTTCCGACATGTTTAACTAATATCGCTGTAATATCGTCAGTTTACACAAAACCTAAACTTATTATACACTAAAACCTTCCTCAAGTATTGCTCTATCAATCGTTGAAAACCGCATAAAAATCCGTTCAGTACTTTTCTAGTTTATCGCGAACAGACAGACAGACAGACGCGGCGAGGGACTTTGTTTTATAATATGTAAGGATATTCGTCCAGGGAAGGTTTAAACGATATAAAATGTGGAAAATTAAAAGAAGAATAAAAAAATATTACTTTCTATTTATCATCGACCGTTATTCGGTATGTAGTTCTCCGGGTCAGTGTTAGATAAAAACAAAAAATCAATCACCGCAGATTTCGTTATACATAAATAGTCACCAAGTTTTGGGCCACAACGAAACGTCGAATAGAACTTTAAACTATAGTTATCGTTCGTACCGAACTCTCATTAAGTTTTAGATTTTGATAGAGATATTGCATGGTTTTATAATGCTTACTTACCAGTTACTTTTAGCCACCTATTTTGGACTTCATTTCATAACGTGCTTTGTGATTTTAAGATTTGAAAATGTTTTGCCGGCGGAACGGCTAAATAGCACTTACCCATCTGGAAGTATTTATTTCTACTCGTGTTTACTAAATTAGTCTTCACATATTTCTTCAATAGACGATAATTTGTCACTTATACCGACAACTCTACTTTTGGAGTATTAATACTATAAAAATAATTTTAACCTATCGCAAGGAAACGTTAAAGGATCCGAATCTATATGAGCAGCCAGCAGTCATATAGGAAAGAGTCACATAGGTTGTAAGAGCTACCTATCAAAAACAAAAATTAAAATGTATTGACAACTTTTTACTGCAACAGCGATGGATAAAGTAAATTTGTGACGGCAATATTCAAGACAGTATTAATTATCGTGAACACTTGAGACCAATGAGACTTATTTACACAGCTTGTAAAAAAGTTAAGCAGTATTCTGGTTCAGTAGACGACATTACTAGTAATTCAGGATAAAAGTAGTTTTAAGTTACCATACACAACGTCTTTGATTAAGGAAAATGTGCTATATGCTCCATAATTATAAGATTTAAAAATATACTACTTAGAATTGTTGCTTATCTTTCTGTATGTGTATTCGTTAAGATCTTGGAAACTACAGGTCAGATTTGATTAAAACTTTATTCTCTTACTAATGTCTTTTTCAAATATAAATTAATGTGATGCCCAATATTGGCGTTATAAAATATTAAGATATGTGTCACAGATTGCGCTGCTCGTAGGCCTATCTTGATAAATTCTCAGTCACTTTTAAAATGAAAGACATTGATATATGCCGAGAATCTACCCACATATACATAAAATTAGACTTGGCTCTCCAATTCCTGGAACCAGTCAGCGCAGCTTGGTAAAGGCTGAAAGGAAGAGTAAGATTGTTGTAATCAAAGCAATTAACACAAAACTAACTCTTTAACAGAACTCTACACGTCATTTTATTCACAGTCCCTATGAAATTAAATTAGGGAGCATATTCGAAAGTCTCACGTATTCCATTTATTTCCTAATTAACTCTGTATCCGAGCGATGGATGAATTTACCCCGAGCACCGTGTTACGATCAACTTGTTCGAATCGACATCAATCTATGTTGATACGTTAGATGTGGCAAAGGCATAGATCTTATAAAGAAGGAAGGAGGAAGAATCATGTGTCATGTGTGGTCTTCTATGAGATGTATTTATTTCAATGGCTTGATTGCTGGACTTTTTTAATTGTGTCTTTGACAAAAAAAAACTTGTTAGTCCGTCAGACAGATTATCAAAAAATATTGGATTCGTTCGTTTTTTTTCATCTAGTAGACAAAAAAAATAACTGGAGTGATTTATAATTTCGTATGACGTCACTTAACTTTTGGATTTATATATCTTTTGTTAATGTATTGTGTAGGTACATGTGCACGAATTTAAAACGCTGACAAAGGTCATTAAACAATTATTATAGGTAATGTGATGATTTGGTGTTAATTACAATAAAATAGTTTGGAAAATTCACTGTGAAATTGTTTTTGAAATTAACTGTGTTAAAATATCTGGATGTCCAAAAAACTGGTAAACTTTTTTAATATTTGCGGGCGTGGTTCTATATCTTAAAGAAAAACGTCCTCTGTGAGTAAATACCGCCAAAAAAGTATTCATATCGAATCGTGACCATTTGTGCAAATAATTTAAAGATAAAAACTATTTGCATTGCACAAGTAAAGTCGTTTAATATTGTATGTCTGCGTATTAATGTTTAAAATTATAATGAAGTAAACATTACAGCTTACGTCATGAATAGTTTTTATTTCTTTTTTTTAATTTATAACTACCACTCTTTGGACTTTAATCCTTGTGTTGCGATGAGTTTCACATGAATAATACACGCAGTCTGAAAACAAGCATTTGAGGATTATGGATTTGGTGACCTTAACTATTTCTCTATCCGTAAGTTTATGATAAAATCATTCATTTCATCAATATTTTATTTCATTGCGGTTGCATTTGAGTCCCCACTTGAGTATATTTGTACACATTCTATCCTTGCCCCCTCAACTTCTAACAGACTTTTATCAAGCATGATATCATTCAATTTTAATACAAAAGAAAACTAAATTAAAATCGCTCAACTCGCGAGGCAGCTGCGCTGTCACAGACAGACAGACAGCCAGACAGAAACGGAAAATTCGAAACCTACTTAAGGTGTTCGTGGTAGGGCAAGAGAATATAATAATCACATCCAAAATTAATACATCCACAGATGAACAGAATCATGTGTATCAGACAGCTCATCGTAAGAAAGTTATCTCGTTAGCCAGTAATCTACAAACTTATGGTCAACTAACTCCCTGGGGATGCTTTAATAAATACAGATTATTGGGCTCCACTATTTTATGACGGTACACAGAAAAATAAAGTTTTCCGCTACGTCTACGATACAGAGTTGTTTTATGAAACTAACTAGGACTTATGCTAGTTGTTATATAATACAATTTCCATAGGTGGGGTAACATCTATATCGTAACGAGTTTTTCCGTGTTCAGAAGACACGTTGAAACACAATTGTGTCTTTCATACATCTGTGGCAGTCGTTATAGATAGTTGTCATCTAAAAAGTCTGGCAACCAGTCTTAAGAGGTATTGTGTTTCCCAGGTAAAAATATTGCTAAACTGGAAGTCGACCCCTACATCGTAGGGAAATGTTCAAGATGATGATGTAAGCTAAATAAGGTTTTCACTGTTTTGGCAGGATGACACAGTTTAACTTAAATTGGTTAACAGTCTGTTGACTCAGCTACCATTGCGTATGTGGCCTGCTTTTTGAGTAGTACTCAATATCTATGTGCAGTTTAGGAAACAGAAAAAAAATCTATTTAAACTATAACCCTAATTTTGGTGCAGACGAAAATAAAAATATTGACCGATATTTCAAAGCGCGTAACATGTAGGTGACGTCAGATATAAAGGTATGGCAAAGGAAGACATACTGCACCGATCTAAAATAAAATGATGATCATCATCATCATTATCTCAGCCTATAGCTGTCCACTGCTGGACATAGGCCTCTCCATACGTTCTCCAGCGCGACCGGTTCATTGCCACCTGCATCCAACGAGACTCAGCGGCTTTCACCAGGTCGTCGATCCATCTGGCAGGTGGCCGTCCCACGCTGCGCTTGGTAGTACCTGGTCCCCACTCCAGAACTTTTTTGCTAAGATTCCCCGGCAGACTATAATGATGCATATAATATTTCCCCTGGTGACACACAAAGCCCACTAACATTTTCACTTCACCAACAAAGATGAACCCTGATACAGGCCACATATTAAATAATATGAACATAGAATCGAGACATAAAAGTAAAGGCAAATTGTCTAAACAGCCAAACGTTTTGTGGGAATAATGGAGCGTTTTGTATTCAGTACTCCGACATTGATATTACCCGTTCGGGACGGTCTGTGCATAAGTGCCAACTATCCTGTTTGGGGTTAACGTTTTTGGGTAAAGGAAGTATTCAAATAAACAAGTTGTGTGAGGTAATTGTTGCAGTGTTGGATGTTGGGTGGATGCTTTTAAGTATAGTTCGTGGTGTCTTAAGTTATTAAGAAAATATTATATCAAGTAAATGAAACGACGAACAATTTAATGTTACCAAGAAACATAATTAATTCAGACGATGAATGTAATATTTTATTTTCTTAAATTATTACAAACGAATTACAATTTAGTAAAAAGAAAACCCACATTAATATTTGTCGCTTGCCCGCGTTTTATATAATTTTTTGTAAACCACAAGAAAACAATATTTTCGAAGATTACACATATAATATATGTGAAAGTTCCTCTTATAAATATTTGGTCACAAAATATTTCTTCACTACCAAGTCTCCCGTTGACAATTCGAATATTCAAGTGACCTGTTCACTAAAATATAAAGGCAAAGAAAATTACCAGTTTGCCAGTAAACTGAATATTTTGCAACACACATAGGTATTGTGTGAGCCATAAAAGTTGTTCGTGGCAAAGGGTCGCTATGGTTCCCGTAGGTAATGGCCTATCAACTTGTTACAACAGCCTATTATGGTTTCATTTTGTGGGATCAAAATTTTGTATTGTATGTTTATTCACATTATATTTTTCGTTGACTCTAATAACATCCTTTACATTAAAATGTTAATCTTATTTTATACCCCATTAAAGTGTTATATTGTGGACAAGAATCAATACCAAAAGTCGCTGTTTACGACGATTACATACCGACATACTATATTACTACATATATGTATACAGACAGACTAAGTTATATGCAAACAAAATGTCAAATCGAAATGTAAGAACTTCGAAGTAATGGACGTGCTACGGTGCCAGGATTGCGTAGCTTTTGTAGCCACAAGCTACGCGGTTCCGTTTAATGATATTCAATTTGATAGTGGCGCCAGTGTATTTATCAATGTCAATGCGTAGACTTTATTCTTTGTATTAAACATACTGCACTTTATATTGTAGGTAATGGGTTCTGGTTAGACCGAGTTCGAATGCAGCTCAGTACCAGTATTCTAATTGGTATGTCTATCAATCTGTCCTCAGTCTATAAAACATGGAACATATTAAACCTTGGTATTTGATTCGACAGTCTTATTTCAATAAAATCTCTCTTTCAAAATAAAGGTCAACCTCGTTACATTCAAAAGGAAACTGGCTGGCAAAAAATACAAATACAAAGCTAACTCCGTGACAATTCTAAAAAAAAATCTAAATGCTTACAAAACATATTTATGAACACTGCAATAAGTATCAATTTCCCTCGGAGGCCAGGCTTATCAAAATAAAGGCAAGCAATAAACGGGCAAGAGGCGCATCTCACAAATTGGTACCATTACTGAAATTCACTGGATGTTATGTTTTTGCTAGTGAATTAATGTTTGGATGCGGATTTGTGTTTTTCGATTTCGGAGTAAATGTGCGACTGTTTTGTTCAAGTTTTTTGTAGCTGGAGTGAATAGATCATAAATTCGTGTTTTATGGAAGTGAGGAAATAGAGTTCGTAGGTTAATGTTGAAAGACGGTTTTTGGTTGTATTTGATCTACATTAGAACCTATAAGTCAAATGTTACTTCTAGTTTCATAGTTTATTAGGTATGTGAATTATTTGGGTTAAATTAATCTCTATAACCAATAATATATAAAGCTGAAGAGTTTGTTTGTTTGTTTGAACGCGCTAATCTCAGGAACTACTGTTCAAATTGAAAAAATATTTTTGTGTTAAATAGACCATTCATCGAGGAAGGTTTAGGCTATATATCATCACGCTGCGACTAATAGGAGCGAAGATACAATGGAAAAGTGGAAAAAACAGGGCAGATATAAACAACTTATGTCTTCTAATCACGGGCAACAGCTAGTATATAATAAATGATGATTGACGTTATAAGAAGAACAGTATCATCAAACACTCCTTTTCTATTTGTTCGTAGCTCGAAAAGCCACGATAATCCTAAGAATATATCAATATGTATATAGATGGAAAGTCACCAAACACTCGCCAAATCTACTCCACTTGTCTCCTACTACTGATTTCACAACATGAACAATTCAAAAAACATTCAAAACCCACCTTTATTTTAACGACATAAAGTCTATGTCAACTGCAAATAGAACTTTGTAGGTCTTCATAGCATTTGGTGTGGAATATCAGATAAGTGTTGCACCTGTCACTTGTCGATTATTAAATCAGGTAGAGGGTTGATTATTTGCGCTGTGTGCTGTGAAGCGTCAGCCACTGATACGCGTGACGTGTTATACAAGTCTGTTAGGTTAGATCAAGCCTTGAAGGTGTACTAATTAGTGCTGGAAAACAACGACGTTTGAATAGTGTAGATTTCAAGTTTTAGAAAATAAAACGTAAACTTTTGTGAGTGATTTTATACCATGCTAAGTAAAAAGCTATGTTTTTTTATAATACTCAATGTGTGTGGCTGTTTTTTAATTTTAAATATGTAAAAAAAACACGCTACATTTAAAAAAACAAACTTGTCTAATAGTTGTAGTACAAATAAATTAATACGTAATCGACTTTCAAACTTCGAAAAGTACACAGAGGAAGACGCTATCGACATGTCGATAGTTACCATAAGACGAATTGTCACATCACTAAAAGCAAAGCGCTGAACTGTGTTCGCATCCAGTTTCCCGCATATCTTGATTGTACGCTCAAACACTTGGCTATACATTTGTGTTTCATTAATTTTGATTCAATGTCTACTGTTTGTTTTTATTAAATTCTCAACTAAAACAGCCTGGGTTTTAGTTGTTTACCAGAATATACAATTAATACACTTTCCGTTTCGTGTTTGTTTTTCGTGTTGTAGCCGAGCCTTTTGCTTTCCTGCACAAACTATTTGTGTTCTCTTAGACTAGTTTTGCCCACTTTGCTTAATTCAAATCGATACGAACTAACAATAGAATTAAAGGATTTTACCTACTTGACCTAAAGCTGATACAAATTTCAATTCCGATCCTTGTTTAATATTAATCGATCTCTTATTGGTATATTTGGTGTTTATTCAAAGTTGAATAGATTCCATTTTCTAATATATTTAAGGAAAGGCAATATAATTTTTATAATCAAAAATACCCAAGAATTATGAAGTAGGTTTTCATTTTACTATTAATACAAAGTTTTTGGTTGCGAAAACAACAGTTGGCAGCAGCTGTTTGTAAATTAAACATAATTTGGGGGAATATTAAACTAAGGAGGTTGGATGTTCTTGTTTTGCCACTTGTTGCTTACAGCGCCATCTCTGCATTGGAGCGCGAACTAAATGTACAGAGAGTTTGCAAACTGGAATGGTGTTACGAATTGCAAGCTCCTTACTATCGCTAGGGGTGTAAATTGTTATGTAAAGTTGTATCCCACAACATTCCGAATATGTACTTTACTAGTTGGATACTATATTTTGGTTCATTTCATTGATTGGTAGCTTATTGTATTCTTGTTTGTTACTAAAAATGTCAAAGTTTTTTCATTCACTTTATCTTAAATTCTTGCACAAAAAACTGTTTGCATTCCAAACCAATACACATTTAGTCGATCAATCACCTAACAAGTACGCAAATAAAATAAATAAACTGTTCTCCAGTCACCTTTTCATTGAATCCAAAATCTTTGTCCCAGCTTACAACAGAAGCTTACTTAAGCATTACCCAACGTAGGGTACCCTACACTCTAAATCTCATTAAACCAAACTCATAAATTTTATTTAAGGGGTGCCCCGTCTGGATTACAAATAGACTCATTATATTGTTTAGATAACACTGATAGTGTTTAAATTAAGCTCGATACCCACCTCGGTTTCATTGAAAACTGGCAAGCCCAGAGATTCTATTAGGCGATATTTTTAATTGGGATTTTATAATGGGTAGAAAAGTATCGAGACGGGGTTATACCTAAGGGGAGTTCACTTTGGGTTTTATAAATATGTGTGTATAATTGTAATTGTGCTGTTCATGTTTAAAAAAAAAGGAATTAAATTTGAACATTGGCATAGGTAATATTTACTCCTCTTTTTAATTTTGCCGCTGAAGCAGTTACTTATTATAATTATTTCATACATTCGATATTGAAAAAATACGCAAAAAGTACTGGTTTATTATTTTGTTCTTGCCATTTCATCTATTTCCATATCATTGCAACAGACTAATACCACAAAATGGCTAGTACCTACTCCAGTTCACAGACAAAACTTACGCCAAAAACACACTCTCAAATGAACATTAAAACCATAGCAAAACTGACTCATTTATATAATGCAGCACTAACAAAAGATTAAGTCAGTAGAAGTGTAACCACTGGCCGTGGTCGACAACTAGCGAAGTTGCAAACTGCGCTGAACGTGGTGTCAAGGCGACGTGTTTATGCCACCGCAAATTTGGTGCAACCTTGGGCGAGTTGAAATGTAATTCCAATATTTGCGGTCCGAAGTTTCTTGAGTTATTTCTAACGATGTGGATGAGCATTCGCTGTTTGTTAATGTTGTTTTTGTGTCTTAATTTTAACATTTGGGTGGATTCAGTGGAGTGCATGTAGAGTCTGATCTTAGGACTTTATCTGGTGCTCAGTTTCAGTTCAGTTCAGTTTCATTTGATCTGCCTTTGTACGTTTATCTAGTAATTCTTAGTGCTGACTGCCCAGTGCGACAATAGAGCTGGCATTTTTTTTCAACTTTGGACAAGAGATATTTTCATAATGCCAAAACTCTTTTTTTTTCTTTTAATAATTAATTTTAAAAAGACATTTATTTTGCTTTTAATTCTGTTATCTGTGTTTTGTATGTGATTTTGTTTATTATCTATATAAATGTTTTGCATCTCAAGATTCAAGTTAATATGTGTCATTTTATTTAAATCATTATGATTTACTAAAAGGATACTACCATAGTCAGACAGGACCATTTAGGAACTTTAACCCTGATGGTCATTAAACTTCATAAAGACAAAGCTAAAACTCGGTCTAATTCGACTCAACCCTTCATGCATCTTCATACATTTCTTGGACTTCACCCACACCCTTCCATACATAATCCACTTCAATCCCATCCCTATATCAAGTGCATTTACTGACTCGTTCATTTACAGCTCATTTATTTCAAATAACACCACTATCTAGACCCTATACGGAGTTAATTCACAAATCCCTTGAAATCTTCTCGGGACTCGAATGAAATTTATGGCCTCCGCTTAATTTGGTGCTTTAAAACGTGATTCGCCAGACTGTGACAGTTTTCGCTTTGAAGAAATTATTTGGGGACCTCGGTGGAATTATTTGGTTTGCACTTGGGTATGGTTTTATGTTCTCCATTTGAAGTCGGATAATGCTTTTATATATTTCTTTGGACTATAAGTAACAGTATTACTATTTCGGTGTCAAAATTTGCAGCATATTTTTTATTCTTTGTTAGACGGAACAGTTGAGATGGACTCGCAATCATCCTGCCCTTTGTGTTGCTTTAGAATGCTTTTTAACTTCATGGTAGGTTGGTCCAGATCAGTAATACACTATAGCAGTAGATTGCATCGCAATCCCATTGGTCTCAGGGTGAATCAGTCCGGTGGTTTTAGCAGACAAAAGTTGGCATACCTCTTTGCCTTTCTCAGGGCGGAGAAAGTGTATGAGGATTATCCCGGAAAAAAGGAGTAGTATTGAACTACCTAACAGTCTATTGTTTTCATTTAACAGACTAATAATTTTTGATGCTAGAGTTTTGACTGTGTTGTACTTTTATAAATTGTTTAGTTCATTACAATCATATAAGCATCAGAATAAGGCAAAATGAATTCTTTGATGCCTAGATATTAACAACTTACTTATACTTACGATTTTCAATGTTTCATGACATTTGTAGGAAGAAATAAAACGAACATTCTAAAAAAAATTACACCATTATTTTTATTCATACAAAAAATGCCTTGTCAAAATACTTTATACAACGTTATACACAATAGATGTACATGACATTTGGTAAAAGGTGTGAGATTATGATAAAATTACAAAACGAATACTTTAGTAAAATGGACAAAATAATATGGAATCAATAAGTAGGTACACTAAACAAAGTAATATAGTATCAAAGAATTTAGGGAAAGCCACCATGTTTAATCAAAAATCCTGTAATACTACAATTACCAACAATTATAAGTATCTGTTTATTTACGTTACAATACGAATACTCCTCAAATAAATTGGAAAATTATTCTATAGCGGCAGACATTTCACGATACAGTGAAAAATTTAAAACCCCTAGTCATCACGATCTCGTTAGATTAGTTCGTAAAGAAACTAGCTCGTCTACTCATTAGTTGCAGGTTTGAAATCAGCTTGAGTTTCGAATATTTTCACTGTACTGTTAAAAATTTTACTGCAAATATCTGCTTTGCGTCACTTATTGCGTCTTAAAAATTAGCAAAATCTTTATTTATTTAGGAAATTAATACACATACATATACATGAAAACCTTAGCATCCATTTTAGCATTTAAAAACAGCTTATTTTTCGGAATAACATGATTAAAATTCCCTCTAATCACCATTTCTCTTTTTTATTCTCAACCCTAATCTTGAATAAAGAAACCTAAAGCCAGTAATAAAATTTAATCACTAGTCAAGGGACTTTGTTTTATTTGGGGCGTAAAACCAATTTGCTTCTTGCATTCGTTTTCCGATCCCCCTCTAACAAGCAACTGTTCGTATATTGTTGTCCTTGTCTGTCTGGTCCTGATTCCCCCCAAGACCTCTAAAATAGCCCTTGATAGTAAAATAACAATAAATTAAATACCTTCGTTTAGGTATTGTATTATGACGACAGTAGTCTTTCTCATTATGTTATCCAAACATTTTCTTGAGAAAGTCTGATTTTATTCTTAATTTCTTCGTTTTTGTCGTTCCGAGAAATCTTACTTTAAATAATTAAATTAGGTGAGATACCTTTAAGTAACGTTTGACGTTAGGCAGTCTTTTTTGGAAAGTTCAAACACATTCTGAAGATTTGTTTATCTTATCTTAGAAGTAAAGAAAGGATGTCTTTGGATATAACAACATTTATGTAAAACAACAAATTTATCTATGTAAAGCAACATTTCGTGTCGTTGTTTTGTTCAAAGATTTTTCCTCGTACATAAGTTTAAATGTTTTGTTTTTCTGAAGGACTGCCAGAAAATAAGTCAGTTTTAATAAAGTGATTAATAGGTTAAAGGTTGTCTGGAAGAGATTGCTTTTTAGCGATAAGACCGCCTTTTGTACTCATCATATTTATTTGTATTGACCTAAATTATTTTTCCTTATGGTGTACAATGAAGAGTATTCTATCTATCTATTCTAATAGTACCAGCCTATACAGGTCCCTCAGCTAGACACAGGCCTCTTCGCGTATAGGGAAGGTTTGAGCATTGACCACCACGCTAGCGATATCAGAATTTCAATATTATATCCAGGTTTTATCACGATGTTTTCCTTCACCGTTAGTCTGTAGTGTCTTAGAATAAGTAAGAAAGTACATGCAACTTTGAAGAAGTCACATTGGTACTTCTCCTGCGTTGGAATCGAACCAGCACCTCGAGCAAGGACACTACCATAAATAATATTAGATAACCAAACAATGTTTGATCAGTAATTAACGTTGACAAACACTCCAGTGGATAAAAATTAAAGGTATCTAACCTAACACGTTTGACTCGAACATCAAGATTTTAGTTTGACTTACAGTTTGTCAATCGCACCTGTTTCAAAAGTTCTAGTTATTTTGCTTTGAAGGACCATAAAACGGGCTTGAAATGGTTCTACAACGAACACTTAAAATTTGAGGTAAAACCATTTGACCTTCTGCATTTTACAAAAAAATTAAACTTTCATTAATATAACATAACTTATTTGAATACGGAGCTAGCACGGAATTGCTTCACATTAAATCGTGCTCTGATGCGAGGCGTTCAATGTGCCACGTTAATACAGATCTATGCAAAACGCGATGTAACCGCATTCGTATTGATGTAACCACAACGGTTTTACAGTGGATTTGTTTTCTTGATTAATGTTATGTGGTATTAGAAAGTAATATTTAAATGATTCACGCACTAAGGAATGTAATTCGTGTCTCACAAACATTCAAGTCACATGCACAAAGACACCAAGACTCAGAATAAGCTATCGTGGATTACACAAATGCTTGTCTTACGCGGGGATTGAATCTGAGACACGCTCCGAATAGTTTGGCATGATGACCAATGCCACTCGGCTATTCGTGCTGCTTAAAGCAATTATAGTGTACGAGTCACATCCATGAATGCAAATCTTATTTTAACAGGTGATAGTAGACCACCAAAGATTTTTGAACGAGGGATATAATATAGTGACATTTGTTCCACTTCTACTTGCAGTTTATGTAGAACATGTACGTATTAATATACGTATGTTTATCAGTTGTCTAGTGCTCATAATAACAGTTTTACTTAGATTGACGCTAGATGGCGTTGTGTCAAACATGATTGAATATTTTCCAAGAACCGAGAGAATTGCTTTATTTACCTTGCCACACACAACGTTCATTGATAAAGTGACGTTAATTGTTCCAAGAACCACTACAGCTCCACACTGTTTAACTCCTACAGCTATAATTTAACAGTGATCTCGAAGGTAAGTTCGTGGTAGGCTATCGTAATAATGAAGACATTGATTCTGAACTGTATTCATTGTTAACTAATTCCGTAGGTCCTAATCACAGTTTTTTTTCAAGTCATTGTCAAAGTGATAAACTGTTATAAGAATGTCACTTTTGCCAATTACAAGCAGATGAATCAGTATGTAGTAACCAGTGTACCAATCTCGAATGTTTATTTATCAGATTAGGGTTATCGGGCATCATGAATAATCTTCTATTAATCATTTGGTCCATGACATACACACCGTTTAGATGAACTGTTACCTTGTCACAATCTAAGGAGCATAAATAAATATGATTTACTATACAATACCTAAACAAATAATAATAATAATTTAAATAAAATACTACAACACCATAAAAACACAATATCGATTTTGCTTTTGCTTCTATAATATAAATAAAATCACTTATCGATAAAGGGAACACATCCTTAACTGTTTATCGAAACGAATTCATATTGACCAGTTCGTTTCAAATTCAGAATACTTACACCTTTTACCACAAAACATTAATGAGTGAAATTCGAGTGCGTTAAAACAGAGCTTTATACATTACATCTACTTAACTTTATATTTATTTTACAACATTCATACTGTGGATTACTTTGTTTGCTTATATTTTGTGCTCATTAAAATCAACCTGCAATGAAACGTGGCTTAATAAATTAGTGTTTGGCTTTTGATTGCTGCTTACGGATTTATTGGTAACATCTTGGTATATCACATCTACTAAGTTTTTTATTTCATTGAATTTATCTTGTATGCTTTTTTTGAGTAGACCTTCCGCATACAAATTGATTTTATATTCAATTTTGTTTGGAATATCACTAACCTTAAATTTTAGGCTGTCTTTCAATAATCTTATTTACTCAGTTCCCATACTTCAAGAAAAATACTAACATCATACTTTAAGAAAAATAATTATTTTTTTATTTTTCTGATCAAACTCGAATCTTAACATTGGAGGTGAGTAACTATATCAAGTAAGCTTCAATGATTTCTAACCCCAAGAATTTAAATAAGGAAAAAACAAATGAAAAATATCACCATTGAAGAAGACGAAACTGCTGTCAAACGTGTCTCTTACAGATGTTTTTTTTCTTCATAGTAGACATAGTAACATCATTAATCAATTAACTATACATACGAAAGAGAAACTATTCTAGAACATACAAGAACCGAAACAAAGTTCAAGAAAAAAAATCACAAACATGCTAATATGTTTGGTTTGAAATTACAAAGGCGTAGTTAGTTATAACAGGTTGCTTTATATCCTAACGAAAACAAACACCGCTGTTTGTTTGTTACTCTTATTATGTTATCTTTCTGAACCAAAGTTAAAAGAGCAAGCGTGCTTCTCGTGATATTTTTCAGGTGTTATTTTTTGTTGTAATGTTGAACTTAAAAAATTCGCTTGGATAGCAAACATGTCAGTTCCTAAAATCTGTGACCCTTTTTCAACAAACTCTCTATTTGGAATGTTTAGTATTACATTATAATTTTCAATGTGAGTTTTGATTAAAGTAGCCCATTATGACAAATTCCTTTACAGAAAAAGACAAAAATCTCAAGTTACAATTTACAAAAGTTGTTTAAACAACATCACCCTCATATTTATAATATACATTCCCTTTCATTCAATTACCTTAAAAGTCTTCACAGATTACTTTTTTATTCCACACATCCGTAAATCTTCCACGTTTCAAACAATACTTAGCAAAGTGTTAGTCATTATACCCGTGCGCAGCCATCAATCGCCGGCTTAATAGTCTGTATCTCACTTACTTTAACTAGATACTTCAGTTACTTATATAAAGAAAAATCTAAAACAAACACTCCATAAAACTGCAACAGTGAAACTTGACCTTAAGTTCATATAAGCGCGATTAGCTTCCTGCAATCTAGAAGTTTTCATTTCATTCTGTATTGGTGTTACAGGATCTGCTAAATATGATGGGAGCTCTGTTGTTTTTATAACGTCCCTCGGGCATGGGAGATTCTCAGGAGGGATTTTCAAAACAGTCCTCTTTATACCCTTTTTGGATATTTCATTATCGTCTTTAGATAGGTCGCCTGGTAATGTCTTTTTCTCCGTCACATTCATTTTGTCGTCCAGCGTCTCGATGGTTAGGCCGGCGTGAAGTATGTCTTGATTATAATCCAGTTTGTTATCCATAGCGTCTGGCATTTTATTATAAGCTGAACTCACGATTGGCGGATCCATCATGCACCTCACACCGTCAAGGGATTCTATTGTATTCTGACTTTTCGTCTCATTTCTTAACGAATGCATCCACTTCAGTCTGCAGTCACAAATTAAGCTGTTCTCTGTAAAAATAAACAATTAATTTACGTTAGCTCTCATAAAGTTAAACTTCAATTAAAACGATGGGAACATACTGGACATTAAAACAAACTTTCACGAAACTGCCTAGAGTCAGCAACTTTAAACTAATTTACAATTAATTTTGGAATAAAACGGATTATACAACATTTTCCACTTCTATCTGGCCTCATTCCATCTCAACTAAGAACACCCCTAGGCATCATAAAAGACCAAACTTTCCAAGTGTGTTAAAGTTAATAATAACGTCTCAGTTTCTACACGTTTAATATTCATCGAGTGTTTTAAGTTCATGAAACTCGACATGAGGAAGTATTATATATTACCTTCAATACATTATTACCTTCGAGTAGTAGATTACTGTTTTGCGGTTTCAAGTTGTCCAATATAGGCTTTATATTGTCGAAAGTTAATGTGTGTAGTTCATTGGAGCGCAAGTCCAAAGAGCTGAGTCCCCTCACTCCCTCGAAGAGTCCCGACGGGAGAGAAGCGAGTTTATTGTCATCAAGGGACAACTTTCTCAGTTGAGACAGACCGTCGAATGCCCTCTCCGATATATACCGCAAATCATTCTTCCCCAACAGTAATTCCTGTAGATTCCACAGCTCGGCAAACGTGAATTCCGTTAAATTTTGTATTCGATTCTTTCTCAAATCCAATTTCTTCAGATTCGCCAATCCATCGAATGTCCTACGGTTCAAATAGTATATGTTGTTCTTATTCAAATCCAATTCCAGCAAATTGAACGTGTGCTGAAATGTACCGTTTCTGATCGTCGATATATTATTCTTTGTGAACACCAGCTTCTGCAGTTTCGGCAAATCGTAAAAAGCTTCAGCATCGATGTCTATGATCATATTTTCTTCTAAATTTAGCGTCGTTATATTAGGTAAGTGAGCGAACGCGTACTGCTGTAAATTTTCGATTTGGTTTTGGGATAAACTCGCTTCCTTGAGGTTGGTTAAGTTGGCTAACGAGTAAGGTGTGACGTCGACTATGTTGCCGTACTTTATACTAATTGACCTCAAGCGCTGTAAATAGAATAATGCCTTTTTAGGTATATACTCCAAAGCGCCATCGACTCGGACGCTAAAAGACAAAGTTTGCAAAGTTGGTTGTGAGGCAAAACTCTGCCAGATGAGGTCGTCCCGCGGTATTCCGCCGTTGAACACCCAACATTCCGCCTTGGTCGCATTCCTCAGTTCCCTAGTATTTTCGCAGTAGCAGTGTACTTTTGAATCTCGGTCTGTGATGTCACAAATATTCTTTTGGAAGCCTCCGCTCTTCTCTTTGGTGCGCCTCTTGTTGTTGTTGTCCCTCGCGTATACGTTTATTGACATTTCATTAACGAGAGCGAAAGTGATCAATATGTAGATTACGCCGGCAATTCGTCTCTCCATTGTCATCTGTAACAAGCGAGAGTGATTACGTTAGGACAGCGTGTTTGTTTAAACTAAGTTTAATCAGTGGGTGTTTTAATATTTATGAATGAATAATTTGATTTTATTTTAATGTCGTAATCATTATTTGAGAATCTGTTTGCTGAATTGATTATTAACTGTTAAAAACGACCAAAATAAAAAAGTGAAATATTCTAGGTATTATTTCTCAGACCATTTCTTTCCTTTGTACATTTATTACAGTCTAATTAGGTGTCCTCTAAAGGTTGTCAAGATAAAATTAATTCTTATTTAATTTCAAAGCGTCGCGCGAGGAGAAAACGTTGCAGTGTACAACACTAACCGAGTTAAGGCCAAACCACAACACTACAGCCGCTTTAATTAATTTCACATGCTGTTAACCACATCCGTGAATTAAACCTATTTGTTACTTTATATTAACAATCATTATAATTATAGGTGATGTTTTTGGAGCTGGTAGATAATGAAGACATAGCTACTGGTAGAATTTTTCTGTGCTTAAAAAGGTAAACATGTGGATGTTTATTTTCGAGATTACGTAACGTTGCCATTTCATTGTTTAAATATTAGTTTAATTTTTATATTTATTTAATGATATTCCCGATCTGATCTGAAATGCCACAAGATTTTAAAGTCAAGCTCTGTGTTGACAAGAAGATGACAATATTTCAACGTAATTTTTAGACATTTTTTGTAATGCTAATGTATTAAGAAATTTACTCATTGTGTCGCCGGTGTTTCACAAACATTAAAATCACACGCACAATGAAACTACTGTCTCATACTTGCATCGAACTTGCTACAAGTTGTGCCCAGTAGTTTAGCGTTTATTTTCTGTATTGAATAATCTACAAGTTCTTCAAAATATAATTGGTAACTGAATGTCATGAAAAACCAGTTTTGACTGGCTAAGAGCAATTGTAACAGATCTCCTAAAGAACTGGTGAAAAAACAACGACACTGATTTAAAATTCCCCAAAAAATAAACAAAAAGAGTATTAAAATCATTTGTCAGTTTGCAACGATCTTAATCCCGGCTTTGAACGAGTTTAAATTCGTATTATGCTTGGATTTACTTTCTTTTGTCATTTTCATGGCTTGATAATTAAGTAATGGACGTATTATGTATACAAAGATATAAATAAACATCGGTTGCAAATCTTCGGTTGTGTGAAATGTAATTAAATACACCTTTGGATTTTTGAGTTTTTATTTTTATGAGCTGTTGCTTGCAGCTTCTCTAGCCTCGGTGCTAGCTACGATAATATTACCCTCCTTATCACAGTCGGTTCACTGTAAATTGTTTTTATTTGGATAAATAACCCCCCAAATCAAATTTCATCGAATAGTCCAGCCGTTTTAGTGTGAAGAAGTAACAAAATACAAATGCACTCACAATCTTCAGTATTTAAAATAAGTGCTATTCCACCACATATTATTAAAATCAATGGACGTTAATTGTATTATTACGTAAAAGTTGACATTTGGATTATTTTATCGACATGGGTATATTTCCATATGATTATTTGCCGGTTCTTCCCTTGCATACGACACAACAAAAGAGCCTGACACCAAAACTATCTGTATTCTATTTGTTTTTTGAAATAAAGTTTCAATCGTGAAAAATGTTACAACATAGAAATATTATAGAAACTAGTAGACAGTCAAAGTAGTCATCTCAGTCTTCATAAATTTGGTTTGTGAAACAAATTGCATTTAAGACAATAAAATGAGAATACTTCTTCCCGTATTCCGCCTTGTCTTGTAGATCGCGTGCCAGATAGCGCGTTTACCGTACGCCCAATTTAATTACGTAACATCTTATAGCAAGTATATCTTAATTTTAACTATAACGTTTTGCGCGTTATTATCTCCGCATACATTATACGTTTCTCCAAGCAATCTCAAACTCATGACATTTATGAAAAACAAATGTTATTGCCATCAATTTTCAGTTCATCAAAACACAACTGCTATTTTAACTTTATAGAACTTAGATACTAAAACGAATCTTACATGAAAAATACGTATTTATTTCAAAGTCAATATGACAACTACCTCAGCAACATACGAAACACATTTTTAATCACCAAGTATCGCCATCCTCAAACTATCTCATTAAATTGAACTCCAATCAAGACTTTCTCGTCTCCGAAACGAAACCGAAGCATCCAAATACAAGTGCACAGTAATCTCTTTGAGAGCTTACAAGCGCTTTCAAAATGTAATTTAATTCATGAAACGTACATAATCCGAATGAGATCCAAATTATTAATGGGCGATAGTGCTGAGTGACGTCACGATCCGAATGGATTTGAAACAGTTCATAGGATTTGGTTTGCATGATTTGATTGGTGTAAATGTTGTTATATTAATTTAGTGCACACAAAACTATTTGCTGATCGAACTTTTAATTAAAATTGTACTCTATAAGCTTTAACATAGAACTCATTTTAAGAATTCATTTGTTCTACAATAAATATGTTACATAAATGGACATCAATGTTTACTTTGATCAACATATATCAGTACACCAATACTATACGTACGTTAATAATATAAGAAAAAAAAACATAATTACTTCAACATCAGAAAAGCCTGCCAAACGCTCATCAGAAAGAAAAAACTTTCGCAATCATTACATCGTTTTTCTATTACCGAAAATTCGAGAAGACACTTCATAATCCATTATTGGGGACCGATATAATTCTAATAACTTGTAAATTTACAGCGCTTTCGTTCGCAGAATCCAAATGATTGGGAAAGGGTGTAAATGTGAATATAGGATTTAAAGATATCTTTAGTAACTGTTATGGAAGATGGTTTGCGTATTTGCGGCACGTAGGACAATGCTAAGGGTACTTGGTGATGGGACTACGATATTGTTTGCACGATATTCATGTGTTTCTGTTCCATTTTTGCTTGTGTAATGATGCGTGATAAAAGAGGTGAATTTGCGTTATTATCATTTGTTTTTGCTGGAGGGTTTAAGTTAATGTACGTTACCTCAGCATACTGGCATTAAATTAATGTCGTTAGTCAGAAATGTTTCGTGGGTAGTTTTTTTTTAGTATGTTTAAAAACCTCTTCTTTGTGAGCCTCTCTGCCTGCATCCGGTTTTGGAAATGTGGATTATCGTACTAAAAGGAAGTCAATTTTGACAACTTTATTACGTAAGTATTTATTTTTTGCAAGCCCACAGTGGCTCACTGCTGGACATACTCTTTCCCCAAATCTGCTTACAATACTTTTACCGTGCCTTTTCGAAACAGGGTACATTAAAAAAACAATCTTTCTGTATGCCACTACTTTTCGCTACGAACACGACCAATATCGAAACATTTCAACCCTAAAATACCTAATGCACCAAACTTCCATAACGACCCCAATGGGACCGATTGTTTTCTTTCACCTTAAATGCATTGACAATCAATTCGGACGCCATTAAACCCGTTAAGGAACAATAATATTTCCCCTTTTATCTACTTGAATCTTGTATCGTGTATTTCCGTCACGTAGCTAGGGGTGTTACATCGATAAATCATTGTGGTTTGATTATACTTTGATAGGGATTCGTTCAATTATGTAAGAGTAATAGGAGTTTATTGATTAAAGATCTGTTAATGTTTTGATTTGTGGGTTCGGTTGGAAGAAGTGTACGCGGACTTTATTAGGTGATGTCGAGATATATACATAGATTCTAAGTAAAGTTGGTAAAACTATGTTTTCTTAAAGGTTCGTTTTGGTGAAAGCTTAATCAAAAAATCGAAATAAATTAAAAATTACAGAGTTAAAATTTAATATGTCAAAGATGATGAAACGTGTATGGAAGTGGCGGCTAACAATAATGCTAGTCAGTGTGTACTGAAAAAATACAGTATTTTTTAGAATACTATTTAATTTACTTACTAGATTTTTCTAAAGTCATAACATAAATATATTGTCACGAGTATTGAATAACATGTAATAGCAAATATGGCGCAGTTGCTAAAAAGAACCAGTACAGGTGAAAGTGCGCACTGTTGCAACTACAAACGATGAATTAAGTGCAAAAAAATGAAGCAATATTGCAAATTCAATTACAAATTCTTTAGAATGGAACAACAACGCGGCAACGTAAATACAACAGAATTTATAACCAAATGGTAGCTAAAAGTGATTCAACCGAGATAAAACAGCGAATGGAATCTCAAAACTCTAGTAATTGTCTCAACATAAAGTAATAACGTTAAAAGCTGAATATTTCTCGTTGGACACGTCAGTTATGCAAAGAGAATACAGATAAGCGAGCTTTATGAAACATGCGTTTCAAAATTTGAATTTCAAAGCGGACGTCAACGTTCGTTGTACCAACGGAAGTTCAAGTGAACTCTTTCTTTTATCATGGATGGTTTCACATAGAAGTGAAGCATTCAATTGTTTGGTGCTCAACCAATTAAATTGGATTGGTTTTCGTTTTACAATTTAATTGGTTTGTTAAGTTGGTGATTGCTTTTGTACTTGTAGTTTATTGTTGCTTCAACTTAATGCTATTATTAAATAGAGGTTATTTAAGGTTAAAGAGTCGAAAGAGGATTTTATAGCATTCTAACAGTTACTGTTTTTTGTATGGAGCACTTGTGTTTTAGTGAATTATAAAATTCATAACCGTCTTTCCAAAGTATTATTTAGGCGATTGTAGTCTCAAATTATACAAAAACTGACCTTTATGACTAAGACTATTTCTGGTTACGTTTAAACGGCCCGAGGTCTATTTATTTTAGGCCATTCAAATAAAACACCCTATATTCGTTAGTCATGAATAAGCCAAAGCACGCTAATGAACTGTAGATTCTATGAGATACAAATTATGTCTAACAATACAAACTTAAAGCAATTGAAACATAATACAACAGCTCTATATTCAAGACTTAATAGTCTCTGAGATACCATTAAATCTTGAAACTACATCCCGACTCAATCCAAGTAAATTATTGTTAACACCTCCGGACATAAGACTAATTATTCCGGTCATAGTGTTGACGTAATTTGATTTTGTATCCAATTGGAGCCGTGGTTGGTTGCCTCCTTGATAAAGGTTGCAGTCTTAACTCCAAGACTCGGTGTTTTAGTAACAAGCCATTTAAAATCCATGCTGTTTTCCCAGACACGTGATTTTCAGCACGAAAATTAGCTCAGCTCATTATAACTTGAATGAATTTTCGATTTGTTCTACTTCTCTTTTAAAACTAAGTGAAGCTGGATGCAGAGGAATCTTCATCAAGGAACTTTCTTGGAGTTTAGTTGAACAGTGTGTCACTGGCACCTGATATGGGATAACTGGGCTACCCTAGACTAGACTACTATACTCTACTTAGGGCCGATTTTTCAATCGCCAGATAACTTTTATTCGACGAATATGTTTGACGTTTTGACAGCTTTTGCATAGAAAATATGTCAAACGGACATATTTATTCCTCAAATAAAAGTTATCTGACGATTGAAAAATCGGGCCTTAGTAAAGTATAGGTAAACTTATGTGGCTGTAACTAGTTTTGGCAAAATATAATTAAGACGATACTTTTAAGATTAAAAGTACATAAATATTGAACGATAGAAATGCAAGAATAAATATTTAAATGTTCTTCTTGTACCATTAATAGTCTACCTGCCTAATTTGGCAGCTCATACCCTATTGACATTAAATGGTCTGCCAAGTTTAAAAAAACTAAGCCCTGTTTTTGCTACCTTGCCAAAATAAGGCTTTGCAATAGACGTATCTAAAGTTAATGCTTATATTTTTGGATACCGTTTAAGTTTAAATTAGATTTTGGAATTTAAAAGAACAGTTTTAACTTTGATGACTACAATATACAATATGTATGTTTAAAATGTATGTAGAAGAAGGCCTTCGTTAATCTAATAAGTAAATTGTCGAGTGACAGTAAGTTCACAGCATCTTTATATCTTTCCATTTTCAATACTATCATTTGGTATTAAAAGACAAAAATTGATCATGATTAACCTAACTATTCTTGACTTAACTTGACCTTGGATAATAGAGCCCAAAACAGTAATATTTTTCAATTCAGCTATTTCTGACTATGCCTATGAAGTTCGTTTATAAGACAACCAGGCAAATTAATTTGTTTAACTTGTTTATGTAGATGTCGCATGTGTTATTGAGTTTTATAATCATGATAATTTTTTTATCTCTTATATTATTTATTTTACGAATTATGAGGTGGAAAAATACAAAACATACATATTTTGATTTTTACGCATTGAATTCCCTGTCTCATTCTTGATTAAACAATGTTTAAAGTTAGGTCAAATGAAATCTCCTTTGTACCTCGTTTTGAAATGATGTCATAACATTTTTTAATACATGTTCATCCCAAAACCCAGTTCTATTAAAAAGTTTTTTTGAGATATGAAGCACCCTATTCGGAATACATTATACCTTTTTTCCGAGTTTCTAATTTCACAAAAATTGTGTCCCAAATATGAAGACTTTTTAAATATAGAATAACGGCCAGGATTTAGGTTAGGAAAATAAATATTATTCGTCCATAACGCCAGCACGCTACGGCTTAAAGCAATCCAGATTTAAATTTGAATGCTCAAAAGAATATATCTGGTCGTCTCAAGAGATTTACAGTAATAAATCTCTTCTATCAAGTGGGACCACGGCGTTTGTTTTTTATCAAGATCATTCTAAAGGGGAGGTGCGGGTAAAACAGCTTTTGTTCCTACTCGCCTCTTGTGCATTTAGGGTATACCGATTACACGTTGATTCTGTAACTTTTATGGGTTGAATGGGGAAAAATGGACCACTTGTGGCTTTGTTTTGTAAATTAATAGGTGTAGGTTATCGGTGAAGGTTCTGAAATTTTGGTGCTCGGCGTTATATTTATGTGACGGGTTTCCAAAGTTTGTATGGAGAGATTTTGTTGTGATGATAACAAGACTGATGAAGTTGTTTCTGCAAGACTATGAAGACACC
The DNA here is from genome assembly GCF_003590095.1 of Trichoplusia ni. NCBI lineage: Eukaryota > Metazoa > Arthropoda > Insecta > Lepidoptera > Noctuidae > Trichoplusia > Trichoplusia ni. The sequence continues at coordinate 11,191,599 of NC_039484.1, read as the reverse complement.
AGATGTTGTCTGTTGGAGACTAGATGGCGTTATGTGAAAGTGGTTCATCAAAAATATATGTGAATAAAGATGACTATGTTCTTAACAAAACATAACTTATTTTAATAAATATTGCAAATATTTAAAGACATGTTAAGATAAGATAAAACAGTCAACAAAAACCTTAGTCATTCCATAACCAATACTCTCACCTAATAAATATTGACATTCAATTTAATATCAACCACGACAACCAGAAATAGTTTTGTTTAAATTAAATTCTCAAATAAGAATGGCTATAAATAAACTCATCAACTCCTCAAGTGTTTGTTATTGTAAGAGTTATCAAAGTGAAACAGGCGAACGAAACCAGCTCGGGTAGGATCCTGCAGAATTTCCGCGTTAGATTAGAAATCTGTACTTAATCCTGTTCGTTGGTTTTGCGTATCATAATATTATTGAAAATAGAAAATAGGATTCAAGGATGGTGTCACTGAAATACTGGAATTATATGATACTTAGGTTTCAGTGAGAAATGTAGGTTTTTATTGAGCAGTATTTATAGCTAAATTTTTATCATCCAGGACACAATGAATGCAATAAAATAAAGATTTTCAATCTGTCTTGTTACGTAGCTACTCTTGAGTAGACCTCGTTCCCTTGGTATCTAGACAAGTATAAGACATGGATGTTACATTGAGGATAGAATTTTCAATCTTAAAAGTAACTGGATTGTTGTTCCAAAACAGAACAATAACTAATTAATCCATAAAATAAATGACGCTATACCTCACCGAGCCAATAAAACTCCGATCCAATTTATCCCTCTTCCTATATCACAAGGCGACCCCGAAAGAAGGCTGGCCCCTTAATTATACGTTTAATTCGTAAAGGTTGTCGTCAATCTGATCAGGTGACCCAAGATAGCTGTTGTCAAAGGAGGCTCTTAACTGTACCCTAATCACATTCATGATATTAGGGGAACTTTTAGCAATAATGGATATATTACAGCTTTTATAAGAGAGTGTTATGTGAATGTAGTCGGTATGTACAATTGATGGAGAAAAGCAGGTATGCCGGAAAAGTGGCATACCTGCATATAAATTTCATCTTATGAAGAAAGTCCATCATATTATTTTGGCGTAACTCATGCTCGTTTATACAAAAGGCCCAAATTATCTGAATTATGATAATATATACATAATAGCTTAGAAATACATCAGAAAAATAACATTAACTTGACATTTGGTGGCCTTGGCCTTGATAAATTTCTTTTTTTTTTTTGAGGAAAATTGAGCGCTTTCCTCATCGAACACTTTGTTAATCCCTCAGTTGTCGTGATGGTGTTTTTTTTTTTCCAAGCAGTACCTATTATGAACTCCAGAATATTTATGTTCATAGTTCATAGCAAAAGCTCGACGTCAAACAATTTTCCCAATAAATTGCAATCCATATGATCTCCCAAACAATAATTACGAATCCTACCTATAACCAATCATAAAAATATCGGGTTCTGACAACATAACACCTTAATATCAATTGTCCGAAATAAATAATCTATTCTCATTTATTTGGCTGTCAATAAGGATTATTATATGATAACATAATGACATCTGAAGTAATGATTGATTAACTGGAACTCATATAATAATACGGGTTTCAGATAATATTTCTTTGTGTGGTGCGTAGTATTTGTTTCGGGATTATCTGCTTCCATATAGATCCTTTTGTTGGTAATATTTGGACTGTTAATGTGATCATATGAGCATGAAAGTAGAAATCAAAACAAGTCTATGCTATGCTATAAATCTTCAAGCTCATTGTCGAATTGTTGATACTTGTGTTGCTTGACGTGACTAAGCCAGGCCAAAAATCTTATCTTTTAGAAGTTTTGTTCTTTGTTGCTCCTCGGCAACACAAAGTCTTGAAGTATTAGGTAGTAAACACTCCTCCATTGTGACTTTAGTTGGTCAGGATATCTCGGAAGGTTTAGTACAAAGCTCAACCCTGATAAAGGTAACCCTACAGGTGTCTAAACAAACCATTAAATTTTGCTGCACAGGCAAAGGAAAGCCTATACAATTTTCTTATATTGAACTTCAGGTAACACGTAAAAAATGACGAGCAATACCTACGAAAGAGTAAAATTATTTTTGGTTATTTCAAATGACACTTTCCCTTTCAAAACGCCTTACTCAATATCATCATCCTTAATGCTTTCTCTTTACAGAGGAACTCCAAAATTGAACCCCGAACCTCTTCAGAAGAATGAGAAATTATACTAACCGTGTAATTACATAATAGGTTCGGTTCCAAAAACTTATTTGGCGGAGCACCAGCGCTTGAATGGCAACCACCTCGTTAAATCTCGCCATTCATTATTATATGAGTTGTTGAACTCGTTCCATTTGCGGCTTAAAGTGTCAAATATATGGTTATTTTATGTTCAACTAGGATAGATAAAAGTTGAGGTATAATTTGGAAATTCGTTTCAGGTTAGTGCAATCAAGGGTTTTAAAATCGTTCTAGTCTTATTATTCTCGTCTGGTTTTAGGCGTATATTAATTCAATCCTCTGCCTTTATCTTACTGAAAAGCAACGATTTATCTGACTAGTCATACCTACTATGGTTGCTTACAAAATGAATCGAAAGTTTGACTTTTACACTTTGAAAACTTGTAAAACATTTTGTTCTTCATAGTTTAAATCAAGCACTATTTCACGGGACCACTGTTAATTCCATACATTGGAGTCATCTATTGTATTCAACTCCACCAGTGAATCGGATCTCGCATACAATTTAAATAGAGCAGATAGCAACAAAATAGTTCCGATTCATACACTGGAAATTAATTAGTCCGAATTATTAGCTCTATGCAATAATTCTAACCATGAACGAATACTGACAGAAATGCATAGTGAAATCCCTAACTGAATCCCCGAATATCGTGGTCGGTTTGGTCGTAATCAATGTTTAATTACATGTCTGTAATCCTACATTTGACTAGGTGCGTGAATTGGATTTTGAATTAAATGTTTCGCTTTTAATAATTGGATTAGAATTGGTTATTTGAATTTGGCGGCTGGATTTGATTTAATCGTGACGGAATGTTGTTCATTGTGTTTAATGGTTGATGTCATTTGTTTTGTTGTCATCAAGCGTTTGATATTGTATTTTAGCTATTTGCTTTTATTTAACACTTCCAAAGTAGGTTTTCACGTGTATCTGAATTGTGTTTAGTTTTTAAATTTGGTTTTATTTTAAACTATAACACTTAATTTGTTGAATAGAAATCACATTTTCAGACAGCCTTCTGATATTTTCCATTCCCTTTTCTACCAAAGAAGAGCATATATTGAATCGAAACTTGACTCCTACCAGAATTTTTAATAGCTACATCCTTTATATAAGCACCTTCAAAACGTTTTCTCGTGAACCCTCCATTCACTGTTTACACAATTGATTCTGCAGCGTCATCGCATTTTCTAACTATAACTGGTGTTTGGCATCCAACGTGATCGGTGTTGCCAATATCATGTGCGGCGGTCGCAGCTCTGTCACGTGTACGAAATATCAAGCTTCGATGGGGCGATATAAATTTATTAGGGATTACGAGGTGTTTTGATGGAATAATAGCTTCAGTTTTATTGATAACGACGTATATAGTCGTGGATGTGAAGCTGATGTATTGAATAAACGCATACGTATAAAATCGACGTGGCTATGATTTTGAATGCGTAAAAATTGCACCAAAAGTTTTTTAGATGTCCGTATTGTTAGAGTAAAAAGCATTGAGTGTTGAATGTTGATATAAGTTTGGCTATGAGGTAAAGTTTAATTGGATAAGATTTGATTTCGTTTAAGAGAATAAGGTCATTTTGAAACACGCTATTTAAGAAAACAAAACAAGAAAGAAAAACCGTATAACTTCTAACAAAACCGAAAATATCTAAGTAGATTAAAAATGTTTAATTCATTAGCTATTCTTGGTAAAATAATATAATATTTTGGTGCAAAAAAGGCAACCGGCATAAAAACCGGTTTCAAAGATTTAGAAAGGCCTATACAACGGCCGAATGAGGCACTTGTACTCATAAAAATAAAACGTCTTATATTGACGGAGCCTTCCAGACAGTCTAAACAAAACATCGTCCAAGACAAACTCGCCATAAAAGTAAGAAAGAAAGAAAGAAATACTTTATCTTGCTTCGTTTTACAGCATATAAATCATAGCTGGATTATACCACTAAAAACCTTTTTGGCAACGCATGTTCTGGGCGCTGCCAAAGGGGACAGTTGGGCTGTGTGATCATACTTGGATGTCCATCAAAAAGTTATCACGGAGTCAGTACTTGAGAAGCAGTTTTTACTGCATCAACTTGTTGGTAGTTTGAATATACAGATGTATAGAAGATTAGCGAGCTTTTTTTAATCCGCCTGTCTGGTACATTTGTCTTTCCAGATCATTTTCTTTTGTGAGACATATTTTGTTTCTTTTTTCAAATCCAATTTCGGCTTATTCACAAAAACCTAGATTTTAAAAGATGACAGCAAATTGCCTTTTTATTTCTCTTTGAAAAATCGTTTTGCACTTAAAACAATATCATAATGCCAAGCTGTGTATATCCATTATAGCTCAGTGATCATTTTCGTTATCCCTTATTGCGCTCTACGTACTCTCTAAATAAAATAATCGAATAACCTACCCATTGCCTCTTTCCACTCGAAAACTCAGAAAAAATATTTCTCAAAATTTTTTGGGACACGCATCGTCAAATATTTTCGGAAATCGAATAAATAAATCGTGCTTACAAAACTGCATGATCAGATATCACATCTCACGTTCAGGGGTTCCGGGTAACCCGTATTTATGTCCGATAAATCATGTAGAAAAGAAATTCAATCAGGCTGCCGATGTGTGGATTGAAGGCTTTCCTTTAATATATCTTATACTTTTATATTAATGCGTTTTCTTTTTGGTATGTTTATTTTTTATTTCTAGTTGTACTCATTTTTAAAACCAAATCCCGCACTATGGAATTAAATTCCATTTCGGTTCAATTCCATAAACATTCAAGTAAAATGATCACATAAGTGGCTGTGGGGGAACACACAAACGCGGATATCAAACCCGTTACACGTCGCGTGCAGTGGGGTTAGGTGTGGTGACCTCAAGCATTAGGATATCCGTTCAGTCATTAAAGGTATTAAAATGTTTCAAAACACCAGACCTTAAGGTAATAAACATGGTTCAAACCTACAAACCGCCCACAATATCAAAACACCAAATTATTTGATACGAAACTATCTCCACTATTTACCCGACAACCCATAAAATATTCTCAATACATCAACAAAATCTATTCAAAAATTACTGAAGCGCCTGTTTCAGTAGAGTCAGGTAGAGCCCAAAGTGGCCGGTATATACAAGGGATATTAAATAACCTTTTACGATCCTCACCTCGGGATCCTAATAGAATTTCTGTTACGCACAATGTATCGGGCGGCATCGCGTTCGTTTTACCGGGGTGGGCAGAATTTCATGGCTTGACTCTGAACGGATTTTCCGATGTGAAACTCAAAGCTTAAATGAGAATCAGGCTGTCGATGATGGGCGTAATTTATGTTCTTTGTATTTCATCATCTGTGTCTACTTGGCAATGACCCATCGATAAATATCATCAACATTGTCACCGATGTTTTGTTCTTAGTAAAGTAATCATAAATCAGAAATCGTCTTAAGAAATTGATATCTTTTCATTTTCCAAGACACGTGATTTCTGTAATTGATTATCCTCATTGAAACACCGCAGTTGTATTGAAATCGAAAATCGAAGTCACGTGACTTGACAAGAATTAGTTTTAAACCAAGATTGACAGGTAAATGTTTCAGTGATATTTGATCGTCGTTACCCCTCTTGTCATTTTTAAAAACAATTTTATCATCATTATCGCTTCTAACAGCACCCTACAATCTAAAACTAAACTCGAAAGTAGTTAGCTTGCCGAGATTGACCAGCGGGAAATTTAGTTTCGGTTAATATAAACTTCACCGTCAATAATAGGGAAAATGCATTATTTTGCGGTTCGCCTACACCGGTGCTTTATACGCAGATAATGGCTTTATAGCTCGAGGCTACTGTCATTGCCTACGTAACTATATTGTGTGACATATCTCTGTACTGTACTGGCCAATATATCCGAATAATCTTGTTTTAATTGTGATAGTATTCGTTCTGTTTGTTTAACATGCTCATGGAACTAGTAAAGGTAGATAGGATACAGTTAAAGAACAATATAGTTAAATTTTGGGTAACCTCAAAATTCTATTGCTTAGAATAATAAGCTTCAGTTGCTTTTTCTTCTGAAGGTATATCATCATTCATCTTATTCAATAAACTAAAGCAGATAGTGGAAAATGCCCAAGAAAATTAATTGCATCTGTAGATGGTGCTGATGGAGTATCATAAGGATACTGCCGAATAGGTTACAAACTGCTTACCTATTTTGGTTACCTTGGTGGTAGTAACTTAAAATACTAATAAATCACATTGAAAATGGGCTAATATTGTCATCCAGGTAACTTTATATAAATATAATATGACTAAATTAATTTCAAGTTAATGAGAATCCAGATCCAACATTCTACAAAAAATCCAGTTTGTGACCTTTCCAATATCACCGAGGTAAACAACGAGGAATAAACTGCCATTTCAATACTTGATAAAAAAAAATACTTATTTTCCTTGGTCCGAATCACAGCCGAAAGCCAGCCGACTTTTATTAACAAAAACATTCTCAATCACGGATATTATGTCCATCGGAACTCACAGTACATTAATTTTCTGTATTTGTATTTATGTTATTCTATTAAAGGACATTGGGAATGGTCAAATCCCTTGCCGAATGGACAAAGAGAATATTGAATCAATATACCATGATTATTATGTTAACCTCAATGGACAAGGCACTAATGACTAGTAATGGACAGTCATATATTAATTAATTATCCAAATTATTTGATACTTTATTGTAATATGATTGACTCATTGCTCCTGGTAGATTCAAGAATAATTTTATTAGCATAATATAAAATGAATTGGCTATCACAGACCCATACCTACATACAAAATCAGAATTTTAAAGATTGATTAGTTTTCACGTGACTGTCTTTTCGAATCCAGGCAAGAACAAAAAACGTTTTTAAAATACAGTAAAGTAACTGATTAAAGACATGAAATTTGAAATCTCTCTTTCTATATGTGGAACTCTGAAATTTTGATCTGACAAAAAATAAACCATATTAAATAATACATTTCAATATAGCTTCTACTTCAACACACAGTAATACTATGCATACAAGTTATAGATACTGATATTAAAAACTAAGGTCCAACTGACCTTATTGTATAATATTTCATGCCCCATACTTCCAATTTTATAGTCAATATAAACATTAGGTCAGGAAAACGCGGTTCAAAATTCTAAGGGACCAAAGTACCCGGGGGAGCCATATCACCAGTTTACGACGCTCTTTAAGTAACGTGAGGAAATAGTTTCGTTTGGACCAGTCAGGTTGTAAGGCCCTCAGTGGTTACTTTAGCATTCTCTCAGTTTTATGTCGACCTGGTACTTCTGAATAGTTTTCGTTTCTGAATAACTTTGATGAAGTTTTTGGTGGGGAAATATAGACGTAATAAAGTTCTTCATTTTGCGTTGCATATTTTAATTAATTCTTGTGTGATTGCACTGATAGCCGATAGGTATAGATGTGTAAAATATAGTATCTATGCCGAACATAACTATTTGCAATGTGTCGCTGTTTCGTTTCCGTATTTGTGCAATCCACGAATGCTTTTTTTATCAGTCTGAGTCTTTGTACGCACAAATGTAACTTAAATATTTGTGAAACTAAGAAAGATTTAATAAAATCCTTATCGCGGATGTCGTTTAAGCTAAAAAAGGAAATCTATTCTATTATTACACATTTATAACATCCAAGTAATTGATGTTTGTGGCTCTATATGAATATTGACTTATGCGATGAAAGTAATCCAATATTGTTTAATTAAAAGGTATTTTTTTATAAATATTTAAATTTGTTGTATGCCTTTGTGCCAAACACAATAGCTGTTTTTTTCACTAAAAATGCTTTGTGTCTTTGACTACTTGTCAGCAGCTTCAATCAATCGATGTCACACGGTTTTGACCTACAATATTTGGGCTATGTCAAGTCAAAATTAATTTGTGCACGAGTAGCTATTTTTAGATTTAAAAATAAACGATACGTCTTTTTGTGGGCGAGCCGACCAGAAACCAGTGCGATCTGTCATTTGTAACTTATCATTGAAAGTCCAAGTGAACATGACAAAAAAGTTTCACAATGACCAATGACTTGTGTGTTTTCACTTCATACACAATTTTGAATCATACTATTTTCATTCAAAATGCGAGTTTCCTTGTATCCAAATAATTGTAAACTGCAGTAAACTACATAAATAATTTGTAAGAAGTGACTCTTTTGAAAACCGCCCCTCGCAGTAACGAGTGCTTTTAGTTATAAATGTGTATTGTTTATTATAATTTCAAAAACAGTTTTGCGCCAAGAGGTCCTATTTAATGTAAGCCTCTCCCAGTAATGATCGATGTGAAACGACTCCAGAAGCTAGACGAAAAGCGCCAAGCCCAAAAAGAAAGGCCTAAGCCGTCGTACACCTATACTCTCAATTCTGCGGGTCAACTTTACTGCAGCGCTTGCGACCGGGTGCTTAGATCCAAACTCGGTCTAGCCAGTCACATCAGGGCTCACGCTAGGAAGTGAATTGCCAAGGGTCGTCGTTATCGAAAACGAAAAGGAGGACTATATATATATTATAATTTCATCGTTTTACTACCAAGTGCGAAAATAAAAAGTATTAAGATGACAATTAATCATAATTATTCAGACTTTTTAAAGCAATTTAAATCTTAACACCAAAAAAATATAGTTCAAAGAAAACTTCTAAAAAATAATCTCATTAAGGTCTTGATGAAATAAGGTTTTTTTGGGCATCTCATTTAAATTTGTTTTATAACGAACCATTCTGATTATTTATGAAGTTACATTTAATTTGTTTTAACACACAAGCCTAACACGAGAGGCGATTTAATTAAATGAGAATTTACTAAATGCTGGAATGTGATTTTGACGGATTAATTTTGTTTAACAACATACAAAATAGTTTATCGACACGCTGTTTTGTGGAGGTAGATTATAATAAGTGCTTATTGTAAACATATTAAACTTTAAAATAAACAAATTACTATTTTTAATTTGCTGTTTTTTGATGACGTTTTTTCATTTAAATGTTTCTATTCATTGTAGTAAAAACTTAAATGTTTGCGACAGTTAAATAAAAGAAAGATCTCATTATTACACTATTCAAGTTTAACGTAATTTTGTAGAAGAATAAAAAAATACCTACACTTTTTTTGGTCTTTCTGTCAAACATTGCATAAATTTTTGAAAAAAAAACAGGTTAAGTAGAAGTCTGATTCGCAAGTGATCCGTATAAAGGAAGTGAAGATAAGATAATTTTCAAACGGTTGTTTCAGCCCGAGGTTTCTTCACAGAAATAGTTCATGAGAAATAGTCTGCAAATGAAAGGATTAACAGCGAAGCTTCAGTAATAAGATTTCGTTTCGACTCTTTAGATACGAAACCCTAAAAATTCAATTAAAAAAATATATTAATTAGTCCCGTTAAGTAATGTGTTAAAACCCTGTAAAGACGAGGAGATTAAACTTTGATGAGACGATGGCACAACACAGTAATTAATTAAGTTTTAAAAGTAATTAAAGTTTCACTGTCCCTTATTAGTTTTATGGAATATTATTAAGTTTATTATTTACAACAAAGTTGATATAAAAGGGTTCTTCTTTCAGATGTTTGCCCTAGAGCTATTGTGAGAGTATGGTGAAATAAAATTTAGGTATTTATAAAATAAGGTATATTTTGATTGTGGAAAGAGACTGCAGTGGTATTAGGTCTTTATATAAATTTTTCTCTTTTTAAACAATAAATTCAGTAACTTCCATGTGTGCCATTTAATAACATGTGTCTGTCAATAAAACCTTTTTTTTTGTTACCTACTTGGTACAAAGGTGACTTTTTGTTCAGGCCAAGATTGAAGATACCAATCCGCGAGGAAAATCATCTTTCTGGTGGACTGATCAGGACACAGCGGCAGTTTATGGCTCATCAACGAAGATCATGATCAAGAAGGAAAACCGGGAAGAGAGTACGGGCGAGAGTAAGTTTTGCAATGCTCAGCTAAGCGTTGCAAAACTTACTATCAGCACATAAAATGATGAGCACGACTACTCTGTCAGGAATTATACCGAGACAGATCACAAAATAGAAGAATATGGTATCCCATGCCTGGCCAAAGGCGTTCCCCATCTATCCCCAGATTTAGAAATAAGTGAAAGAGGCAAACTACCCCAAACACATAGTCATCTGCTTTGAAAGTCCATAATCGTCTGGTCGGTGCATTATTGAGTCCTACTCGCTAACCCACTTTCCTTTATAACAGTACTTATAAATAACTTTTTAAACACAGTACTACAAGTAAACCTAGCAATTTGCTCACCTTTCATAGCGTGAAGCACAATATTTTCCTGAACACTGCATTTCTTATCAAAGAATATTAACTCTTAAAAGCGCAATTAGGTAAGTGAAAACGTCAAGAACACGAAACTGAAAAAAACGTAAAGGAACGAAAATCTTTGTTAAAAAACTATTGACATGCAACAAACGCTGTTAATTCTCTCCATCGTAATTGCAAAGTGCATTTTATAGAAGTTTTTACATGAAACACTAAGGAATTTGTGTTGGAAATCACTTGTAAATGCTAATTAAATTGTTTTACATTAATTTTGCATAGAAAGGGGATTATTGTTGAAGTGTATCCAACTCAGATCACGGACTTCGTGTTTATTCGTAATTATTGTTATTTTTGCGATAGTTATTTAGCTTTGCTAATTGTAACGTACATAATTTATTGTTTTATGTTCCGATAAAGTCTAATTATCGTATGAAATCTATTTGGTCATAACTTTTTTACAACAGAACAGACTTGACAGACAGATTTTGAAATTCTTACTCAAATTTATATTAATAGAAAACAAATAAACACAAGAATCAGTATGGATGTGTTCTCGGCTTAAAAATAAGAAGTAAATTACAAATACGGCACATAAGTCACATTAGAGAACTCGTTCGAAAACATTGGCAGTAAAAAGCGAACATTATGGGCTTGAATCGACAGTTATTATTATTACGACCGTTTATTTAACATGAAATATTGCGAATGTGTTTTATTAAAATTAATGTATCACTTAAAAGTTGGACAGAAGTGAGTTTTTGATGGAGACAAAGTTTTTTTTTTGCAAGCTAAAGGAATCTTGGACTGTAGTAGATATTTGACAAAACAACCGTGCAATTTGATTTGGAACTAGTTTACCTATATTAGACTGTTTTCTAGTAATATTTATGAACATAAAATTTTCTGAAAATTATTATACGTGTACAAATCTATGTACTTATACTAATATATAAAAGCTGAAGAGTTTGTTTGTTTGTTTGTTTGAACGCGCTAATCTCAGGAACTACTGGTCCAAATTGAAAAATTATTTTTGTGTTGAATAGACCATTCATCGAGGAAGGCTTTAGGCTATAAACCATCACGCTGCGACTAATAGGAGCGAAGATACAATGGAAAATGTGAAAAATACTGGGCGGGTATTAATCATAACTTATATTTTCTACCCACGGGGACGAAGTCGCGGGCAACAGCTAGTATGATATAAAGTTCCATAAGCTTAGGACCATAAATATAGATTAATACACTAGGAAGTAGTGCAGTAAAATGTAGATTAATTTATTGACGAGATTTTAAAAGAGAAAAGTCAATTAATAACAAACAAAAGATGTCCGAGAAATGAAAAGAGTAATCCTTCGATACTGCATCGACAATAAAAAGAATCAGGAATTACAAAACAGCAAGACCCATTGAAACATTAATAAAAACAATGCCTATTTTTCTAACTTGCACTCAATAAAGACGAATATCCCTTGTATTTTTTCTCTCTACAAACCAGCTGCGGTACATTTCCAATGTTTTTATTACGCAAAAATAGCCCGTATGTACGAGCACTAAAATATCCTGGAGATCATTTGTATTCATTGAGTATTGTTTGTTCCACTTTACAAAGCGAATACAATGAAAAGTTTCATCCGATATTAGTTTTCAATTTGCCGACCCATCTCATCTGTGGTGCGATGAATAAGAAACATGGCGGGATTCTCGCCAGTTTTCGAATGATCCAAATGTTTGCTTAATGAATATTTCGATGTACGTTTTATCGTTATTTTCTAAAATCTGTTGCTGGTTTTATTTAACTTTTAGAAGTAAACTGCTTCTTCTTCATTGAAGAAATGCTTACAACTTGGTTTCAGAGACATGTTTTTTACTTTTCCTTTAAAAATATTAAGTCTAACGAGATTAATTGAAATTAACTATGAAAATGAAAACTTGCTTTATTTTAATATACGCTCAACCAATATTTCCCTGCGTTCAGACACATAAGTGCTAAGTCTTAATTTTATTGTAAGGAAATATTAACAACCCAATGTTCTCCAAACATTTTTACTATAATAAATCTAGCTCGGACTCGTGTGTGTGATAAAGAGTCGTAGTGCACCTCTCTGCCTCAACGTCATCATACAGAAACAGTCAGAAACAAGACGCAATTTACAACTTTACACTGTCTTAATGGTACGAGTTATTGTAAGTAAGTATGAACTGACAGTCTATACTGAAAATACTAAATTTTTGGTTCACGTGAGCTCATAAATTAAATAACGTTTTTGAATATACTGGCTATATAGTTGATTGATTACATACAATATAAAAAAGCAAAAAAAAAAAAATATAAGTATAATATTTATATCTGTAATTTGAATCAAATAAATTAAAAAAAATGGTTGTGCCTAAAATAATACTTTCGAAACTAATAATAGTCATAACCAACAAATTTTCACAGTCATTTAAAAAAAGTCTTTGTACCACATCCATTCTCCTTGCAATTACATGCTGAAGACAAGCGAAGATCAAAGCAATAAAGGGAATGTTTGCTTCGCGGAATGATACCCATTGAAACTTACAAAGTTGTTTGTACAGTGACATACATAGACGTAAATCCGCATTCTCTATTCCTTATTCAGGTATCTCGTATGAACTGTCTGAACATGAAAAGGTTATTGCTAGAACATTTTAACTTAAGTTTATGAGAATATTGATATTTAATTTGTACGGATATTGGATGTTTCGCTGTTTTAGGTTTTTGTATGCATCATGAATGGGAAAAGTCTTTGCTTTGATGGATATAAGATTGTAAGAGGTATTAGAGCAAAAAAAGCATATTTGGACTGATGAAATGGAGATGGGCTGTATGTGTGGGTTAGTTAAGTGAAAACTAAGTTTTCAGTGGGTTGGAGAGTTTCTAGACAAGTGTACTGTAAATAATGTTTCGGTTGAAAAATCATGGGGCGGAGAATTTTCAAGCAAATTTGAGAAAAAAAAAACAAAAATTCAACCCCCGTTGTTCACTGCAATTCAAAATAAAATTACCATCAATCGCCTATAAAAAAAGTAATTGGATTTCAATCGTTTAACAGGCGAATGTTTACAAACCACCATTCGAATGCCTGAAACACCAAACAAACCATAAATAAAATTTATGTCAAGCTATCAAATACGAGCGGTACTTACGTACCAATAGTTGGCCCAACCCCTATAAATACACATGAAGATTTGACCGTAATGTCGTTACGTATATCAGCCAACATATAAAATATGAAGCGGTGAATCTAGTTCACTGGGCTGGTATAACTTGTTCTTTGGAGATAGCCTATGTTATACTCAAGCAGATTAATGGAAAATCTGTTTTCATTGCGAACTCGAACTGCCGCATTCATGTGTATCGTCAAATGTTTTTTTTTTTGCTTTGGTTACCGGTTCGTTTCGGTTGAAAGTTTAATTGAACGTTTTCTATTCGAGGCAAATCCATCATCATCGTCATCACCGGATAACGATTTTATTGCAGCTGTCGTTTGGTTTCAAAAAGTTTTTATATAATAGCCTAATGCGTTGATAGATTGCTTGCCGTTCATAACTGGCTAACATAAATCGAAATATAAATATATGCATTTGCAAAATATTCATAACCGTCAGAGGTTTGAAAAGCATTTTGGGAAAGTTCAACTAGAATGCAAGGGGATGATGATTCAAAATTCTTCCTTTTCGTGGAGGAAAAACTAGGGTGAATTAGCCTTCACTTTGTTCCTTAGCAAAACCCAAGTATTGCCCGCGGCTAGGGTCACTGTCGCAATTACCACGTGAAGAAAAAAGGACAGTTCAATTAAGAGTTAGTGGTTTGCATTTCTTTACTTTAGAAGTTTTTAAAGAACCCGCTTGACTTAATCTGCTAATCGTATTTCACTACACCCATGGGGAAGATGGCGTGCCAATTCTGGCCAAGAATGCTCTTGGCTGGCATCGCTTGCTTTAAAACTTGATTATTGCTAGCTACGTTAATTTAAAACTTACTGTTGTTATTTACACAGAAAATAAATTATAACATATTTTGTCACAAAACAGTAAACATATTCCTCTTTGAGGTAACATAGGTAATGGCTTCGAATTTTTGGATACATTTTATAAGTATTAATATGCTCGTTAAATCCTTTGGGATATTTAAGCGTGACGATTAATTCGAAAAACAAATACTGTAATAAATTCATATTTATTTTATTCATCAACATTTAATACGAATCTTGACTAGTCGTAAATAAAACAGTATTTTCTAAAAAGAAAATATTCTCTTTTTGTTTTGTTTGAAAGAGAATTGAAAATGTTTCGCAAATTGTTTTCGTATGTGTTTGCAGATTTCAAGCTCCCTACAAGCACTGTTCGATTGAAATGTCATTTTGTACCGGCACTTGTAGGAATAGTCTTGACTATTCCTATGAGATTTTCTTTATGTTTTGTTAAAATTCTCCGATTCTAAGATTTTCTACTGTATTGAAGATGTTTTATGAATATTATATGGTATTTGAATAAAGCTGAAGTTTATTCAAGTGTAACTATTTTTACAAGGAAAATATTCCGATAAAGGTAAAAATTGGTTGTGATGAACTGTTTTAGGCTAAAGATGATCTAAAATTCAATTTTTAATTACTCAACTCAACAAAGATTAGTTCAGAACAGATGAAAAATATGTACCCTCTCAAGCAGACTGTATTGTAAAAAAATGAATTGCTCCAAGCTCAAAATTATGGGGGTCTATGAACAGTACTTATATTGTGATACAAAAAAATGTTGCCTAAGCATGTCTAGTAGACCAAACACAAGCTGATGGAAGTAAACATATTCCTCAAAACCGCACATCGTCAGGAGTCATAAAAATGTATGTCACGGAGGAAAAAAGTCAACGCGTGCAGTATTGAGCTTGGATGACGTCCAAAATCAGACGGTTTGAACGTTGCTCGCTCAGCCGAAATCAATTTTATATTAGAAACTGCTATTACTGTGGCAGATAATATGATGTACGTGCTAGCTATGGATTTGTTGTATGTGAGTTGGTTTTTGAATAGTTGGGTTGGACAAGTTTCTATGCGTAATAAAACATTCAATGGAAATAGTATTTACTTTCTATTAAAAAGTCATCTTGATTTGAGACGACTCTGAAGTCTTTAATTGAAACTCAAAGTATGATCAACATTGATAGAGTATTAATTCGCCATGAAAAAGATACACAAGTACCGTTCTAGTTATTAATTATGTATTCACCATTACTTATGAATCAGCCCACTTTAAAGTAACAAAAACAAATAAAAGTTCCCCGGATAAACAGTAATACAAAAAACCTATGATTAATCAAATCTTTTTACGACACATTCTATATCTAATAGCTGGAGGGCAAAATCTAATAAAACACGGCCCAATGACAAATACCAGATTGTTTCTAAACTCCGAAACAGGATTACCGAACTTCTTATTATATTTGCATCTACAGCACCCACCGTAACAGCGGCTCTATAAGAATGATTATCCTTATTAAAAACTCCATCTTTCCTCCCTATTGTTGGCTTTTCTTGAAGAAATGAAGATGTCTACTTAGCATTTTTTTGCTATATCGATTATTGTATTATTCTTCGGAGTCATTCTTCAGACAAATGAAGGTCTAAACAATTGGTTCTGGAATTATTTCTGCCTTATTTTATTTTTTTTTGCTTTTTTGTATAGGATTGTTCTGCGAGCGATTTGAATACCATTTATAGATGTTTCCTCAGAACGTTTTAAACTATACATTTTCTAAATTTGTCGGCATTGGTTTTTCTATTAAGATGTATTCGAATTTCATTTAATTTGGATTAATTACGTTATAGTTTTAGGTATTAATTTTATTATTAAGTATGAAAGACTAAAAAGAAAATAGTTAATTATTTTTGACAATGAAGATAATAATTAAATAAATATTTGTGGTACAAAAATTTAGATCATACCTCTTATGAATTCCCCAATGTGATCAATGGCAGCTCCACCTGGAAAGAAAACAAACAGACTTTTAGTGTTTTCAAAACCGTTTTGTACACTTAAGATTGCTTTTTTAACCTATAGATTTCAGCATTTCATAATGTTGCCAATAAAGAAAACACAATCTTATCATGTGTTTTTAACCTCTAGTGAGTTTTACGAAAACAAGAGAACTCTTTCGCATACAATATAATCAGTTAACATAATGACTCATCAGAAAACACTTAAAAACCACGAACCGGAAAAATACAACACCATAAAAGTAAGCCCCCACACATAAACGTCCTCCCACATTTCACCATAAACCTCAAAAGAACTAACAAGGGTTGTTTTTCAAAGAAGAAAATCATCACTAAGAGCGCTTATAAATTTTTCACTTGGCCATACCTCATTGTGATTCATAATAACCCATCTCCCCTTATATGAAGATCTCCTAAACATCCCTTGAGGGATCCGAGCGTGTTATTGTGTGAAGGTAACGTAGAGTCAGCAGGGAAACATATTTAAATAATCATGTTATATTTTAAAAACGAAACGAGAGTATAAAAATTACTTATTGGAAACTAATGACAGTAATAATGTCTAGAAGCTAACTCGTCACGTATGTTGAGTTGTAAATCTAAGAGTGTTTTTTTTTGCTGACTCTACTAAAAGGTAGATGCAGTAAAAATGAGCGTGAGCTAGGATAGGTGTGTCTTTGGTAATTATTATTATTACTATTAAGGTACGAGTTGTAATTTGTCGCCTCAAATGTTATATAATAGTTATCTAAGCATATATAATTTTTGTTCAATTGAAAAAAAGTCTAGATCATAGATATAATATTACTTTTTGGCAATCTGTTTGTCTTTGTTGTAAAACAATTAAAATAATACTCTAATGTATATCGGTCCTCTATGGCTTAACTTACAGGACATACCTTCTACTTTAAGTAAAATCGCTCTATAAAATAATATTATAGAAACAGAATTAAAACCGAAAATATATACGTTTATATTATTTCAATAAAAGATATAATATTTTTATAAGTCCTAGATCTTATACTATAGATAGTGCTACTACACCTAATTACTTACGAAGAGTGATGATATAGGTATCTTCTCTATCTAACCTATACTACTCAAGGTCACTCAGGTATTCACATTACTTTGTTTTGGAAACACTTAAGTCTAGTTAGGTTTGTTTGAAATCTTAAGTGATCCCTAAGCGAACATCTCCTCAAATATCAGTAAAACTTCAGCATAACAACAGAGTTCTTTACGATTTTCTTAAGTGTAAAGAACACTCTGCTAATCACTTTAAGATATTACTTACGATGTACTTAAGGCTTATCTCGCTTATTTATACTTGAAACAAATTTTCAAATTTATCGCAAGTGCAGTGTCTTTACCAAGATGCTCACTTCTATAACAGTACCTTGAATATTTCCATCAGTGACGCGAGATAGCGCTCTACATTTTGTGTAACGACGTCTCTCTTTAACCACGAGAAATGTTTTACAAGAGTCCATAGTACGGGGACATAATCTCTTACTTCTGCCCCCTGTTTTTGCACCCCCGTAATAATGATTATGTTCCCGCCTATAAGATCTTTAGGAGATAACTTGGGGTGATCTGATGTACTGATCTTGTAAATATAGCATTATCAGATAAGGAATTTGTAATTTTAAGGTGTATTTGTTTTTATTTGTATATATTAAAATATTATAAGTTATGAAATCTTAGTATTTTTTTTTTGTATTGATGAAGGTAGTGTGATGATCTAGTCAAACACGCGGAAGTAAAAAAAGGTAGAGAGGTCTGAATGAAGATAGAAGAAGAAAGAATGACTGCCTATGCCTAGCAGTGGGATCTCAAACAGGCTATATAAAAATGATACGCACCGTCTGTGCCTAGATTTAATATTTCCAGTCATTTGTCTGCAGCCAGAAAGTATCTATTTCATAAGGAATAAGCGGTACCTGTTTAATACATGTTTTTTTTTTATTTATTTGGGAAGATAAGAAACCTTAGAATTTTTATAGTTATTGCCGCGAAAAAATTTTTTTCAAAAAAAAAAAAACCGTTTTAGTTCCTATTGCTGTAGCAAGACTTTAAACCACGAACAACCAACAAAGGATTATCTTAGTATTATTTACTACTGTAGTATGAACTAAACAGTCGTAAAGTAACTATTAAGTAACATAACGGTTAACTTTGAACTTAGTTAAGTGCAAAGTTTAAACGTCTTATGCATACACGATAACAATATTCGTGTTATTGGTACAGAGTTTGGAAGATTAACCGACTTGACTTCAGGTTCAATTACCTGGTCAAGTTTCGGGGTTATTTTGATTTCCTGAACAATCTAACTTAGCTATTTTAATTGTGTAAGGATTGTGTTACATTGAGAAGTGTGTGTTATGTGAAGGTGTTTGTATGCATGTGACTCCTCACTTTTGTCCGTCTGTTTTAAAGGAGGGTAATGTTTTTGCAGCTGTAAACGATTTTAACTTGGCGCTTTCACCAGAAAGAGTTCCTTTTAAATTGAAGTAAAAGTACTAAATTTTAATAAAACTGAAGCCTCTATAAAATACATTGTTGGCATTTCTCTAGAACATTTTTTACGTCTAAGTTGAATATTTGTCCAAGAATCATCGTATGTGTTTTAGCGTTGTATGCTATCTCACTATAAAAGTTTTTTTTTTATTTATTTAATTTGCAGACCGTCTAATCTTGCTTGAATCGATATAAATAAAATTATTTCAAGAACCCGACAAGTTTTATAGACACAAAGATACAAACTACACTTCAACTTTATAAGCACCTTTATCTACCAAAAAGTAACGTGATCGCATTTTGTTTTAAGGCGAAAGAGAATTCGGAGAGTCCTCTAAATAATCCTTTAATCGCCTTTCACGACCCCCTTGGGAGCCAGAGTGATATATTCTTTGTCTCGAGTCGTTACCACACGACGTTGATGCGATAGTGCAACCTTCCCCTTAACTTTCACCCTTAACTTTCGAATAGTATTAAGGGAAGGGAATCCCTTATCCATGTTTAAGGGGAAGAAGCTAATAATTTTATTGGAAATATTGTTTAGGATAGTAGAGATAAAATCACCTGCGGTTACCCCTTATTTTTATGGTTGTTATTTGATTATGATAAGAAAAAAAATGGTAAGGGTTTTCAAAAATATGCATGTATCACAAAAACAAATACGTGCATCTGTAGTCTGAGGAGATTAAAATATTGAAAAGTGCGGTTCTTAATCAAAAAGTAGTGATGATATATTAATAAAGAATGCCAGACTATAAACGTCTCACTGCTGAGCACAAACCTCTTAAGGTATAAGGTTTTGAGCATTGATCACCACACTAGCTCACTGCGGGTTGGCAATTTCTGATTCCAATGTTTTGGCCATGATAAAGTAATTAAATTCTGCGAGAATGTACATGTTCTAGTTTGAGCTAGCCCATAACATCCATTTAAATCACTTAAGTTGCACAAGCATCCATCACATACTAACTTCCTGTGTATTCCCAGCAGTCAAGTTAAACAAGTTAACCAACTAATTACTTCTTGCAAAACACATTCGCACTTCATTAATACTCTAAAACAGTTATACGCAATATTTCCTCATAAATATGATTTATTAAGCACATATTTAGACCGAAACGCGTCGGTCGGTTCAAAGCCTTTATGCCTATTAGAAACATTTCGGTCCATCAATGGAACCTACACGCGAATATGAGGCTTAATAATCAGTAATAAATTATAATGTCCCTCAACATACATTGCGATGCTCAGAATTTAAGCTTAGCAGGAGTAACCACAAAATTATGTAGCTAAAATGGGATATCCAATGTTATGAAACCTCTAACTGGTAAGGTTTTCGTGCAAATTTGATGATATAATGCTGGTGTTAGTTATTAGCCGAAAATTAGAAGTGATGGCCGAAATAATACCTCAATTTGTATAGACTGCGTTGCTTAAGTTCGAGTTCGAGAATTTATGGTTTTATAAATGGCGTAGTGTGAAGGTAATAAACGGGAGTAGTCTGGAATTGTGCAGCACGTGTCTTTGTGGTGACTGTCTGGTGGGTGAATGCGTCCCCAGTGCGAAATGCACTCCTAAGTATAATAACTATGTTTTTGAGTTAACGTTCCGGGAAAAGTACCCTTCACCCTTCCTGATAAACCGCTTTCTTTAATTAAAAAATTCAGAAAAAGGGTCCCCAACAGAGTTTTAAACAAATTACGTGAAATATAATAACGACATTTATTGCTCTACACTAAGGCTACATTCATTTTTATTCAGGTCAAAAAAACGTGTTTCAGTATATAAAAGTACTGTAAAAGCTACAAAAATATAAATTCTACATTTTTAAATAAAGTTCCTTTAAACCAGCTTATTTACTGAACACATTTTACAAGACTACCAAACTTTCACCCTCGATAACGCAGCAAAACCACTGAACCAGAACAATACAGAAGAAACAATGTTTATCTAGTTCCCAATCAATTAGTATGTGAACATCTTAATCGATTAACTGCTTACAGATTAAATTCATTGGAACAACAATAGTTTAATTTAGTATGCATAACACGGGTTGATCTAGATCTGATAGGTTTTGTAATGTTAATACAAGGATCGTGACGTAAGTAATAGTTTTTATTGATTTTCTTTTGGTGTTCTTGTTACACGTATAAAGGACTTTGCAGGGAATCGAGGTATACAGATCCCGATTTTAGACGTAGCATTGAAATGGAAATGTTTCCATTGTAAAATCGGCCTACGCTGCTACGTCGTAGCATGTTGTGCTACATTGCTACGTCTGTAGCAGATTACAGGGTAGGAACTACCGTAGATTGATTTTCTACGAACGAAAACTGATCAAGCTCATCTTACGACCAGAGAAGGTTCTGTCAAAATATAGGTTATTACATTTATACGTTATTTTGTCTAATAAAAAAATTATTTGATCTTTAAAATAAAACTATTTTGTATTATGTAGGTATAGCAAAAACCTAAAAAGTATGTTTTTTTCAATATTTAATTTTTGTGTCAGAAAAACCAATTACTAAACAGTTTTAAATTATTCTGCTTCCATTCTATTAGTACTGCTACGTTAAACAAAACTAAAACGATTTTGCCTCTATTCGGATTTCAAATGTTGCTTCGTGTGCCAACAGATTGCGAGGTGTCGTCTCGCCAACTGCAAAATGCTGAATCAGGACTTTTCCGCACTGTTTTTTAGCAAACTCGGCCTTGTTATTTTGTGAATAGTAAAGTACAAAAATGTTGTTAATTTATTTTATCTTTATATTAAAGAAGTTGGTGTGTTAATTTTTGGAGAGGAATTTTAAGTAACTTATATGTATTTTGTTGACAAATAAAACTAGTTTCATTATTACTCGAGACACATCGTAATTTTTCCCCATACAAATGAAATTATAATAATATCAGCCAACCATTCTGTATTCCTATTCCACTCTTAGTGAAAAGCATAGCTTCCAGATTCTAAGATAAATAAAAATGCCAATACATTCCACAAAATTTATTGGAAAACCCAGCATCCAGGTCGATCGTTTGTGGAATGCACTAGCGGTTCCAATAAGACGCGCTCAATCATTGCCAGTGTTTAAAAGACTGCTGAAGGAACATTAATCGTCAGTGTAATCTTTTAACTGCCTCAAGTTACCGACTTTGTGAGAAGAAAGATCTTTTTAGAGTACTTTGTTAACAGTTGTTGTAAAACTGACCGGTTAGAAGGGGTTGGTTTCTTAAACATAGCAAAATTTTGACTCTGGTAATGCTGAAGGATTGGCTCAAAATTATGTAAGAAGAAATTAAAATACATGATATGTAGCGAAAAGAGTATCTTAGTAAAAATATTGTAAGGCAATGAATGAATGAATGATGTTTAATAAGAAACGAATTAATATCTACTATTAGTTGTCATAATATATTTGGTATTTCAAAACTTTCACTTTTGATGCATGCTAGAACTACTTTCCTGCAAACTGGACCCCCTAAATCCAGTCCATACAATGTGTCGTCTCAGACATGCTCCATAATGTAAACATCTATATAACAGAGCTTCTCGAGGGGCAATTTGCTAAATTAAATTTTGATGGAGTCGTAAAATGTGGGTCCAGGTACGATTGCTCTGATCACTAGAATGGATATAGGACTTTGTAGCTTTGGCCCTGTCTGTACTAGAAATGCAACATACTTTTATTGGAGAAAAATGCTGGATCAACATTTCGTTTAAATCCTTTTTGGACGCTTCGCAATGTATAACTATGGGACTCTACCTGCAATTGACTGATCGAGACAAAAATATGAAACGTAATACAAAAGTATTTTAGGAACATTGCCTATTAGAAGTTGGAGCGAAATAACTTCATTTCTGAGAAAAAAAATGACTTAAAAAATCAGCCATTAAAAAAGAAAAGATATTGGACACTGAATGAAGTCAGTGTCAAGCCCTTTAAGACCACATAACCAAGAAAATTAATCTTGGAGCCATTTCATTTCTTAATTAACCTTGGCCACGAAGAGAACAAAACGACAATAATTTCCCAAATTGTGATATCAAACCTATTGTACAGCATATTACCTTTACAAGCAGTAATTCTAACGTATAACTTATCCTGATTCAACGAAATAGTCTTGCTCTTTTATCAGCAACTATACAAAGTAATTACCGTGATAAAATATGGTTTCTACCACAACCGAAAAGAAATGACCAGTATAACTTGAACTACCTCTCCTTTTATTATGTTCCTAACTAGAGCATGTTATATGTGCCCCCATATATTGGTCTTGTAAATAAATAGGTAAGTCTCCTACTGGTTGCTTTATGATAACAGAATTTCTTTTTAGTATTACTACGTTTTATTCATGTTTTATTATTAAGAAATATATTTCTTTCGTTTTGGGATAAGAATGAGATTTTATCGCTTAAGGAAGGTTAAACTCTTGGTAGCTTCATATTTATTACAACTTAAGTATTAATAAAAGGAATTACTACAGGGTTCTTAACCTTTTACAAAATGACTCCAATTAATAATTAATTTATTGTTATCTAAAGCAGGAAATTACATGTTTTGTTATCTTGGTGTACTAACACTTGAAATGAAAAGCTGATTGTTGATCTGGAACCGAATAAACCTATACCTCACAAAAATAATAATTTTAGCTATCAGTATGTACGAAATAGAAACAATAATGAAACCCAGCATTTAATTACAATAAATTAATTCTACTACTCTTTTTGTCAAGGCTATGTCCAGTAGATTGTGACGAGTGTTAAAGGCGACTACGCCAAAACCACTGAGCATGAAATATCGTGGGTTCGATGCCTTCGTAGAACAATGTGAATCATGAGTCGTTGTTCCATGTGTCCTGTGTTACCTCTGGGTGTCTCATGGATTACATCGATTGTTGCCTATACATTACTCGTATATTTTCCATCATTAATTAAGACCTATTTATGTGCCAGGTACCGATCAGCTGTTATTTCTCCCATGGGTCCTCAAAGCTCTATCATAAGGCTATTGTGGCCGACAGGAGTCGATAAGAGTATTACATCGTTCACTCTACTATCCCCTCTGAAAGTTTCAAAGACTTTATGTTTGGTACATCAAAAATTACTTAGGTTTAAAGAAAGTGGGGTGAGAACTGTGAATGTGGGTGTTAAGTCTTATTGGTGCATTGGAAAATGTTGTAGTGTTTTATATGCTTTAAATTTTGTAGAAATTTAATTTGGCTGAAGATGTGATCTAATTTTAGATTTTTTGACAGACTTTTAGTAAAATAAGGTGAATAAAAAAGAGGATGCTTCAATTTAATTATGCTAGGTCATTTATGATGATTTTGATCTGAAAGCTATCTGGTGTTATGCTTTGCTGCTTTAAGTTAAATTAATTGAAATGCTTTAATTTAATTTAAAAAGTTATGTCATAATTTAAAAGAATCCATAAAGAAAATAATATTTGTACCACGCATAACTTACCAAAATATTGCATAGGTATAACAATTCAGAAAAAATATTAAAATAACATTTAGAGGAAACAAACTATTTAAATCAATTACAATTATATTTTTACTCATGGTATTAAGTAAATACATCTCTTATAGATATCCAACATCATTGACAAAGCGTAAGTAGGGGCGAGTGAACTTCAAAGAAATCTTAACACGGGATTATCCCAAAGAGTCGGTAGGGTAGAGTCAGATTGTCATCAACTATTATCTACAGGATATTAGGGTAAGTTATACGATTGAATGGTTCTGAAAGGGATATTGCATATTTATTGAAGTCTGACAAATGATGGATAATTTGGACAAAACGGACGTTAGTCGATAATATCAAGATTTTGAAATACAAGTAAGTATCTCCATACAAACTGCGAGAGGTTCGTCCATAGGTACGTGCGTTGGATTCTAAAGTCGTATATCAGTGACTGGCGTCGCATCTTGAACGAAATTGCTTTGTGTCAAAGTGGTTGTACTTTCACAGACCCAATGTAGGTCTATCAGTATTATGATAGTAAATTTTTCTATAGCACATAGGGAAAAATCGTAATAGTGTTCTTGATTTGACATTATTTTAGCAAATTGTTTTTTTTGTAATTTTAATATTATTTCTTCTTTTATAACGTAATCTTCCATACATGCTATTTGTATTATATTTTCATTTTTTCGAATAGATCGTTTCGCACATTTAGTTTTGTTCGGCCAGTATCAGAATCTCGCCTCGGGTCCAATTGCAAAAAAGGTCGGAAACTGACCCACATTTTCGTGAAAGGGCGAATGTCTCTCAAACCGTTTATTCGTTCACTTCCTCAGTTCAGAGCAAAAGTCAAAAAGACAAAGTTTTTATAGATGTAAACCATTTACAAACGGTACGTAATAGTCGTCAATTGAGTTAGGTATTTAAATTTTCTTTTATTTGAGGAACAAAGGTACGAATTTTCATAGTAAGTTTTGAACCCACAAAATAAATGTAGACAAAATATTGGTCAATATTAAGAAGCATTTGACCGAAAAATATAACGTATGGAGTATAACTCTCGATATAAAAGATTACAGAAAGACAGAGACCACTGGGTCAGCAAATTTTAATTTAAAATAATGTATTAGCGAAAGCAATGCGACGTCACCCTTACAGCGTATATTTTACCCAACATGAACCGATCACAAATGCGTGAAATTGGTTTATCTGATCATCGCCGTAGCCGCGAATCGGCAAATGTGTGAGTTTCAGATTGTTTGATGTTGTTCAACCGTCAAACGGTACAACAAAATTGATTTGGGATTTGAAAGCACATGTATTTTGATTATTCGTTTTATCAAACGCACGAGCTGACTTCGGTTAAGGCCTTTTAAAGAATTCATGGTTTTGCGAAATTACGATAATTCGTTTCTATCTAAAAATTCTCGCTTTATTCTATCTTTGTGCTTAATCCGCTTCATGTTCGGAAATCTGTGTCAATTGGATTTATTGCAAAAGGAATTCCTATTACATACGTATTTCTCATTATAAACGGGTCGCATTTGTACGTCTGTCTGTTCCTAAACCTAGAGTTTTAATATCGGTGGACCGGACGTGAGTCAGTTTTATGTCTTGACAGTTTTTTTAGGAGTTATAAATGAACTCTGAAAGTATGAGAGTAGGCGTTGTATCTATAGCATAAAATTAAATTCTTGAAGGATAACATTTAAAAGCTTTAAAAATTAAACATTATAGCCCAGCTTTACTAAGCTCATATTCTGCATAAATAATAGTTTTTGACTAATTATCATTTTATCTGATTGATTAAATGATAATTAGTCAATTATTTTGTCAATAATTTCATCATTTCATTTATTATCACTCTTCATAAAATGTTTGTTGTTAGTAAATAGTTTGTCTATTAATGAAGCTTCCGAAATGGTCTTTTCAGTGGAAATACGTTAAAATGTCACGTAATGTTACATAATGCCACTCGTTCGGGCTTAAAGCCCCAATCAATTGTTCTCTAGCTGATTGGAGTCGAATGCACTTCATCAACAATTAAAACCTTTACACAGGAATGTATTTAATTATACGTAATACTCGTGTGTATTGTGATCGAAGTGAGAAAGGGTTTTTGCCCAGCAGTGGGATTTAAAGGCTTTTTAACAAGTTCGGTGATTTTGTGCTTGTACCCACTAGTTTTTGTTGTTTCTCATGTAGTTAATCGATGTATTGTATAAATAGTGCGTTACGTTAAATGGATAATTGCCTTTTCAAGCAACAATTGTCTTCACTTATCACCCATAAGATGTATGGCCTGAACAACGTTGCTTAACCTCAGTCTTTATTTTCAGTGATAGCGGCGACAGAAATACATAATTTGTGAACATATTCCCTGTTTAGGTATAACGACCTATATAAGTATATACAGCCTAGTAGCGTCACACTTACAAGCATAACATCTCGCATACACTAACACGTTACTAAAATAAATCAAACACTTGCATAGGAAGAAACAAGGGCTTATAAAAACAGACAATTTACGTCCACAAGTAAACGCTCGGACTTGGTATCTCGTATCTCGCCGGCGATATTTTTTGTGGGACGCGTCAGCTTAGGGGAAAAATTGTGAGATTCGGAAGCTTGCTGATAGTTTTCTTCATGGTCAAGGGGTTTATATGTAACGTTTTTAGATTGGAGCAGCGAGGGCTGTTATCATAGTTTGACATTGGTTGGAACAGTGGCCCGTTTTCTTTTGTTTTTGAATAATACAAAAAAAAGGAATAATATACGGCTGTGTTTGGTGATGGAACTTAGGTAAATTATGCTTTTAAATGTCAACCTTATTTTGTCTGCATCTCAATTGTCAAAATGTAAAGATAGGAGGTAGATTCGACGATTCTTTTAACGGCTGTTTGATTCCTCTGAAAAGAAGAAGTTCTTGTTTTGCACTGTATGCAATGAATTAAAATTTGTAAACTTGCTATACCTTAAAATACACAGTTTTAAAAATATTTTAATTTTTGCTTTAATAATTTCCAAAATGGCCGTTCTTAAGGAGGATAATTTGGACCAAATAACTGGGCAAAGTAAATTGGTTATGTTAAAAAATATACCACAAATATCTCCTGCTGAGTTGTTTATTTCTTCACGAAACACTCAAGGACGAAACATTTTGTTTTTTGCCAATATTTTGCACTGGTCGAGAATATGACTTTCTGACACGATCTTGTAGCAAACGCTTGATATTGCATGGTGGGATTTTCTTGCCAAATCCCTTTGCGCGATATGGAACGAGATAACAAAACACCATCGTTGATATTTGTTTCAAATCGGTATTTGTTGTATACTATGTTCTTTGACTTTTATCGTGTTCAAAGCTTAGAGCGCTTCTATGACAATAAGTTCGTTAGACTAGCACTTTTTTTCGAACTTTATAACACTGTGATGTATACCTCGGGATCCCAAACCCAATTTCGTTAGTTTAATGATTAAAAAATCTAGCAATCTTGATCAGTTGTAGCTGATAAAAAAGATTCAATGCCCTGACTTATTGCGTATACTGCTTATACACAATAAGTCAGGGCAATTTCCATAAAGAAAAGTATTGAGCATTGAGCATGAATTCTAATATGATATATAATGAATGGGGATGTATTCTTTTAAAATTCTTTAAGGCTTGAAAAAATATCACTTAATTTGTAAATGAGTTTGGCATCGGTAAATAAAATCATAGTTCTCAATTCATCACCATCATTATCAGATTACATCATCTCACCAAGATGTTAGGTTATGTATGTAAGTTGGTAGCAAGGGAACGTGAGTTTGAAATATCATTTGATGTCGGCAAATCCCTCGTCATGTGTCACTTGCATTGCATCTTTGAGAGCGTTTCTGTGTATGTGAAGGCATCATATTTATACTTGTAAGATTCCAATGATAAGACGGAATATTATGTATAATTTATAGTAATATTGTGAGCTAGAAAATTTTTGTGCTTAGTTAGTCTAAATACATTTTACATGATGTCTGTGTGTATTTAATAATTTTGATTGAATAATAATATTTTTTTTATACTGTAAATGCAACATCCCTTAATATTTGAAATGACGCATAAGCCAACAAGATTCTGTAGTACATAGGTATTAACAGTCAGATTCTGTAGGTATAAAAACATTTAAATAGTTCACTTAATATTACAATGTCACTCTTAAAAAAACAGTTATTCTATATCCATACGAAGTCCTTATATTTCACATTTAAAATAAAATTCTAAAGAAACATTCAGTTTATTCAAAAACCTCATGTCATGTTCTTTTAACGTGTTTTTGAGGGCTCATGCGGGTTTTATGCGGAAATCATCGGTGCGAGAGTGATGTAAGGCAGTTTATCATTTCCTTGTGTCGTATTTATTCGTATTTTCGCTCAGCTAAATGTGTTTTGAATACAACGGAAAGGTTTCTGTTAAATGTATGCTAAGCTTGATTTGAGTTATTGGTGCACGTTTCTTTATGCCATAAAAGTAACAATATATAATAAAATTACCAACTATCATCATCAGCCTAGCCTATCTGGCCTCCTTAACCTAGTTACCTGGGCAACACGATCCCCATTGGTTAGACTGGCTGTCAGACTTTTTCAAGCTTCTGACTACCTATAACGACTGTCAAAGATGTAGGAATAACAGCCGGGAATCACAATTTAACGTGCCTTCCGAAACACGGAGGAACTCGTTATGACACAGATGGTCACCCATCTACGGACTAACCGCGTCAAGCATAGCTTAACCTGTGATCGAATCACTTATGCGGTTATAGCTTAGCCACGGTAGCCACCAACTATAACTGTACAATTATTTTTTGGATAAAACACTTAAAGCTTGGCCCTTTTAAAGAGCTCTCCTTTTCTGTATAAACTAAAATAAAACAGTATATTCCTGATTTTCGTTTAATTTAATTAAATAACATAATCATCAAAACTGTTTTTTTTTGTCGTGAAAAATATAAATATAAGTAAATGTCCTAAGAAATAGGCTTCCTAAATAAATGTTTTGGATTCTGGATGAGATTTTCTTAGAAAGACACTGTTTATTGTTATTAAATAATAATATTGTCGTACAAAAAAGAATACAGATACACGTTCAACAATGAATAAAATAATATATTCTCTGTTCAGTGAAGTAAAAGAGAATGTAGAGTTATGTAGAGTCTTATTGCGGCGTTTAGTTTATTAGATTTGTATTTCCTTTGAGATTTCAGTACGATGATTCTGTTGATATCGCAGTAAATACTTATATAACTTCATACGATAAAAAGGCACATAGCCTATTCATATATATAAGTATAGAAAACTAAAAAAAACACTTTTTTAAAAAGAGAGAGATAGAAATATGCAGGTCAAGCTTTATTGACCCGGCAGTGAAAAGAAAATAGAAAAATTAAAAAAAAAATACTGACCAAAACCGGCCTAAAAAAAAAAAAGTACATCATCTTAATTAAAATAACCATCTTTATTTTCTGAAAAGTAGAGTTGCTTTTCCTCTACACATTATTTAACAGAGTTTAATTTCAAAACCCGTTCATCAACAAAATTCTTGCAAGTCCACAAAAACAAGTCAGCTCCACAAATATTTATCAGTAAGCCTGATGTAGGTAGCATGCAAACAAGTGGACCCGTACTAAGCAAAGCTGGGTGAGTAAAGAGCGACATAATGTATACTGTACTGAATTTTCTTTGATAACGCTGTGAGGGTAAACTATAGAAGGTCACTCACGAAGAGGAATAACTAATGAGCGCTGGATTTCGGAAGCTTCGAAACTGGTAGATTATTAGACGGACTTTTTTCGGCGCTTTTTTTGAAACGCTGTGTAAAAGTGGGCAATATCGTTGAAAAGAGAGCTGTTCACGAATTGAGGTGCAAGCAAAATGAGGGTACAGATTGAGTGTATTTTGTGTATATGACTGATCTGTTGGTCTAGTGGTTACTGGCTCTGACTGCTTTATTAGAGGTCGTGGATTCAATTCCTACTTTGGGCATTTGTTTGTGTTATGTGCACGTGCATTTATAGCGTCTGGGTGTTATTTATCATTATAAATTAAACATACTTATATTCATCTATATATATAAAAATGAAATGCTGTTCGTTAGTCTCACTAAAACTCGAAAACGGCTGAACCGATTTGGCTTTTGTTAATCTTGAAGTATTCGTAGAAGTCCAGGGGAGGTTTAAACGGTGAGAAAAATAGAAAAAAATGCGGAAGAGGCGAAAAAATAACAAATTTAATTTACTGAGGTAAAGGCACCATATTTCGATATTGTAAAAAAAAATGGTCTTATCATAGCAAGGTCTTATTTAATTAATAATTTAGCTGTTTTTTTAATAATTTATGTACACACACAAATAGTCTTACCATTAATGATGGCTTTAGTATGTGTAGGTTTTCTAATAATCGCTCAGTTTAAGGCTAGCAGTCAGTTGAATGCATGTTTCATACTAAATTTTATATTGTGTGAGTTTTTGTTTAGTTCAAAATATTATGAGGTTTATATTTTTTATCGAAAACACTTAACTCTTGAGTATTTCTTCACGAATTGAGGAGAAAATTAAGTTATTAAATACCGAGCCTTTTTAAATACTAAGATTGATTTAAAGTCCAAAGACAATAAAGAGATTTGCCTTTCTCCTTTCTTAAATATTTTTTACACTCAGAATTAGGAACAAAATGCATTGGAATTAGAATTTTTAAATCGGAATAAGGTGCCTCAGACTTCTTTACATTTTACACTATTTAACATTTTTTATACAGTCAATCTGTGAGTATATTTCAAAATGAAGATAAATAACACTTCTAATAAAAATTGCCAATTCTACAGAAAGGTATATTAAACACTCAATTTTTGTTCTTTTAAGTTATAATGAAAACACCGCGGAATTAGGTGCCTTTACCTTACTTTCCTGTCACACATTTGACATATTTTGATGTTTGTCATAGTTTGAAAAGTAAATTAAAAGAAGTCTTTATTGTTTAATATATTGTCATAAAACCTACGTAGTAGCCAGCGGACCAGCCACTTACATTTTACTTGATCAGGTAACTTGGCAATAAAACTATAACCATGACTAAAAAAAGGTAAATATTTCCCAACGTTTCAAAGGAGCTAAAATATGGAGGATCATAAGGTCCCAAGAATCTATCGAAGAGCGTCAGGAGAGAGTTGATGCTGTTCGGGAACATCAGGCTACAACTCGCTCCGTTGCGTTTCATATCTCAGCGTATCTACGCATCTGCTTCTAGATCTCTAGAGGCAAGTGTAGAACATGCGCGACAGTCCGCTGATCTCTCTAGAGGCAAGTGTAGAACATGCGCGACAGTCCGCTGATCGTGAACGTCACGCATTGTATCGCGAGTCGGAGACGTTTACTGATAGAAAATTATGCTTGAGTTTTCAGCGAATTTGCATATCTACTAATAAGTCTTTTGACAACAGTTTGACCGAGATAAACATAAATTGTACCGAAAACTCACACACTAAAATATTCATAATCAATTAGAAAATCAGAAAGAAAGAATAACTGGAGAACGGTATTAAGAGACAGAAAAAGAGCGCAACGAACATTTGAATTCTGATCGCCTTCGACATTCTTTGAACAATGTCGAAATCATCTGACATAACGTATCGGATGTGACTCAAAATGTTGCCGCAAGGCATGGTGGCCTTTCTTAGCTTGATAAGGAACGCAGTGCATTTTCCTATACTCCTATGATTGACTGCGCTAAAGATTCCGACATCAGATATGGTTCGGTATATATTATGAAGGTGTTAAATGGCAAAAAGAAACAAACGGTATGTTCTTCTCAGTTGGGAAAGTACTTATTGAAATATTAAAAAATCCTTCAGAAATATTAAGACTGCTAAGCGGTGACCATTCACAGTCCATCTTTTGGTGCAACAGATTTAAGAAGGCCGATTTATGCTGACATTGAATGTGCAAGCCCAAGTTTACCACCTTATTGGTCATGATTGCCTAAAAATTGACCAAAGGTTTTACAAATGTATTTCGTATCGAGTTATCATGACCAGAAACAACACGAGAAAATGACCCAACATGACTTTCTATTAGTAAAAGAATTTTCGAAATCGGTTCAGCATATGTTGAGATTATCCCCCCAATGTCACAGACTCACAAATTTTACCTCTTTATGATATTATTTCCAAAACCATTCCTTAAGTTTAATTTTTCCTATATGCACGCACATAACCTACACATACCTACTTATATTATAAAGCTGAAGAGTTTGTCACGCTTGAACGCCCCAACCTCAGAAACTACTGAGCGGTATGAAAAAATATTTCGGTGTTAGTCCATTAACTCGGGAAGGCAATAGGATATATATCTACTATCAATCTATGATTAATAGGAGCAGATCAGTAATGAAATATGTTACAACTAAGGGCAGAAACGCAAAAAACTAATCCGATTTAAAAAAAATCCTAAGTTATATTTTGTAACCACGTGGACGAAGTCGCGGGTAACAGCTAGTTAAATAATATAAGTATGTTTATCACTTGTCAAGTATTCATAATGTAAGCTGAGTGAGACTAGATGGCGTTGCGGGTTCAAGTTGTGGAATATAATAAATAGAAATTATGTTTAGTCAGATTTTTGTATGTTCAGTGTAAATTATTATTGCTAATCACTAAAAAATATGACAGTAAAAATAAATAAAAGAGTTAGGTATCAAAAAAAGATCATTGATATTTGAAAACATTTATATTATGTTTTTCAAGTTCAGGTCCAGAGTTCAATAAGGATTTATCCATGAATACGTTGCTATGTAGGCATTGAACCTTGTTACGATAATTTATTACGCAATAAATAATATGAATGTCCAATAGTTTACTTCTAATGGCGAAGGTCAAAGGTAAAAGGTCAGGAAAGTGGATATTATGTTATTATATTAATGTCAAAATATTATGACTCCAATTAATCTATTTGTATCCTATACCTATTACATTATTGGCCACACATCACTTTTGTTTTGATTATTTGATGTAACAGTAATAAAAATACATATCTAGCTATCACGGTTCTTGAGATCCAGCCGGCTTCAGAAAATCAGACAGAGAGCAGTGTCATAGTCATAGGGTTCAGTTCTGACTTTATTGTACAAAACTCTTAAACATATGAAGAAGTTACATTGGTATTTACCTACTCAAAAATCCGTTCATCGAACCGCTAAACCGCGAAATCTCACTCTCAAATCTGACATAATATAGCCAACATTAAACAAAAATAAACTTCCAAGAACAAACGTACCGTTTTTCATACGCGACAAGCATACACTTGACAACCAAAATGTTGTATGAGTATCAACACAAGTCGACTTGTCACTGTCGTGTTCCAAGCCCCTTACAAAGGGCAACTTAGCACGGGTGTTGTCTCAGCGAGCGAAAAATCTTCCACTTGTTAATTTGTCATAGCTTTTGTTTTGTTTCGTAATAGTTTTGAGTGCTGTTGTAATTTTTGTACCGTTTGTTATTTGTAATTCGAAGGAGAGTTATTTTTTTAATATATTGGTTGATTATCAAATTCTGAATTGCTGAATAGAAGATACTATAATGGTCTAGTAGATTCTAGTTATTATCTTTAAGATACTCAAATAAGACAATTAAAAAATATAGTTATTTGAAAACGGATTTTGAATAGCACAACAAGTAGTTTAGTAAGTGCGTTATCAGGAGATTTTTTTTAAATTAAACTGATCCGTTCCAATGATAAACAAGTTTAAAAATCTCGCTTGATTATATTGGCATTTATAAGATTCCTCATTCTTAAACTTAACGAATGGAAACATTTTCAAACAAGAACATTTTTATACCTTAAAACTAACACACTGAATATATCTTTCTATAATGCTCTTAGCTTCCCCCAAGTTGACCGGTGAGGCATGAAATCTTCTTAGTGAATCCTCGAAATACGGGTAAGGATTTTTAGATTAAAATCTTTTTACAACTAATGCGCCCTGATGATTAAAGATCGCATTATAGGATGTAGATTGTCAGTTTTACTTAGGCTTTCTCTTTTATGTGTACCGTGGATACATTAATGGGGGTCTAAGAAAGTCTTGGGGTCGATTTCACCGATGCATCTGTCTTAGGGTGGAAGGTTAAACGCGGTAAGTTGAAGCATTTCTCGGTTCTTGTTTGATAAGATCAATGTTTTATATGAAATTTTGCTTTAATTCTTTGGGCGGTTTGAGATATAAATGTAATATTTATTGAGAAAGACAGGATGACAATTTTAACGCAAATATTATAAATACGCACTCCATTATATCCCATTAGCCAATGAAAAGAAGCTTAATTTTTATCAAAACCAGATTTTTTGTGTCGTAAATCGCAAATATTTAAACTCCTTTTATCTTTCTTTTAATTTCAGCTTGCATACTTACCTTAACATACACAATTTTTACTTATTTATGAACTAGCTCAAAATTAACTTTGTTACTCGAAACGAGTTTAAATCTTTCCGTGAAAGCCTCCCTTTACTTATTTGTTTTGTTTTTGACCTTCGTGAAGCAAACGTTAGAAGTTAAGAAATGACTTTTCTTGGAAGGGAACTCTACGAGTAGGTGTTAGATGAAATATTCCTTTGTACGTGAAAAGAAAATTGAGTTTA
Source organism: Trichoplusia ni (assembly GCF_003590095.1). Taxonomy (NCBI): domain Eukaryota; kingdom Metazoa; phylum Arthropoda; class Insecta; order Lepidoptera; family Noctuidae; genus Trichoplusia; species Trichoplusia ni. Next base: position 11,156,311 of record NC_039484.1, on the reverse strand, counting down.
AGCATCAAGAAAAGTGTATTGCAAATGAAATGTTAAGTGTCGCTTTTCCCTGAAATATGGAAATATAATTCAAATAAAAAGGTCTACGCTAGCTTTTGGATAATTCTTATGAAGCTTGTTTTTATTCTATATTTTGTACATAATTATCTCTTCTTCAGTTTTAGTAACCAAATATGAAATTCGTATATTTAATTTCGTGTCTTCATATTTTTCTACCGGAAATTACAATTTTTCATATCCATTCTGATAAACTGACTTAGTATTCTTCAAGTTTAAAGCCGTATGTATTGTTTCATTACTAATGACACCAATTTACCAACCTAGAAAGTCGGATTAAAATGAAATTGTTCTCTATTTTATACTTGTAAGTATTACGGCTTGCTAAGAAGACTTAAAATGGTTTCACCCAATTTTACCCGACCTGTAGTGTCTCATTCCCAGTTTGTCCAGCACCAACACAAAAGCTCGTCCTAAATCCTTCCACAATTCCCTATCGCGCATCCTCGAACCAAGCCACGCCACGCGTTCAATTCAACCCACATTACGTAAGAATAATACACAGCACAAGTTTATCCCATACTACACCTCCGCAAAACCGCTTTAGAAACAGACATAACAGTGGAACATAAAGCAAGCGTAACGTCAACAAAAACTGGGAAAGTGCGAGTCGGACTCACAAAACGAAGGGTTACGAAGAAATAGGCTAAGGAAAAAGAATTTTAAATATAAAATTGTCGAGTATCAAATTTCAGACTGTACCGAAGTTGACTTCCATTTTAAGTTTTTTTGTTATTACGGCATGTGACATATCCAACTAACACGGTTCGTAAGATTCAGCCTGGTAACAGACAGATGGACAGACGGACAGACGTCACAGCCTAAAGAATACAGGTCTGTTTTACATTTTCGTACGGAACCCTGAGAATGCAAAAATATGGAACAATAAAAATATTCTTTTATTTTTTACTAAAATCCAAGCAACGGAGATTTTTGCTACGTAACGCGTCCCGGTCGGATCTGTGTCACCATTATGGATAGTGTCGAATATGTCTTGGATTTTTTTCGACTTTCCCCTTGGAACAAAACTGAATAACACGTACCATTTGTCACGGATTCAACAATGGCCACTCTGGTGATGTGTAATAAAATATTCCCGACGAAAGTGAGGTTCGCTGTCAATCTTTGGTTCTGATCAGATTTCGAAGTAGTTTTTCTTCTAAGTATTGTTAAAGATGTAGTAGTAGTTTTTTGTATTTGTGTGATGACCTAAAATACTTCTCATGTTGATTTCGTTAATAATTGTTCAATAAGTTAATCTATTTTATTTTGTTTCAAGTGGAAAGACGGCTGTGCTGGCTATTTTAGACAAACTCTACCCGAAGTCGAAACTTTCTTTTCGACACCTTCTTCTTAAACCTCCTAAATCTGCTTCCGTCAAACTCTGTTAGTTAATAGCTTATCATATACAGTTCAGATATACCAAAGTTCATCAAATAACTCTCGCTTCACTTGATTCCAAGAAAACAAAATTATTTGCATCAGAAATCTTTAATATATCCCACTTCCCACCATAAACTTCAATATATCTTCTCGCGACAAATATTAAAGTTTGCACGTTAAGTGTACGTAGGTATGGCGGTTTGGAGTGTTGCCAGCAGTCCGAATTAGAACGACTATATATCAGATGGGAATTCTAAAGGCAGGGAAGTGGGAAAGACTGATCGTAAGGAACTATTTAGGAGTTTTTCTTAATAGATTATTAACTTGTTTGAATTATTGCTTTTGTGGTGGTCGCGTAAATTCAGCACTGTGTGATAAGGCACTTTAGTCATAATGTAACTTGAGATTTTTATGGTATCTAGTTTGAGTAGATATTTATTAAATGAAATAAGTAAGAACGATACCTAAAATTTGTATTTAAAACTAAATTAGCCTTAACTTATACATTAAAAAAAAATGTTTTAACATGTAAAAAGTTTTGACAGATTATTAAAATTTTACTAGTTAGACTCTTTTTTTGGGATGGTAAAGTTTAAGACATTATTCGTTATTTTTTATTTGATGAACAAATTTATAGTTTCCTGCATACATTTCAGTGACAAGAAACTAAAACTTGCAACTTATATCATAACACATTTATTCAATTTCAAATAAATCTACAAAACGTTTATTTATTTTGTAACCTACCAAAATATTACCTGTCACACCACACATGACTTACATCCATATTTTTATCCCAGTGTGTAAACTGACATAAAAATATGTTGAATCGAACAATCCACTACAAACATCCCAACATAGTTAACAAAGTCGATTTGTTTAACTAACATAACAGAAACTGTTTGTCGGTAAAGCTTTGGTAATAAAATCGCGCTCTCTCAGCGAAACCTGTATTTACAAGAATCATGTCAGCTTTCACAAAAATAATAATCGGAAACTTTCACCATATTTTACCGAATCAAGACGATTTACACGAAAATGTGTACCAAAAGTAACCAGAGTAAATGGAACCTACAGTTTTTCTTATTAAATATAACTTTTGTTAGTACTATCGGTAGATAGTAAATACGTGTTAAAGATTCTGATAAACATGGTGTTCATTTGAATGAGATCGAATAGGAACGTAGGGAAAAATATTTTGTTATTTTTTTTAAATAATCTCAGTTTTATTACATTTTGTGTATTCTTATTATCAAGACATTTAATTGTTATAATCTCTGCAATTTTCTTGCTTTTTGAATGGAACTTCGATGACCAAAATTAAAATGTCTATCAGCAATTTACATAATAATCATACATGACTAAAAAAAAGTTTTACCTTATTCGTATATGCCCTGACACACAAACATTCATAAATCATAGAACACACGATTCTCGTTTTTTGGAAAGGTTATTGCCCTACAGTAGATATACAAGGAAACCACAGTCAAAACATAATATAATATCACGAGCTTTCCGAACGCATAAAAACATAGACATTTTCCTCAAGAACATATAACACTAAACGTATACCGTTGAAAACTTATAGAACATTGAATAAATATGTGCGTCATACGTTTTCTTTCATAATAGGACTCGGGAAAAACTTTCTTACGAACTTCGGTAACTTAATTCCGACCAAAATAAGGACTTTTTTGCCCCCCTTTGGTCATCTGCAGGTGGGTGGTTGAGAAAACTGGTATATATCTCTCGTGGTTCGGTGATCTCGACAAAAACATAGGCAAAAACTTCTGACATAACGCGATATAAGGAAAATGCTGGCGTGTGTAGTTTATTGGTTGTTTTCGGCAATGAAGGTTCACTCGTTAATATAAAACAAAAGAGAGCAGACAGATAACATGTAGATTATTGAGCAGATTAGGAAACTGTTCGTAGAGTATTTTGTATGTTTAGGAAGATTGTGATGAAAGATACAATCACACATGTTTTGGGAGCGACTATTTTGGGCATACATGGTATTTTTATTCGAGGTAATCCCAAAGCGATTTTATTTGATTGTTTTAAATAAAATAAGATTTAAATTATCGATTTGTACGAACAATATTACCAGCAGCAGATGAGGCAGGGAAGATTGGAGCATTGATCACCACGCTTGCCTTCTGTGGGTTGGTGATTGGAGATTCCATTATTAGAACCCAACTTCCCCCACGATGTTTTAATTCACCGTTCGTCACTGCTGTCTTAGGAAATTTAAGAAAGACATATCTTTGAAAAAGTTCCATAATATGTACTTAGCTTGCGTTCGGATCGAACTCGCACCTTGTGCGTACCATTCATGCATACACCAGTATAGAGAATTAGGTAAATAACTAATTTAAAAGTATTTATAATTTCATAAAGATCACGGACAAAATGAAACCTAAGAAATGTAATTTGACATAAAACATTTTAGAAATTTCAACTCTTGCCTGAAAAGCATGAATACCATAAAGGTTTCTTTCACAACTGTACATAGTACAGTTGTACAGTCGTTAACACAAGTACTAGTAAAAAGAAAAAAAGAGGTTTCCTTAAAATACGAGCCTACATGCGAAGTGGGCTGAATGTATTTTATGACGCGCTTAGTATGATGTATGTTGTACCGTTGTCGCTTTTTTCTGATGGGACTTATAAAACGTTAAACTTGGTACGTTTCCAGTAATGTATTACTGTGGTCTAATCAGGATGTGGTATTGCAATGAATATGGTTGCCAAACTTTTTTGAAGGCAAAATATGCTTTTTGCTACTCAATGTATCTTTTAACCCTTTTTTGATATACGTATTATTTTATTTTGCAACAAGTTCAAAGAATCTATTAGTTGATTTATTATACGGATACCAAAAAGTGTGTAAAAATAATCACTTCTAAAACATAATTATGTGATGGTTTTTTTCACCATTGAAAAAAAGTGGAGCGGGGCTCCAAGTAAAATCTGTGTCGCAGAGGGTTACATCAAAATTCAAAACAAATGCACAATATCAGCCAAACTTAGAAAAAGCATTTTTGAATCACGCACAGACTGATCTTACGCGGGCATTAGACCCCCGACCCAACGCGTTTAGTAGTCATAGGCACGGTGACCTATCCAATCCCATTCGGCATTTAGTACTGTCAAGTATCAGTCGGTATAATTATGTGACCTAACTTTTTCTCCTCTTTATAAGATTCGTGTACTGTATCATGTGTAACCAGGTCCCTCTAAAAATCTTTTTATGGCAAAGCTTTATTCAAATCTTGTTATACAATTTGAAACAGTAAGTATATACTTACAAAGTAAAGAAAATAATATTCCAGAAGAAACACAGAAAGTTATTTTTCACCTACTAAACATTGAAGTTGTCGAGATAACCCCCCTCTGGATCTCGAACTACGACTATTCAACGATAAATCTACTGTTTGAGAATACTCCCCTAAATTTGGTCTGACGAAAAGTTTTCGAGCGTAGTGCAAAGTTGAGGTAATTACAATGCGATAGAAGCCGTGGATAATCACTTGGCTGTCTGTTAAAATGGGTGGTTGATTTTCGACAAGTATAATCTTTGAGAATACAACTTTCATTCAATTTAAATCGGGAAAGTTCTTTTTATCAATTTCGTTTGAAATTAATGTACAATTTTTACGTACAGAAGTACTTGAAATAAGACAGGATGGTGATAACAAGAAAAAGTCAAAATAGAGACATTCGTTTTATAGTTACTTAATTTACTATTAAATTGACTTTAAAAGCACTAGGGATTTTTATTTTTGAAAAAGCTATCAGCTATTCTAAATCCTAAATTAAAATGTCCAGATTGACAATTTGTAATCCAATCCATCACCTAACATTTATCTACTGCGGCAATAGGCTTTTAAATTTTCACGACATTACAAAAATATTTTCCCATGCATACTCAATAAAGGCAATGCAGTATGCGTTATTTACAGACAGCAGTTTCGTTTATGTGCTTAATAAAGCACGAACCGCTTCGCAAACATGATAATACAACAAAGTTTAAAGTGCAGTGCATTAAAAAACAACGCACCTTTACTCATTAAAACATCCCGGCCCGTTCGATTGAAACCACAAACCGTCAAATCCAGTCTTGTCCTGAGCTCAATGGGTAGTCGATGTCATCCTACTACCGTTCAAACGCAACAACAGAAATATGCGTATCTCTTTCTGACATTACCGCTGCCACTATTGTTTCCGTCTCGCTCGTTTCCAATCCATTCGCTAGGGTTGACTGTTATACGTTTGGACCTAGATCTAGTCGCATGAAACTGACGGCACGGAAATTACGGCACTTTGAGTTATCGCAGCAATATTCATTGCTATTTGTTGGACGATACTAAAATGTTATTTTTTTGGTATTGACATTTACATTAAGACTGAGTTGCGGAAAAAATGCACACCCTATTGGAATTGGAACAATAATTTAAAAATATTTTGCCCTCGTTTGTTATTATCTCCACGAAAATAAAAACAAAACAGAATGACACATAGTGACAAAAATTGTGTGTTACAAGTTTTTGGGCTTCCATCAACTCTACTACTAAACTAAAATACCCTCAAAAAAAACAAAAAAAAAACGAACAAAACATTCAAGCTCATACAAAAGAAAAGAAAGTACAAATAAGAACAAAATTAAACGAAATACCCAACAAACATTTAGCAATCAATTAGAAGACAAGGACGTGGAAAGAGCTTCGCATTTCGTGATTGTCCCCAGCACAATCTACATTTGGATTACCTAGCTACAAAGCAAGTAATATAGTCGTGTCTCTCTGTGTATTGAAATTTTCGGTCATCGGACGCTTTGGCCTTACTGCGAGTAAACTCGCTAATGATTACCTACATTTTCTTTGAATGTTTCGAGAGAGAATTTTTGATTGTGTGTTCTTTTTTTTGCTTTCGTTGTTTCAAATTGAAGTAACCTTTTTCGGTATGTTTTAATTGTGTTATCGGTAATAATAAAATTCGTTTGATGTGATCAATGTATATCTTATCTATATTGTCAGAGGCTTTTCCCGAGCTATGAGACCTTCATGGTGTAATGCTATTTAGCTTTTTATCTTAATTAGCTTTATGACTTTCGTGCGAAAGTAGAAAGTTCATATCTAAATTCGACGACCTCTGGACTCAAGCTTGAGGAACAACAAATGATGACTATGGCACTGATTTCTCTGCATTGATAATGTTGATAAACTAAGCACCTGACAAAAACTAGTCAATTTTCAAATTTATTATATGCTATACACTTCGGCCATCTTGTTTTAATTTGTGCCCTTTGGACTGTGTGCTTCACATATACCTACTTATTCAACACATAAAATACATAATAAACATTTACATCTCACCGCATTGTCTTCAAAGCCACGAAACTAATCTCTTATCACAGCTAGCACCTATTGTGACCTCCAATATGACACACACGTAGGTATCAGCAAATCTGTAGCCACAACTATTATCAAACCGACAAAGCAGGCAATACGGACACTATCACTATTGAAAGGTTCAACCTCAATCTGGATATTGGGTTTAAACGGCATCCTGAGCCCTAAACGTCGTGTTGTAAATAAGGTGACAACACGTTTCCTAATTGAGCAGGATATAATATATTAATACTTAAGTATTGAAAGGAAAAGTACAAAAATGGCACACTGTGTTTTTGATGTAGAACAGAAAAGAATATTCATTATTGCATACCATAGAATTACAGCAGGGATTTTTAGAACATACAGTGTCGGGCTTTGTGAGGGTACAATGGCGGTCTTATCGCTAATAGCGATATCTTCCAGACAACTTCTGTTTGCATTATTAACATGTATATGAAAAGTCACATTAGTTTAATTTATTTGTTCAGACATTGATTTGAAAATGCGCCACCCACTAGACACAAAAGGTACACCAAAACTTTACTGACACTAAAATTTACGAGCATGAATGAATAGTGACATTAATTCCAAAAGAGCGTGCCATGACAAGGTCAATCTAAGTTCAATCTATAGTCTGGATTTATTCAGCTGTAAACTTAACACATGTTTACAAATTTGTCTTGTACAACAAAACGAAACATGACAGCAACTTTCGAACATTACGAAGTTGAACAAGCAAATCTAATTGAATCGTAAATGTCCTACAAAGTTTGGTGTGTGGTGTCTCTACATGCCACAAAGGCAGGCAATAGACCTGATTGGAGAGCGAAGTAACTATCACGTAATTTGTGACCAACGACGCTCTCTAGATCCTGGTCAAGTTACCGGTTATGTTATGTTTGTACTGATGTATAGTGAAGTAAGATATAATCTCTTTGTGTGATAAAAATTGATTTATTTTGATGATATTGTTATTTTTTTTCTATCCGAAAAAGAGCTTGGACAAAAATTGGCTTTTTTTTTAGTTTTCTTGTTAACAAAAAATCACGAGTATCAGCTAGTAGGTGGACCATGTATCTGCATTTATAATGCCTATCTCCCGGTGAGTAATTTAGAGTTCGACCCTTAATGATGGTGAAATTATCAGGCTTCATAAGGAATGTGTGTGTGACTGTTACATTTTTCAAAGCTCTCTGTATATTTTGCAAAATTTACAGAGTTTTACATAGATAAACATAGAACTCCGAGCAAAAGCGCTACAGTCTTAATCGTAGTATTTTAATTTGTCCTGGATGAATTTTAAAACTATTAAGGTAATATCATTATATTGCAAGAAGGCTAATTAAATTAATAAACCAGTATATTAACACCGAGAAAGACAAGTAGTGTTGATAATGAGAAATGACGTAATAAATTCCCACCAACATAAAATTTAAAGTCCAATACTTAAAACGTGATGAAAAGTTATTATGTTTCCACATATTAATAATAGTAATTATGCGGTTATGTGGCGACAAGCATATGCATAAATAAGTTATTAAAAGGCCAACACATTAATCGTTTATAAGTGTATAACAACAAGATGTACTCTGCCTATATTTTAATTACACTTCACGGATAGCTGATTTATGGTCGTCACGTCAAATCCAGTGCATCGACGTACCAAGGGATCAATCTCCTCGTTTGAGAAGCATTTGTGTGATCTACAAAAGCCTTGTTCTGATGAGTTCAGAATCCTGATGTCTTGTGATTTGAAACTCCACGTGTCACAAGGATTAAAAATCAAAACGCAGATGCCGTTAAAAATAACCTTGCTGTTTGTACTCTTTATAAGTGTCCCCTAACTCATAAGGAAATTAAAAATGAAAGGAGCGTTTAAAGCGAGTTTAAAATAATAAAAGATTAATGTGAGTGTTCTTTTACATTCGAAACTTTTCGTTGTAGAGAACGTACACCAGTACAAAAAAATCAAATTCACTTGCGATTCCAGATTTTATAATTAGTCGCCACAACACTGAAAGGTACATCTTGATGCAAGTATGTTTAAACAGACTACCAAGCTGTTACCGACACACTTTCCAAGCAATTTTTCTTCAGCAATACATCTAATCCAAGGTTCGTTCATCCTCTAACCTCCGTCACCAGCAGACAATAGTCTTAATAAGAGGCCCAAGTTACTACCGAGTAATTTGTAACCAGCGGCGCTTGCTAGATCTTGTCAGAAATTCGGGCTACGTTACCTTCGAATTTAGGTCGAATCAATTGAATAGGCTGGCCTGACGAATTGACGACTCAATTGGCGCAGTGCTTCGTAGTTCGATATATTTGGTCACTTTGTATGAGATAGTTTGATGAATGGTCGTTGGTCACTGTTTCCATTGCACGAGATTAAGAGAACCCTCAAAGTATTTCTAGCCCTGAAATGAAAGTAGTGTTTCCTTTTAACACAAACTAGAAATTAAATTCCTTGTGTCGCGGGGGCTTTTAAAAAAATTCAAGTCAACAAGTACAAATAAACCCTGACTCAGGATTCATGATCACACAAACGCTTATCAAACCCACGACACGTCGAGCGCAGTAGTTTTGGTGACCTCTACCACTTGGCCGGCTCGGTAGTCATTGTGTCGTATTAAGACACTGTGTTGTAGTTTCGGGTCTAAAAGTGAAAAAAATATTTTGTGACTTTACAAAAACTTTCAATAAATAAAGTGAGTTGATTATTTTGTTTGATGTAAATTTGGAATCTAGTTCAGCATCTCGGAGTTTTGTGGCACCTCATAAATATGGAGCCATTCTAGACATTTATGATATGAAAACTGTAATACGTAAGCCTAAAGAAAAGGCCACCCCAAGTAGATTCGTAATACGGTCATAAAAAGGTGGTAAAGGTCGCCAACGTTGCCCCTACATACGTTCTCTTTTATGAATAAGAGTATGTTTATACTTTGCCATCTTTCTTTTCCGAAACAAAGAAAAGTGGAAAAGATAGAGTCAAGAATAAAATGTTGTGAAGACTTGTTCAAAGTATTGTTGGCAGATGATTTTAATCAAATGTAATTGAATTAACATTATAAAAATAAAATTTAAGAAATAACCTGTTTAGTTCGAGTTGCAATTCTGAGGGTTCTGTAGCAAAAGGCTGAACCTCGATCTTTATGTTTGGTAGTTTTTGCTTATTTGTATAAAAGTTTCAACAAACATAAAAGCGGAAATTTCAATTATCTAGCTATCACGGTTCATGTCTCGACTGACGAATAGTCAGACACCGGAGCTTCAGCAATAGAATGGAGTTCTATGTTTAGAAACTACATTAAAATTTAAAATGATAAATTTACTTTATTATTTAAGTATAAGATAACGACATCTATAAACAACCAACGTAAAAGTCTAGGCCACGTTAAAATAATTCATTTACCGTCCTCCTCCATCTTAAGTTACAATTTACGAGTACACTCGTAAATATAAATAATATATTCAAGTGACTTATGTAATCCTAGTACATATTTTCAATAATGTTCGTTGACCCTGAAAGAGCCGTAAGCATATTTTATGTTTTTGTTTTGACAGCTATTCTATTTTGAGGTTATTCGTAACACTGAGGATGAGAGGCAAGAATAGATTTGTTTTCTATAAATGTGTATGCCGTCGGTATCGTAAACAAGATCACAGACTAAGTATGGGAACGCTACCATCCTGTGCTGTACAAGAAATTTAAAAAGAAGAACATGATGCAAGTGCTATAAAGGTGAATTGAACTAAAAATTGCAAAGTTCTATGGCAGTTACAAATAATCGCAATTTAATTTAAAAGTAACTTTAGTTAACAAATTATTACACATTTATGATAAATCTATTATTTTTACCAAACATCGGCAAAATTTTTCTTCCTTAACAATTTTTCGTCCGGTCCTCAAAACAAAAAACGCTGATTTGCCAAAAAAATAATAATTGTGCATATCCCAAAACATAACGAACTACACTAACAAACTCCAAGATCAGTGCATTCGGACCCCAATCTCCACACGGAAGGCTTTAAATCATTTCGCACTATCCAATAGTCACATTTACAGCCTACTCAATCCGATTCATCGTTTTGAATCGATTCCTAGAATCGAGTGGAACTGTTATTCGATACGTTAACGAGACGCATACTCGGTGGAAGTCCGTCGCGTTTCAGTTTCAGTTGGTGACGTCACGGAAATTGCGAGGGAATAAATTTACGGTCAAACGTCATGAATGGTCGTGTTGTGATGATCTACGTAACTTGTATCGATTGTTTGTAGGAAGCTTAGATTTTGCATAAAGGGTTTGTAACTAAAACTTATGGCTTAAGGAAGGCTAGAACTGTTCGCCTAATTTGTAAAAAAATAGGAGTCATTTAATATAGGAAGCCAAAGTATAAAATCTGATAGGTGAGCAAAAATAATTACTGATTGAGTGCCTAATGCCAAAGAACGTAAACATGGCTAGGCAAAGAAAGTTAAAAATGATTAAGGACAAAATAGTTAAATGAAACCCCCTGAAGTGAGGCACTAAATAGATTACATATAATTTCTTATTTTATCGATTTTCGATTTCAAAACCGAAATCTTAAAGTTTTCTTTAAAATAGACGATGCAAGTATAACAATAACAAAACAAAAGAACACCGGCAATCGATTATTAAATTTATTCTTCACGGGTATCGACGCCACGATCCTTTGCACAGATAGCCGACCCGTCAAAAACAAAAGCCGATCTGATTAGGAGATCTCCCCTTCTTTCACCATCAAAGTTACGTATCAAACATAAGAATTTTAACGTTCGCAAAAATAGCGAACACATAAAACAACATTAATATTTCTTCCCTGTTTTTCCCGTTTTTATGGCTAAGTACGGGATTAATGTCGCGTCCTATTTGCAACGTGAGGTCCAGAATTTTGTGGCACATACTATTAGAAGAAATTAGGGTCGAAGACATTTGTTATGGCAAGATATGGTATACGGAAGCGGGGGACAAGAATGGGTTTTGTAATTGCTTTGTACGTCATTAGTAGAATTATCACAATTAGGGAGGATAGCATTATGGCAGTCTTTGTATGTGTTGGTTCGCTCACTGCGAAACTATAATATTAATGTTAGTCGAATTAAAAAACGAGAGTGAATTTAGAACCTGGCACTGGCTTAAAAGTAGTCGCAGGGTCGAATTCTTTTAGCGGAACATTTTTTTTTTAACGGCCGATAAATTGTAATTTAATACATATTTCGTTAGCTTTCAACCATTAACGCGCTTTTAATAAATTATGAAATGACAATACAATTGAATTACCAAGCGTACCAAAAATTTGCATTAACATATACTTTTTACAGCTCAAAATAAAGTCAACTTTAAGTTTTCTTCTAGACGTAAAAATTGTACGTGTCTCAAGAAAATGGGTCATACTAGCAAACATTAAAAAGAAAATTAAAACCTTCAAGCAAATACTGAGAGACCATACTAATCTAAGCACCAACTCCAGGTTGTTAATCCACAAAATGACTACACAACAGCGGAGACACGTTAAGTAAATAAGCTCTTCAACAAAGGTATGAAAGAAGTCTTATTTGCAACGAGTGTCTCACTCCGTGGCGTCCAAAGGTCCCATTTGTTCCCACGATGAGTTTGCTGAAACACGGGATTCGGGTTGGTTCACACTGAGAGAATTTCTTATTTTGGATGCACGGCCACAATTTACACGTGGCTCCCCATTACGTTTGGAAACAAAGGACGGTGGATGGCTTTATGTGGCTAAGTAAATACTGTGAATGTGAGTTGAGTGAATGTTTTTTGGAGATTTGGTAGTGATTTTTGGTTTTTGGTGTTTACGTGGTAAGTAACGAAGTAAATCTTAATTAAAAACGAAGTTTTATGGAAATTAAGACTTGTAAGTCATTGGCCTAGTCTTTTCCCAACTATGTTGGGGTCGGCTACCAGTCTAACCGGTTTCAGCTAAGTACCAGTGTTTTACAAGGAGCGACTGCCTATCTGACCTCCTTAACCCAGTTACCTGGGCAACACGACACCCCTTCGATAGACTGGCTGTCAGACTTTTTCAAGCTTCTGACTACCTGTAACGGCTGTCAAAGATGTAGGAATAACAGCCGGGACCCACAATTTAACGTGCCTTCCGAAACACGGAGGAACTCGTTATGACAAAGATGGTCACTCATCTACGGACCAACCGCGTCAAGCATAGCTTAACCTGTGATCGAAACACTTATGCGGTTATAGCTTAGCCACGAATAAGTGTAAGTAATAAACAAATTTTATTTTTGACATTTTCGAGTATATGAGAATCTTTAATTTTTTTCTACTACTTAACCTGTTGCAAGCGTCAAATTATTATTATTATTATGTCAAATTTCAAACATTACCTTCGTTATTTAGACTCTTAAAAGAGTTTTCATAAACACTAGACGCACCAATTAGTCAAACATAGATCTATGTAAAAAAATGTTCAAGACCTCGTATTTATAAATGACAATGTTAGCCCAGTTTTTCAATACCAGTACTTTATTCTGTACATTAAGCTTCCCTATTACAGTACATCTAAAGTTTAAAATAATAAAAGAAAACATTACAAGGAAACACTCTTTTCTTCGTCCATTTTTCTTTGGATCAGAACAAACTTATGTTCTCGATAGTGCAAGCAACAATATTAACTAGAAAGGATTTTCTTCTTTTTATTTCAAGCTGGAAACTTCTTCCAATAAACTAAACTTTGCGAACTAAATTTAAAGGATGACTTTTTAAGTATTATTTCTCGAGTTAAAATAGGATGCAGACAATTGAGGGGAACTTTATTAAAAGCTTTGTTTCAATTAAGAATTTTAAAAAGATAATTGTAGTTTTTGCGTTTTAATAACATTTATTTTTATACATTACATCTCAACCTTCCACATTAATTTAAATCGCGTGAAATGAATATCACCAAAAGAGAGATTTGTTGCTTTTTCTTGATACCTTAAATATTTTGTTTAGAGTTAACCACTACAATTTACACTTGTCTACAAGTTTTGAAGTCTAAGTTTAGTATTGAAAAATATTTTACTAGATACTTGTAAATGTTTAAGACACGTCTGCCTGTCTGATTCTGAAGTATTAGTCTGAAATACTAGCAGACAGGTTGATATTGTAATATATTATTTACCGCTTTAATAAGCCTATGTATACTAGAATTTGAGACTTTATCAAATTCTAGTATACATAGGCTTATTAAAGCGGTATTCATATTATCAGTTATAACGAGAAACAGATCTATTTATTTTAGCTTAATCACGACCGAAACGATCAATGATCTCCGAAACGGCTTGACCGATTTATATAACAGAATACCCTTTACCCTTAGTTTTACATTACCTTTATGTGTAATACAAACCTTTATGTGAAAAAACAATGTTCGATGGGTCATCTACTTCTTTTATAAAACACTGCTCAACGTGGAGCGATGAAATAGTGGCAAAATGGCATTTACTATTCAACAAAAAAGCCAGTTAAATATTTAAGCTACGTTATATTTTATAAAACATCGCACAATTAAACAACACAGGTTAAAAATACACATAAAACTTTCCGGCCATTATTCATTTTGCACATTTTAGCCGAGACACTTAAAATCACACGCTACAGTCCAGAAAAATGTTTTTGCAACTAACCGGTGTTTGAATGAGATGCCAACAGGAAACACCTTAATTTTTACACAATTTACATTCTTTCGAATTGCTACGCCATTCAATCATTGAACCATTAATCATAAAATCAGTTCCACCTATTGACCCCTTGTCCAAAAGTCTATAAGGCATGTCATTTCCATATATTTTAATTCACTTTTCGTTTTCTATTCATGCATCACAAGGTTCCAAATATTCTGAAGGCGTGTCTGGTGTAAAGAAAAGCACTTTTTAACCTAACCCAGTTTAAGCAGCAAAACCATTGTCTAAAAGTACAATTTCATTGTAACTCGAAAAAAAATTTTTTTTTCTCTAATACTACTTCAGAACAAATTTTTTGTTGAGTTAAGGGCTAATTTCCTCAGTGTGTCCTCAACTTTACACAAATACTAAGGTAGTAGAGAACATGTCGTCTTTCATACGTGTTTTACGTCTGAGTTTGTTTTAAGAAATGTCTTGGTAATGGAGCTTTTCATTTATATGGGATTCGAGATGGAGTAACGTAATGACAATTGAAAGCGATCTGTGATTACTGTTTCTCTTGTGTAAAGGGAAGAATTGGCTTTATCTTGGATATATTGTATGTACCTTATATTGTAGATACTGCTATACTTTAGATCGATATGTATAGGGTTATACCGGCTATAGAACAGAGGCCTAAAAATAGCACCGACGATCTCGAATTTCGACAAAATTCACTTGACTTTGTCGGAAATATGGGAGCTAAACTATAACTGAACAAGTTGATCGATTACAGGTTAAGCTATGCTTATTTTCTCTGTAATCGTTACTAATTGTTTAAGTCAGTTTTTACTTAAAATATTAATAAGACTTACAAAGACAATATCTTTAACATACTACAGATGCTTTACAAAATTAATTAAAACGAAACGAATTTCATTTCTCGTAAGCATTATTAAGTAGAGCATAAATTTGCACTTTGTGTAATCCTGTTAGGGTTTAAATTAAATTGGCGAAGCACAGAACACAATGATGGTAATCTTACTAGTTTTCACCTACAAAATTGTCTTGCATTTAAGTGAAATGTGCATGTTTTTATCCGTAGGTATTTGTACGTATTTCAGCCTTTTTGTTTAATTCATCAAAAGTTGGATAGGCCGATTACCTTTTTTTCTAGAATATTGTTTCCAGACTAAAATATTCACATTTCACTAGTCTTACACCTGTCCTGAACCCATCTGGTTTCCTTAATCAGGAGCTAACGCGGTGGTGGGGTCACTTGTAAGACTAGTCGTCTGACGATTCTGATGTCACTATTGTTTTCTTGGAGTAATTTGTTGTTCTACACAAGCTATATATTATGTGTGTCGGGGGCAACACTATCTGTTGCCCCCGACTTCGTCCGCGTGGTTAGAAGATGAAAGTTGGAATTTTTGAACGGAAACCCTCGAAGAGGAATATTTTTGATTTGAACCAGTAGTTCCTGAGATTAGCGCGTTCAAACAAACAAACAAACTCTTCAGCTTTATATATTGGTATAGATTACCAGATACGTATATGTATGAACTGACTGCATGGATCGACGAGTGAAGTCACCACGTCAAACTTACTGTGCATCGTCTCGCGGGTTTGATATCCGGATAGGACAACTGCTTGTGTGATTTACGAATGCTTATCCTGGCCCTGGGTGTCTCGGTGCAAGTAGTTTTTATGTTTATGTAAAACCTCGCTACATAATTCTTGAATTCCTTCGTGCTGCAGTCATTTAAAAAAAAACACATAACATAAGTAGTGTAGTTAAACACAGTTACTTTCTCTGCCTGAACTATGTAGTACATACCTAGTATAAATAACAGTTATTAATTAAGAATGATACTTATACTTTCTGGCGTATAGCCAAATAATACTGGACTCGATGTCGCCTTAGAACGTTCTGTATATTCTTGTGTACCTTAATGATCTTTTTCAAAAGTCTTCGAGATTTAGCTTTTATATTAACTATAGAGGCTAAATCATGTTTTAATGATGAAGGTTTTGTGCAAATGAGACATTCTTTTAAGGAACAATGAGAATAAGAATAACTCAAATTTTGTACGAAAATGAGAATTCCTTCGAATGTGATGAGACTAAGAGTTTTAATTAAACTATAACTCAGTTTTAACTCTCCTTTTTTAAGGTTTTCAGAAAGACATTTAAATGTATACAATATAATGTATACAATATTTATGTATACATTAAATATAAATACGTAGCTGTTGTCCACCTACCCGTTAACAAACATCCATACATACAATCTTTCCCGATTAAAATATTAGAAGGATAAAAAAAATGAAAGACTTAACGGACTTGAACCTCGTCCTTAAAGGCACTCCTTAGAAACCAAAGTTAGCACCAAAAAGTATGCAAGCGTCTTGTACTTGTAGTTTTAACCTCAAAACGTTGCAAACTAAGGACATGTAATTAAGTATGGTAATGTAAAACTAATATATTCGTATGGACGCCGGTAATTACGAACTCAACTGACCCAGTTTGCAATTGCCAGGGAAGATATTTAAACTCTTCCTGGTCCGAGGATAGGGGTCGCAGTGTAAGCGGTGGTTAAACTGACCCTAGGATTAGTGTTAATTAATAAAAAATCGGCCAAGTATAAATCGGTACCCTTACAATAACAGTTCCGTACAAGTTGGTTTAAAAAAATAAGGCTAGAGATAAATCAATCTGAGGGTAGGTACTAAATTTATTTACCCTTTGGATACGGCGCTGAACAAGTCTATCAATGTTGTGTTATAATCCAATATAAAATTAATAAAATATTAAGCAAATCGTAATCATTTTTAGTCGTCTTAAGATGAACTGTCCTAGACAAGCTATTTCTAATATTTTGACGTTAACAGGTGAACTCAAATGTTTGAAAATGTATAGGTTATTGACGTATTTCTTGAAACATAATATTTCCATACACATCTCATACAAATTCCATTCTTCGATCAATATAAAAATAATTAATCATTATACATTTTGTCGTCGACATCGCTATCAATGGGACCCCACCCCACAATCAGCTGGAGACGACTGCTTCTTGCGATAGGTTTACACTCGCAATGAAATTAAGTTAAATAACTATTTACACTTTGTAAGTCTACACAGATTAATAAAAATATTTTGTGAGATATCAGATATTTTTTAATAAGTGTAAAGTGCGTAGTTTCTGTGATGTGGGATGAAATATGCAGTCATTACAAATTAGTATATACAATTATCAAAAGAGTCAAATATTCCATGATGATGAGTTGTTTTTCTCCCAATGCTTGGCAAAGGCTTCCCCCTATCCTTCCACAATTTCCTATCCCATCCCTATCATAAGAGATTCAAAACCATTTTAGTGAACTTACATTAACACGTTTTAATGTCCACAATTAAAAACCAACTAAAATAATATTAAACGTTGCAGTAGCAATTATCTTTGTAAGATAAAATCGCCTCATAATACCCATTTGGAGAACGGCTTGGGGTTATATTAATAACTTTAGATTAGATTCCAAGATTGCTATAGTGCTATAAACTTGGCACACACCTGAGTATCACTGGACGTTATCAAGACGTTATCTAGAACGGTACAGGAATTTAGGATGCATAGAGATTAGCACGTTTGCTTGTGAAAATTAAGGCCGAGATAGGTGGGAAATGGGGTATAGGCAAGTGTACTGCGGATGTAAAATAAATGTATTTTTCTTAATTAAAATGGAGTGTCAATTTAGGTTGGTTTTCTTTGTTAGTAGATCACTGATTTACTTAAGTAAAGGCTGCAGACAATGACGTGATTAAACTAACAGTCTCATCTGTACAATCCGATATGAAAACCCCTTTGTGTATCTAATCACTCATTTTTTCGGTCTCGTCTCTTGGTCTAGTGGTTAGTGGGCCCGACTGTTATACAAGAGGTCATGGGTTCGATTTTCACCCAAGGCAGAAGCTTGCGAAATGATCATTTTTCCCGTAGTCGTGTGCTTTTAAAATTTAACATGAAAATGTAGGTATATAAATTTTATAAGTATGTTGATTATGTTGTGCGTATAATACAATGTTTTACAAGAGACTAAGTTTTGTTTTATTTGTGTGAGTGTTATAGAATATAATATCTAACACTATTTTGTTATGTCAAATCTTTTATTATGTATACTGCACACATATAAGGAATACAACATTCTGAATGATGTTCAAAGCATTAATACTAAAACACTTCGCTTTTCCTTTCTCGCTAGTTCAGCTGGATCTCGAATGGAATGACATCAAGTGTATTGGCAAACTTCCACATGGGAACAAACTATGTCGCAAATTTATTCTAAATTTTCATAGTCCATTGTGAATAAACAAATGTAAGTCTGTTTAGTATGTTTTTTATATGGATTGCACTTGTAACTTAATTTATTTGAACGATCCGTTGTCATTCAGGATATGAAATCGTTTCTACTGAAAGATTGATTTATTATCCCTCTTTTTATCAAGGTCGCTAATGTGTCCCACTTCTGCCACCACGCTAAAAGCCCAACAAGAAGAAGTCCTTCCACGATTCGTTATCCTGGGCCACAAGGAACTAGCCATGTTTATAAACCCCTCCGAGACACAAGGATTAAAATAAGATTTAACTGGCCTGTTGGTTTAGTGGTTAGTGACCAAGACTGCTATACCGGAGGTCGTGGGTTCGATTCCCACCCAAGACAAATGTTTGTGTGATGAGCACGATCATTTGTTCTGTGTCTGGGTGTAATTTATCTATATTATGTATGTATTTAGAACTATATAAGTATGTTTATCCGTTGTCTAGTACTCATAACACAAGCTCTGCTTAATTTGAGACTAGATGGCGTTGTGTGAATGTTGTCCAATATATATATATATATATATATATATATCCGATATATATATTTTAGTCCTCAGTGCAGAAGTCGGAAATTAACAAAAAAAATACTGGACTCTAATAAGTTCAAACACACACGTTCACCTTTGTAATATCAGCATTTAATGACTATTTAATAAAATTACTGTACAAATTATTCCAGTATTTAACGATTAGTGAATTAGGAAATTGATGAAATCATTATTATGAAACTACTGACCAAAATAATTTCGTGCGTTAGATGTTTTTGTACCATTGTGTTACAAATATTTAGGTATAAATAATGATGCTCGAAATGTTTTCAAACATGTGATTTTGGATAAACTAACTATTAAATTAACACTATTAACTAGAAATTTGGGAAAATTAGACTTATTTCAATTTAAAGAGATTGATTGATTGAATTCAAACATAATATTCTACCTATCAAGTGAATAATTGAACTCGGAAAAGTAAAATACAAATTATAATTATTTTATGATTTGTAGCTGACATGCACCCAATTTGTTGGACGGGTTTTTTTAGGTTAATTTCTGTTATTGGTTTCATGCAAAAACCAATGATTGATACATAGAATATTCTCCCGTGGATCATTTTTGGCGGGCGGAGCCGTTAACAATAGCTAGGATGACATTATAAAAGCCTGAAAGTTCAATCGTCTATCAATTTTAATTAAATAAATAAATAAATAAATAATTCATTTATTCTCTCATCACAAATGTGGGTACATAACAGTGTGGTTAAACTAATACATAGTAAAATAACATTTGTGAGAGACTGGTGCTCGAAAAAGGTTTCAAACCTGTGTTACGGGTCACCAGGCCCCCAAAACTAACAGTTAGACTCATTGTTATTAGTTTAAGTATGTACTACGTGTGCGATCGACTGACTTCTTTCGAGAATTTAGTTACATTTATAAATCTAAACATGTGATTAAATAATGGATATGTTAAATAAGAGTTTGACGAATGTATGTATGTAAGTTAAAGTAAGTGAATGGGTGTGTGAAGTGAGTAAGGTGAATGAGGTAAGTGAACGGGTGTGTGAAGTGAGTGAGGTGAGTGATGTAAGTGAACAGTGAGTGAGTGTAAGATTGCATGGATAGGTATTGGTTGAGTGGGAGTTAGTAGGTTTAAAAGGTATGGATTTGGGTCGAAGCTTGGGTCAGCGGATTGGGATCAGCAGATTTTCAGTAGCATCATAATCAAGAGTTTTCAGCCATTTTGATAAAGTTGCTTTACATTTTGATTTATTAAGAGGGTAAATCGTAAGCATCGTATTAATTTTATTATACAGGTATGCACCAAGAAAACAGTAAAATCTTTGGGAGAGACTGGTGTGAAAGAAGTTAGTAGGGCATACATCGCCTTTTCTGCGTTTAGACTTTGTTAAGACTTTGTTAATTAACAAGACTCTCATGAGTCTATATACAAAACCGATTATAAATAAAGACCATACACACCACCGGTAATACCATTAACATAAAGACGCAAAAGCACTTCACACATTCAACTATTTCAAACCAACCTGTTTATCTAACTCTACATACACATGCAGTCATATGCAATAACATTAAAAAGACAACATGTTCGACCATGTCCGTACACGTTGACAAGTAAATGGAAGGAAAATAAACAAGTTGTAGCAAGTCACCTCGGGCGTGTCAGGCTCAGTTAGCTACGTGATGTATGTTTGCTTTTATACACTTGCGAAGTAAATGCACAGTCCAGGGCCGGATTTGGGTGTAGAGACCTTTTAGGGCCGATATTTCAATTGCCAGATAACTTTTATTCGATGAATATATTTGACGTTTTGACAGCTTTTGTATAGAATAAATGTCAAACGGCCATATTTATTCCTCAGATAAAAGTTATCGGACGATTAAAAAATCGGGATTTAGTCTGATAATGTGTGTAGTTTTGATAAGTTTGTGAAGTTAGACTATTGAAGGAAATTCTGCCCTGTAACTATACTGTAGTAATTAAGGATTGAGCGATTTAAATATTTGGATTTATTTTATACATAAAGTAATTTGTTCAATCGTGTTCAAGCAATGGAGATTCGTTGCAGTCTTCAATTTCTTTCAAGATATTATAAAATTACAAATACTTTTTTGACTTAATCTTAAAAACCAAAGTAGGAACGTATTTTTTTTTTGATTTCATAGTACGATTTATTCGTGACTGTCAAAAGCTAACAATACACAAACGATTAAACAAAATTCAATACACACTTATATTTAATAAGTTTTTTGCATAACAATACTCCAATTATTTCTCCTTAAATCCTTATTCACGTTTTCACATATACTCAATAATTCCAAGAACGACAATAATGATGTCACATCACAAACGCTACTGAGATAATTATCGGTAGCATGCAAACGCTCTCAAGCTCACCTATAAGATTATCACAATACTAAGAAGGGCGGTGTCGTTGCTGCTATAATTGGCTTAGCCTTACCTGTGAGGGTATCTAGCTGAGGACCTGAGCTCTTAATCTCGTTGCTCGCTTGCCAAGACATTTGAACAGCCACTGTTGGCTTGATATCATTTGAATGTATGCTTCAGTTTTGTTTCTATGAATTGACTATTGTGAGGTAAAATTTTCGGATCTTGTTTTAGCACGTTGACTATTATAATGTTCAAATACCCATAATAAAAAAGAATAGTTAAAAAAGAGACTTACCGTGAAACGATATTAGGCTTTAAATCTGCATGAAGGTATAATCTGAAACAAAAAACATAAGAGTTAAGTTAATAACAAACAAACATTCAACAAGCATTTTTATACCTAGTACTTGTTCAGTTTAAAAGAATACCAATCGGTGATGTCACCGATTGATGAACATTGAACTCCTAAACAACATTAAAAGTCTCTCAATTCACATTTTAGAACACGTCATCAAAGTCCAACCCTGCATTGCTAACCCTCGTCATCTGTCTTAATGGCGGATTAAGTGGTGTTTTCCCGTGATAAACATGTTCTCAGTAAAAAATACTTAAAGTATCCCAAAGTAATTGCAAATGGCCTTACAATAACGCGTGTTTTTTGTAGCTTTTGACTTTTCATTAAGCCAGAACAAATCCTGTTAACAGATTCAGATGAAAAGTAAAAGATTTGAGCCCTACTTGCAGGTCTTACTATTAATTTATTTAGCATTAGAAATATTTGCTATGAAAGTTCGATATTCAGTGATTTCAAGTTCGGGAATGCAACAAAAATTTTTCGTCTAACGTCACAATAAGACCAGGAAAGCCTATCATCACTTTTTGATTGCTCGTCTCTCAATTTGTCCTCATAAACAGTCTTATTTTAAAAGTGATGGTATCTCCCGTATATCCGGTTCAGTTTAATAAACAATCATTGTAAAACAAGCCGATCCAACGAAAAACCCGTACGAAAATATGCATTCACAACATTAAGCAAGTTTATTCACCCGAAAAGTCAGTTTATCTCCATTGAAGAACAAAATACTGCATTACCCAAACATAAATATGTACGTGAACAAACATATTTTCATCGCTCCATCCCGCATGACAAAAATTGCGGCCAATACACGATTAAATCCTTCCAGATAGCCGATTAACTTCTCAATTACAATATGAAACGTTCCACAATGCCTATCCGACACGCATTCACGTCAGTTCGTCCAATGAGGCGTCAACGCGCAGAATATTTAAATCGGCCCGCGATATAACGGCGATATGTAGTGTAGGGTTGGTAAAAGGTTGAATTTGTATAGTTTTGTAGATTTTTCTTTTTGGGAAAAATGTGCGTGCGTAGTAAATCGGTATATATGTATATATCTGTATCATATACCTATCGAAAAAGGTTCTTGATTGACTGAGTGACTTAATTTTGTTAATAAAACATTTTTTATTTCAGTGGAAATTTTACAGACTACATATTTTCCAAATGTTGTGCCATGGGCATTGATATATTAAAAAAATCCATCAATGGCCATGAGTGTCAATTGCTACAATTGTCATTTCAAATTCTATAATTAATATTCTTTTCTTTTTAATAGTCGTGTAACTTCCACAGTTCCAGTACAAAACTAACTTTTAATGACACAAAAAATCGACTAGAAAAAAGACACTAGTGACACTATATAATTATCAATATTTCAGCACCAACTCGAAAAAAATATAAAGTTGTGATAAAATTGTTGCAGTGCCAACCCTAGATCCGCGGGACATCATTCTAGATGTGTAGTGCAAAACGGCGATGGCTGACATTTGGCGTAGTGCGTGAACGTCGCGTATGGAATACCAATATTTGCAGCCTGTAGCCGCTACGTATCGGGATGATCGACTATTTGTTTATGAGATTTAGGGCGGTATCGTTTGTATACCTACTATAAACTAAACTATCCTTGAAAAAAGTAGGAACTCTGGCGTTTAAAAAATGAGAAAAAAATTTTTTTGGACTTTCACAAAATAAGTCAAATCCAAAATTGTATAAATCGAACAGCGTTCATGATTTATAAAAGGAAGGTTGTGTTTTTCAATGTATCCCAGTGCCGTTAAAAGAATAACTGTCAACTATGTGTTTAAACCATGTATGATTAGATTGATCAGCTAATCACACGACACTCTTTAATGAGTATTTAGAATAAAAAAAAAATAAGAAATTATTGAAGAATTGAAATATTTTTTTCGCCATTTAAAAGCGATGTATAAAACATGACGCGGTCACACATAATTGTATAAGAAAAGGTTACATGTGCACTATTTGAACCTCTGACTAAGATTTGCAATACTACCAAACTTCTTATACTTCACTGACACACTGACTGATATTGCCAATAAATAAAACAAAAATACCAAAATACTGCAAAAATAAATTCATAATTCTACATAAGCCAGCAAAATAAATATTAAAAAGATGGCAATAAAATACAAAACTTGCTAAAACTAACCGAGAACGGTTCTATTAGAATAGCAGTCACGCGAGCGGAACTGCGGGCAAATGCTTGTATTATTATTACTTTCGTGTAAAATTCAAACTACCTACCACCTCTTAATGAAAATTATTGCAGGTTGTAGAAGCGAGACAGCGCTATACAAGTCATATAGCTTCATCTCCCTTCCACAATTGAAATAATATAACTTTGTGAGGCCGTGGTAGGCAGTCGTTTACCGTACTAGGATGATTTATACCTTGACATCGACTTCGTAGCGATAGAATGCATAGAGAATTAGTTTTAACATGAAGCGTGATTTAATTTAATTTTTAAGTGTTACGTAGTTTTTGAGTCAATTTGTTAACACGAATTAAAGCTTCCATTAACACCCTAATACAACATAATAAATTGAATGTGTCATGTTTAAAACTCAAGCTGCTATCAATGCCAAGTTCATTCGAGATACAAAAATACATGCACTACAAAATGTTTTTTTTTTTCAAAATAACCACTGTCAATCGTGTCCAAAATTGTCATTAAAAAAAAATACCTTTCGTTTTAATTAAAACTAAAATAGTTTACGTCGTTTCGTTGAAATTCAAACGGTTTTAATAGCTTAAATTAGGTGACAAAGCATAATTTAACAAGTTTTGACATAGGTAGCCCCATAACCCCGCCTTATCATTTCGATATCTCGTTTACAGTCAGTAAGCAAATTGGCTTCGTAATTATAACTATTTCGATTTTGATTCCACGGCCCTGTTTCAGATTAACTTACTTAGTAAGAGATTTGTAATGCAAATTGGATTTAGGATACTTTCGTTTATGAATTACGTTTAGTTTGTCTCAATTAAAGATTTATGACATAAAAACGTTTAAATTGAAAAATCTAAATGCCTACGATTTTTATTTCTCTATGCATGAATTGTTATAAACGACGTGAAAATTCGCTCCCAGTGCAAGCAAAGTACTCACTACAGTGTCACTTTTTCAAAGTTATTAATATACTTTCTTCATAATTATGAGACTCCATTGATAAACAGTGACGGAAAACATCGTGAGGAAACCTGGATTCGAATCTTAAATCGCCGATCAGTGAGCCAGCGTAGGGACGTATACAAGCAGTAATATTAAGTCACACACAACTTAAAATGTAAAAAATAGAATATACACAATATAAATAGCATATTGAATATGCTATTTATAGCCCCAGGGAGAATTTATTTAATGTCTCATGACCACTGCTATCCATTCAGTTTTCACAAATAAGTTTCAAATATTTCAGCAAACACCCTTTACTCTTCATACCTGTCCAAAAAAAAGTAATTTAAAAACAACAAGTCGGCTGGTTTTCTCATAATTAAGTTAAAACCAAAACATCAGCGGTAGACTCAAGCCAATTACCCGTTTTAATATCAGGTAGGTTTTAGCAAACCTTTCCATTTACCGTGATGAAGGTAATCGAAATGGCCCAGATATGACTTAAAATATTCATCGTGGTATATTAGGGTTATGTCCAAATATTTAGCATAATCAAGAGATAGAATTAATTTTAGTTTTTGGAGTATGAACTGAATATTATGATATCCGTTTATTTTTTTAATAGACCTGTTATATCTTTATAGTCACGATATATCTTCCACCTTAATTTGGAGTCATCACATTATGTCAAGCTTGATTAAATTACCTATATATCGCTGCAATAACCTGCTTTCTCTAACTCTTCATCATCTTTATCCTAGCCTTTGTCCTACTATATTGGGGTTGGCTTCTAGTCAAAGAAGTTTAGCTAAATACCCGTGTTTTATGAGAAGCTCCTCAACCTGGTTACCAGGGAACACTGATACCTGGTAACGACTGCCAAAGATGTATCAATAACAACCGGGAGCCACAATTTGAACTTGCCCTCTGAAACACGGAGGAACTCGTTATGATATAGATGGTCACCCATTAATGACCGAATGAAGCGTAGCTTAATTAATAATGCAGTTGTAGCTGGGTCACAAGCTCCACAAAATCCTGTCTAATACTTCTTCTTATGGTAATAATTGATTTTTCTGAACACAAAAATAAACTTTGTCTCATGATTTCTCACTCGCGGAAACATTCCAGATTCCATACCATATACTGGTTGAGAATAAAACACACATATTATAAAGAAAACAGTTTTAAATTTTTAACAAAACTAATATCCATTATCTCCACTGTTAACATAAAATGCAATATGAAACCCGTTCCAACATAATTTAATTTCCTACAGTTAATATTGGTTGTACGTGAAAGTGGACGAAACCTCTACAAGCCCGCCTCCTATTACATGTAACTTATGAACATCGTTAGTGGGGAGTGGGTGTGCAACTGTACTCCTAAGTAACCTCTTATCCTTTGGGAATAGACGTGAATGTATTTTGTAGGTAATATCCCATTTATCACTGATGTTAGAAATATTTTGACCTTGGGTATGTTGCAGTTAATTATGTTTGTGGAATTCTGACAGATAATCATATAGGCTGTTGCCTCCGCCCACTACAAACCGAAAATGATATAACGGGAACTTTAAATCGGGATAAGAAATATCATATTAGTATGTGTAAATCCCGGTTTTAAACTATCAGTGTAGCATATTTCTGTTTACTGCTGTTTCCACTGATGATTTAGGTATATTTCGTCCAAAGTGATGGTTTTTACTTGAAAGAGTAACGAACACATGAATATTTTTTATTTTTAAAATACATGCTGCATGCCTTACCACAAGCCATGCCATTACCGCAAGAGGCAAACTTTATTAATTATTGTTCCAAATCTAAATATTCCTTATCATCATCATCGTCATCATCATCCGCAGCCTTTATCCTCCCACTGCTGGGCATAGGCCTCCCCTTTCTCGTGCCAATCTCTACGTGCTAGCCTCATCCAGACTCGACCCGAGACCTTTACTGTTCCTTATGAAGATCCAAAATAGAATATTTCAGGCAAGGCAGATGTAGAATATAAAATAAATAATGACACTATCACGTGCCATATTTCAAGCTATATCCACATTTATACAGTGAGTTCCGAATAAAGAATAACAACGATATCCAACAATTGACAAACGGCACTCGATATTTTAGAAAAAGCTCGGAACAGTGAAACTTTCACTGCATTGCGAACAATACTTCCAGAATGTTCGAAACAGCACGAGTGAAGATAGCTTTCATGCAGAGATTTGTTTGAGATTCAAACTGACTCGTTCGCTTTTGATCCCCGAATAAAATCCCTGTAAGATCCCCTGGACCGTTCCACAGTTTTGAATGTTAAATTATTTCAAACGTGGAATTTGTATTTGTTTGCTCATCGAATTTTCGTAAACTGTTTCAAATTAATTTGCAGCTAACTGTTAATATTTACTTGTTAAGTATATAAAACTTTCTCAGTACAAAGACTTGTTAATGAATTTGAAATATAATGAATTTGAATTGCTGCAGTTGTTGGATTTGGAGAGTCTAAATTAAAGTTCCAAGAATAGAACTAAAAAATACTTTGAACGAAAAAGAACTTAAACACCAAATTATTTATCCATGCATTCCATAATATTTTCATAATGTTTTATTATAACTTTGAAAGGAGCCCGGATGCTTTAAATATACACCATACACTTGAATTATCACGTACTCACACTAAAATACAACAACTACGCTTAAAACTACAGTTGGGTAAGCAATTAAGAACTGAAACCAAACAAAAAACATATTTAAAGGAAACACAAAGAACGGTAAACCTTCACTAATTTTCCTGGCAACAGCTTAATAGTCAAACTAAAGCAAAAACCAAGTCATTAAAACAACCTGTTTCAGAAAAATTCAATATTATTTTAAATCTTTGTTTCAGTGCAAAAGCGGTTACCGGAACATACTGGGACAAAAGCGAAATGTCCAATTTCACTTTGGAATTGTTTTGCTAAAAATCTCTTTTTTTTTTCACCGCCATGTCCACATTTTCACGCCGTGTGAACCCGCCTCTGGTATCACTGACGGGAATATTTTAAGTTTTGTACAGCGATTTATTATTTTCTGTTTTTTTAATAGTTAGGTGCTTAATAGTTTTATTGAAAAAATATTTTATTTTATTTTACGGCGACGTTACTCTTTGCAAAGTCATTTTGCAGAACAATTTAGCAAAAAACTCTTTGTTAACAAAGTCATAATGTATGTTTTGACTTATTTCATTGGAGGTTTTGAAATGAAACCAAAACGTTTGTTTTAACCGGAACCGTTTATTTAACAGTGGTGTATTTATTCAAGCGATGAATTTGACTGCGATACGAATTCTAAATATATTGGTTATAAATTTTGTTATTAATATCTTTTATGCATTGATGATGACTTATGAACTTATACGACGACTAAAAAATCTGAAGCTTCTGTACAAAAATACATAGGCTAGATAACAATAAATTGTTAAAAAAATAAAATTCAACCAATTTTATGATACTTACACAATACACATATGGAATTACAAAAATAACTTGAAGAACAAGAATCATCTTGTAGCAGATTTCCTAAGATGCCATCGTATGGACTGAATATTTGACAAAACCAAACACAGATAGTGAATAGTTAGGTACACCAAACGTGACCTTTACATAGATGGCAGTATGAATTTCCACCTTTTCCTCAAAATACAATTAGTATGAAACAAAAATAATGTCGGGAGGATATGATACGCCCGCTTCCTTCCACTTTATTGTTTTTCCTTTCGCAGTTATTAACCTAGCCTACGTTGTTGTCACATAAATTTAGTCCGCGATACAATATTGCTATGTCCGTATTTTGGAAAGACCGGCTCTTCCTTTGTTGAACTTTATATTTGAGAACTGTTTAGTTATTTAATGTGAAGTAGAAATGTTGAATAAGCTGTTCTTTGACAAAACTAAGAATTATCTGAGAGCTGTGGACTAAAACTAAAATAATATTACAGTATAACAATCATTGCAAATCGCTGCACTTTTCTTTCCGCCAAGCAGTCAAAATCAAATGTTTGGTAAACCTATTCGTCTTTCAAAGAGAAACAAAATAAAAATAACACAAAAACAAATTAATCCATATTCCAAAATCAATTCCTAAAATGGAACTTCCCAAAATCTTGGTGGTCCTGTCTCAATGCCAGTTAGACTACATGTTCTGTACCTGACAAGCGAATATCATGAAAGGAAGAGGAAGCCTTGCCCATTTGGAAGATGACGGGTTTCCCCAGAAACAAGCAGTTAATTCCATATAAACGTTCTGCCAATTCATTTTACTTCGGACAGTGGTGCCTGCATGCGTTGCATGAGGAAAACCTGAACTCAAATTGATTTGAAACCAATTGAATTCAGATTTCACGTATTTTTGCATTCGGAAGGTAAAACAATTAATAAGAATATAACAGAAGGAAAGAGGAAGAGATAAACAACGTCTGTCTGTCCGTCTTTTATCAGGTTGTATCTCACGCACCGTGACAGCAAGACCAATAATTTATATATTTTTTCTTAATATTACAGAACTATCTGTGTCATGTGTCCGACTCAAAATTGTCCAGTTTTTCAAGTGGGCAAGAGGCAGAGAAGTATAGAAGCATTAACACAAGCAAGAAGCCATTAACAAAGAAAAACTGAAAGGGATAAAAATTAAAATAAATTTCACGTCACCAACATATTTAAAACATATTTCAAAACACGAGAACTTCTTCTCGAGAACCCAAAACTTAACCGTTAAACCTTGCATATAAATAATGTGGAACAATTCCAACCTAGCTGCAACCAACACCTTTGTGGTGCACGTTAAACTAATGCCCGTCCATTTGAACGTCCATAGCTCGCATTGAATCCACTGATTATAGTTGAAGCAGTTGAATGTGTACTATGTTGGGGGTAATGTGAAAAGTCTGCAAGCAAACATAGTAGTTACAACGTTTTATGTGCCGTTTTGGAGTTGTAGTCTTGTCATTTGCTTCTTTAACACTTTTATTTGTATAACTATTGTTAGGATTGTAATTAAAGTCTTTTATTATAATATCGGATATCGAGACTAAGCTACAACTGCAAAGTTGATCGGTCACAGGTTAATCTATGCTTCAGTCCATGTTGCGTAAGGTACGTTAAATTGTGGTTGTGTGAGAATAATAGCCGTATTATTCTTACATCTTGGCAATTGCTACGGGTAATTAGGAGTTAAATAACCTGACATACAGTCTTATTTGAGGGAATCGTGTTGCCTAGGTAACGGGGTTAAGGAGGTCAGACCAGGCAGTCGCTCCTTATACACTTGTAAATGTCGGTGCCTTTGGTAAGACTGGACGCCGACCTCAACTTAATTCTGATAAAGCTAGGCTAATGATAAAAAAACACTTGTACTTCAAAGATATATATACTCACGCGCTTTTATCAGCATTGCCCAACTATCGGACTACTAGATTAACCGAAGTCTTTTACCATGAGCTGACGCAGCGCCAGGGTCCCGAGTCGATCTACTTTGACTCGCCTCTGTCGACTATTTGGCACATGTAAAATTGACGCAAAATCTAATAATAAATAAATATCTCTAGAGATTTACGTATATGTAGCACTTAAACCATCTCAAAAACCGTATCATTAGGGAATACATAAAGTGGAGGACTTTGACACTTACGTATCGTACCTACGTATTTTTGTCACTTAACGTTTATTCCAAACCAAAATATTCCCTTAGCATTCTTACGGTAGAAAATCAGTACAAATATCTCATGGTTTAAAAGAAAATTCTCCGTCAATTTTAGTAAAGGCCAAACAAATACAATGTATGTATATTCCACCCTGTATGTTAAAGTCTAGGAAAAGTAGGTGTTCCTTTTGCTTCAAAACTAGGTCACAAGCTTATCTAACGAAAAATTGCAAGCGGCTCCTGTAAGGAAATGCAACGATTTTTAAACATTTTACTCTACAGCTATGTCAGGCGGAAACAATTTGTATTTATATTACAATCAATCTTTAGTAGAGGCGTTATCATTCGCAGCTGACTTACTGTGTGAACAAATTGCCCAATAAATTGTTCAGTGCGTCACACGAGTAAAGCCAGCGCAAGTATTTATGCTATTTTATTTAAAACGAATTTCGGAAAATAGATTTTTGCATTTCATGCATTTCGTTTTTGTTTTATTTTTCATCCAGTCTGTCGGTTTTATGGCATTTCAATTAAAACTACACGAAGTGGATTTATTTTGATGTTGCTTTGTTTTCGAAGATGTTAAACTTTGTTTGAAATTTGAACGCGTATTACTTTTGGTGGTAATTGAAGACGATTTAAGGGCTATAAACATTTTATAGGTTTTCTTACGTGAGTTTTGTATTCGGAATTTGACACAAAGTTCTTAGAAAATACGGCCTTTCTTGGCAACTGAATTAAATATTTATAATGGTTCATTAAATTAAATTGAGATATCCAATATCTGTTGTGAAGATTTCCCGGGGAATACGGTGGATCATACTGAGTAGCTCTAACAATCGTAGGCATACCACCGCCCTGTCCTCGTAGCAGCAATCGGCAACGTCTCTCGTTTCCAGCTGTGGTTTGAGCCATGGTCCCGTGGGGAGTAGGAGTGAGATGCGGTCTGCAAAATAGTCATACTGGCATAGGATTCGGCTGAACTAGCGAGGCTAAGAGAAAATGCTTCGGATTCCCAGCTTCCGAAAGACTACAAAGAAGAAAACGTCTAATTTCGAGGTGTTTTCATTTAATAAAGTAGGTTATAATACCACTTATCAATATATTAATTCTTCATTCGTTTTTATTTGTTTTGAAAAAACTTGTTGTTACGAATGACGAAATCTATATATACACCCGTCCCAGTAAAATTCCTAACAAAAACAAATCATAAATATATTTTCATAAAAGAAAATCAGGTTAACATTGTCACAATATCATGTTCCTGACCTCGTTTATCGTGTAACATCATCGGTGTCATTTTAGACCACAGCAGGGTCAGTAAATGAAGACATCTGTCAAAGGACTGGGTCGCGGCTTACCCCGGAAATTTGAAACGAAGCCTAATAATTTATAGAGTGTGTTGTTTTTCATGGGGTATTTTTGTGATGTACGGAGAATGGGATGCTGTATTTTGTTACCTGTTGGCAGTTTCTATTAATAAAAGACTGGTTGTTTAATGGGTCGTTGCGATGTTAGGGACGATGTATCAAATAGCAATCGTGGCATAATAAAATTTTCTCCTTGTATGGTGATGTAAGACCTGGTGTCAGGTGGCCGTTGACATGGTTCAAAACCAAAATATGTTTTTTTTCTCGTGACATATTTGGTACAATTATCACTAAGTGATAAATGAGGTAGTTGACACACATTCATCTATCTATCTTTGCTATGAAAAAAGTAAAATGATCATCACATAGTATCTCATTTATTTTTTATTTTTGTTATTTATTTTGCAGTTATAGTTTTATATAGTTATTTTTAATTTAAGATAGTTAACATTAGGCTACAATATAATGTAAATGAAAAAGAAAACCTTCACCAAAAAGTTTTATTGTGACTAAATTTTAAAGTCTTCAGTAAAGGTAATTCATGAGTTCAGCTTGGTAACTGCCGCTGTTAAATAGGTATGCAGTAATAAATTTAAAAGTTAAACTCCGTTCCAATAATACGATTCCTTTATCAATTCTCAAAGTTAGGGGAAGGTGGGGTAAGACGGGGACCTTAAGGTATTTCATAAATAAAACCCATCTTTTTTAATTGCACAACGTAGGAACTTTTATTAATTAAATAATCAGTCTTTCTTCTTTTAATAACAATCAGTCAAAACAAAAAAAATAAGTTCTTCTCATAAAAATATAAACTTTTAAAAAATAACTGAATCACCCCATCTTACCCCACCTATAGGGTAAGATGGGGTATACCCCTGGGGTAAGATGGGGTATAGACTATTTAAGCGCCGTCATCTTCACAAACCGGGCAGATATGTTCAGCTTCGTCATCGCTGTCTTCCACTCCTGCACAGACACAATGCGCTCACTTGCCTCAAGTACGATAAGTGATACAAGTATGATAATCGGAATACAAGCCGCGACAGTATAGACATTCTGTATCTTCTTCTTCTGTGCCTTTTCGCTTTTTCGGTTTTTCAAGTTCTCTTTATTGTTATTTTTGTCATTTACTTTTTGTTTGTTACATGTGGTTTTAGTTTCTACCTATTTTAGTTTTCCTCTCATTCTTTTTTATATAGAAAAGCAGTAATAATAGCTGCTTTTCCCCTTCTTCGAACTTGTCTTGGTCTTTTTTCGGCGAATCGCGAATAAGGCATTAACTTTTTCGGGCTAACCAGATGGAATGCATCATTATCTATATAATCATTTACTGTTGCCTGCTTGAGACATGAGGTTGAAGCAGTTGGTGGAGGTGGAGAGTTTGCTAAATGATTTACGGCGGTGTAGCCATTTAAGCATCAGGAAATGACAACATTACTGTTTTTGGAACTGTACTATAAAAAAATAGTTAATGTTGAATGCAATCTCAATACAAACTGAATAACAACTCAGCGGATAAGATTGGGTACCTACCCCGTCTTGCCCCACATAAGTGTCCCATCTTTCCCAAACTGGACTTAAAAGTTGTATTGAATTTTTAGAGGTTATAAATCAAAAGAAACCGGCATGAATTAATGAGTTTACAATAGTAAAATAAATACAAATTAACAAAAAAAATATGTCACACATTATGTTTATCATACATTATAACAGTCATGCACTTTATATGCTTCAATAATTAGATAAAACCACTTCAAATTTTAAAAATGTACTTACCATGAAGAATCGTGCGCTCCTTCGAACAAACTTTTTGCGACTCTAACAAGTACTGATAAATACGACTAGATGGCGTCAAAATAACTTTTCAATTAATACTGTATTATATATTTTTGGAGGGTCCCCATCTTACCTCGCTACCCCGTCTTACCCCACCTTCCCATAAGTCTTAAATCGGTTAGTGCTGTCTCGGCTAACATAAAACGGTATGCTTTAGTTTGGTGAGTAAACAACTAACTTTTAGTCTTCGAAGATATAGGCCAGCTGTACACTACCTTTTTTAGGGTTCCGTAACCAAAGGTTAAATGGAAGAATGTTACAACGGTTCTACTGTCCGACCGTCTATCAGTCTTTTTGTCCATGGGTTTCTAGGTTGTATCTCGTGAACCGCGATTTCTAACGGTTAAGAAACAGTTCATTGTTCATTTATTAGTAGGTGTCAAATAAATTTTGAGACTTATTTATATACGAGCTGTTGCCCGCGACTTCGTCCCCGTGGATAGAAGATATGTTATGATTTATACCTGCCCTACTTTTTTCACATTTTCTATTGTAACTTCGCCCCTATTAGTCTCAGCGTGATGGTTTATAGCTTAAAGCCTTCCTCGATGAATGGTCTATTCAACACAATTTTTTTTCAATTTGGACCAGTAGTTCCTGAGATTAGCGCGTTCAAACAAACAAACAAATTCTTCAGCTTTATATATTAGTATAGATTTGTCACACACATTTATATTAATTTTCCTTTTTTTACGGAACCGTAGCTATCGTGCGTTTGACTCGCACTTAATCACAAGCGATAATTATACAGGGGTGTAAAGTTAAACGCAATGGGAGCAAAATTTAAATTGGTTTATAATAAATTTGTTCGCCTCGGGTCACAGGTTGAGTATACTGCTATAGGCGATAGGGTGTATTAATGTACAATAGATGTCCTGTCTACTGTCTTGCAATAATAATGTATGCGTATGATACATGTACTGTACATACTCCTAGTTTAGAAGTAGTAAGTATCTTGTGATTTCTTGGTAGCCTTACGATTACTTTAAGATATATGTAACAAAATTAAAGCAGTTTGATTGTTAGATGCTTACCTATGTATTTTGAAATTAACCTGCATATTACTTTATTTTTAAAAACGAAGCCTAACATCAAAGTATAAAAAGTAGAGTAAAAAGGTCATAAACAAAGACTCGTAAAACAAAAATAAAACGATAAGGGAGGAGATAATTTATACGAAGTATAAGGAACTAGGAATAAATATAACTGTTCTTCTAATTGCAATTTTCGTCGAACTTGATATATCAATTAATCATGTGTCCACTATTTATTTGACTCAGTAAAATCTTGAATATTGAACTAACATTACCTTTTGAAGTATTTTTTGCTAAATACATAAAAACAAATGCCGCTCTACAGCCCGTAGTGCGCTTTCACACTTTGGCAACTGGATAAGTAAGGATCCAAGAGGTAAATAGGCCCTAAAACTTTATTTCGTGATCAATTTCTGTTTATACCTAAACAATTGCTTTATACTCTCTCCCTTAATAGAATAGGTTTATTACATATGCATATTTGAAGGTTATATTATAATAAAAAATTCTTCGTCGCTAGTCGACATTTGGAGTTTATGACTTATTCCCTCTAAGTGGGAGATTGCTGTAAAAATGTTGTAAAAACCTCGAAATGTTGTTTTGTAAATATGAATAGTATGGAATAAAGGTTTGCGTGAAAATCGAAGTAGTTTTTTTTCAATCAGGTTTCGGGGACCTACCACTGTTTCTAACGTGAGTTAAATTGACGTCCCGATGTGACAATTTCAATAATCAAACTCAAGCAATAGAAATGGATATTGCGAGTCCTCTAGGCTTGTCACGGTTTTGAATTTCTCCTATAAATATATTATTAAGACATCTGCAGATAAAAAAAAAATTGCTTGTTTTTTTATTTTTTTCCAGAAACACCCTTTTGAACAAATAATGCTCAGTTAAAAGTTATCCTTAAGCCCTCACCGAAGAGACTGATTAACATTTAAGTACATAACTTTAAATTGTGCCTGGCCAGTACTGATAAACCTACCTTGATATCTTCTTAAAGAGAAGTATTGTTTGTTCCTACTCAACTTCAAACGACCATCTATCAGAAACCTTAACTAGGTAATAAATATATCTTTCAAAATGTAAACCGCAGTAAGTTGGCAACAGTCTGGCACTTATGACTTAGAGGCCGTAGTGACACAGCGTTCGGCGTTAAATATATTACAGCCATTACTGTGACGTCACGAGCCGGTATCTCGAACAAACGACTTTTGTTTGACTGCAGGATAGTGGAGTTATTGTACGGGAGCTTTTCCTTACCTTAATGTAGTATTTTTTTGTTGTAGTTATTGTATTTCGTGTTTTGATTAATTTTAACGTTTTTCCCTTTAAATATTAGTATTTAATTCAATAGACCCCGCCGCCGTCAGCTCATGATTAAGGGCCCCAGTTGGGTGCGAAACTAGTTGTGGAATTCCGATAGATATGTTGCATCCTTTAATAATGAATCATTCTCATAGATAAATCTCGATGGCGTGAAATTGGGGAGGCCTATGTCAATGCAGTGTCCGGATATGGGCTGATGATGATGATCCTCATTTCTATAAAAAAGTATTCTATTATATTGTGTTCTTTTTTCCGATACCAATATTCGTCTATATCTCTCGTTGACATTCTTTTAAGAGGAGGGTTTCCGATGTCTGGAATTAAATGAAGTGACTGTTGTCTAGAATTTTCGCCAAAAACAAGAACAGGCTATCTCCAAACAATGAAAATTTAATTATAGAAAAAAATAACATGCTCGCATTTTCTCTTTCTCGTTTTCACACTTGCATGCACAGCAACAAAGAGTTGTTTAAAAAAAACAGGTTCCCAATTACTTATAAACGAATAAACAAGCAATTACTTGAATTAATTCCTAAATTGTATTTTCAATATCCGTTGAAGTTTCGAATACGAATAAGGGAATTTCAATGCTCAATAACAAAACTTTTGCTTCCGAATTTTGTTGCTTTCAGCTATTGATTCTTGAAACTTTAAAATAACACAAACAAAAATTCTGATGGGATATTGATTGTTTTGCCCTGATTGGGATGTTGTTTACCTTATTTAAACTTTGATTTAGATTTAATTTGGATGCAAGTTAAAAGCTTCAATTTCTCGGACGATCCGTACGATTACCCTACTATTACAATACTGTGATTAGTTATTGTTCATTTGTATTTTTTTAGCAAATTACATTAAATATGACGAGTTTTTTTCAAAATAATATCTATAGATGGAACAGAGTCACTGTGGGGATAATGCAACTCTTTAATTCTGCCTGCGAGTATAGTCGTTTCTCTTTGCCAATTCCATAGAATCGTCTTAAGCGAGCATGGGTCCTATAACACTGATGATTCCTCTCAAGAAAAGAAAATATTCGCATTTATAACCAACCATAATTATAGCATAATTCTCATTTTCAACAAGGTCGATGAGATACAGCTTGGTAACAAACAAAGGAACAGATAACAGAGCCTTAGGAATAGGGTTCCGTTATAACGCTTTGGCTACGGAACCAAAACAAGTATTTGTCCTAAATCATGATCCACCGCAGACCAGTCTAATGCACTGTACTAAATTAGATATATTAAATACTGCTTATGCCGATGTATTCATCCAATTTATAAACGATTTGATTGAAATTTAATTATACTCGTAGTTCGTTTATTAGTGTTTGCATGATTGATTAACAAACATCGATCACACATTTCATTTAATATTCACATTTCAGTAAAACAGTAATATTATCTTAAACAAATATTTAGAACACCAGTTTTGTTATAACTATTATGGAAAATACAATATTTGTATTAAAAATCACACAAATATTATTCATTCGAAAGTATGTCAGTGTGTTTGTATGTTTGTTACCTCTACACACCGAAACGGCTGGGCTGATTTCGATGAGATTCGTGCTAACTAAGCTAGCTGACACCTTAGATTAACCTGGACTTTATAGAGGCAGACTTCCTAAATAAGAGTAATGCTTTAGGCGAAGCCGCGAGCTACAGCTAGTTGAAGATAACAATATTATATTCCAGTGCACAAGTAAAATCAAACGTAAAGAACATATCAAAGGTATTTCAGAACCGTAACAAGAGTCATCTGGTTTCTTCTTTTGTCTTTGAGGGAAATTCTTTCTGAAAAAAAAAATATTTTTATAGGTATTTGAAAAGTAATCGTTCGTCGATACGTCGTAGTTTTCATCATTTCAGAAATTGAATAAGTTTTTTTTTCTCATTAGGATGTTTCTGTAAGGTATCAAATACCTACATATATTTATTATAATTTTGCCAGGATCTTAAATAATAATTGATTAAGTTTCAAGAAAAAAAATCATTTTCTATAAGACTGCGATATGTCACATCTATCTAGTCCTTTCCTGAAACGTACTGATTTTGAATAAGATGTAGAAATAAATCCAAATCTTCATTGTACAGTCCGTTAATAAGTCCTAAAAGTTTCGAGACTAATAGTTTAATGTTTTCGTAATAAAACTTAAACAGATACAAGTTGGAATGGCGACCATTACTATCATGAACAAATGTTGTACAACAATATTTCATAGCGCGCTCGAATTGAAATGTATTGCGCAAGAGATAAAGTAATTTATTTAGTAACAGTTTGGACTTTGTTCCTACAAATGCAGGTCGTAAGTTAATGGCTTTTGTTTATTAGTGTTTATTGAAAATGTACCAACAATTGATCATTCTTTAGAAGTTTTGTAGGTGAAGGGTAAAAATGAAACCCTATTACTGGGCTTTGTTGTCTCTCCGCCTGTCTGTCCGTTTGTCCGTTTGTCTGTCAGACTGTACTCGACAAACGGTAACAGCTAGACGGATTATTTTTTACAGATGATAAGTTTCTGTTGCTGCTATAACAAAAATTGAAAATAAGGATAAGTAATAAAGCCAAGTTAAAGATGGTAGTTGTAAATAAGATGATTGATCGGAGTTTACGGTGCGTTTGTAATTGATAAGTTTTTACTTAAAATGATTTTGTTTTCGGGATCAGTAACCGCCAAGCTCTTCGGAACAACTTTTGCAAAGCAATATTCTTGTTAAGTTCCTGTAACCAGAATATTATCAACTCGCTGTCACTTCAAATTGATTGATTTTTATTTGATTTAAGATATCATTAAGCTATTAACTTATTTTATTGTGTTCTCAATAGACTCATTAAAATATGCACAAATATTTATAGAACACATTACTCAAATTACAAATAAACAAAAGTATTTATACTCAGCATCAAAAAATTAAGAAGTTAATTCAGCACAAAGAAATAACTCAACCAACACGAGACTTATTCTTCAAAAGCACGTCTTGAACAAAAAAATTACGGACAGCAATTATGAAAGGTCCGGACGTACTCTCCGGTTTGCTCTCGACACCGCACTCAGTAGGAGTCTGAAAAACGTCGCATGAAAAACGTCGCATGAAAAACGTCGTCTGAAAAACGGTTTAATTCTGAAAGTTTCAACGCGAACTCCAGGAGGAAGGGAGTGCTGTAGAAAAGTGGAAATATGAGTGTCTCTAATTCGAGTAACACTCAATGTGAGGCTCTTACTACGAGATTAGGTTGTATTTGAACAGGGATTGGTGTTACTGTGTTAAATTAATTTTAGAATGTTTATATCATGTACATTTTAAATAAGTATTTAGAACGTTTTTTGAGTTGTTTTTTTCGTTTTCATATAAGCTTTGTAGCTTTCATTACTTTCTGTTTTTTGAGGTTAGTCAGGTGTTTGGTATAATAGACAGTTCCATCACCAACGTTTGTGATAAAATTCTGAAAATCACGATCAGGTTGTCGCACGGAAAAATTTAAACTATATGATAACTATGTGTGATATTAAGTTTGCAAAAGTGATATTTAAATTAATATTCATGCCTCAGAATATTTTAAAACAAACTAAACACAACATATTATCTTACGCAGTCAACAAACGTTTCTTAAACTCACAAAGAAAAACAACAAGAAACCAAAACAACCGACTCATCAACTAAAAACAAAACGCATCAACTTTCAAACTCAGAGTATTGTCACGCAAATCACGCAAGTGTAATTCGAAACAATAGTAGCGCTGGGAAGTGGGAACGCCGAAACGGAACTATCACGTAGACTTCCCACGGCATTCAGATTCACCACTGAGTGCAACTTCCAACGGTGGTTGCTCATGAATAAATTTTACACGTTATTTTCAAAACTACCTATTTGATGTGGAATTTATTCAATTTATTTCCTATGACGTTTCTATGCGTTGGGGAGTACATGAATTGAACCTACTTTAGCGATTCCCGGTTAGATATTTACTGGCTCAAAAGCTTATTTTACTTCAGCCTACTGCGGAAGTTTATTATGATGAAGTCAAATTAGGTTTCTTTTATACTTAATGGATTCACCTCAGAAAACCTAGTGAGGAAACCTGGATTCCAAGATTATTAGAATCAAAAATTTCCAACCCACAGTAAGCTAGCATGGGGATCAATGCTCAAACCTGGCGTATGCCCTGACAACAAGTGAGGCGTAAATGGGCTTGTATTTTCATACTTCAAAATCATACGCACGTCTCGCTTGTAATATACGATTGTCTTACAAAGCTTGAGAAAAGACAGTAGACGCCAGAACAAAAGTCATATTACACCCCTATTTCACTATCTTGGTAACAACTTACAAATTTGTAACATAGTTCATTATTTGCATAGCCGTAAAATAGCTATTAGATATGATACGAGTACACTTTATGGGTGAAGTAATAAACTTTACATTGTACTTTGCATTTTGAAATCTGTCTGTCTTGTACTTGACTTAGAATTTGAGATTGTACAACTATGATATTCCACGTTATTAGTCGTGAAAATTTTATATTTTCAAACTATATCTGGTTGAATTACTGTTGTGTGAAATAAATTAGTGTTTAATACTAAAGTGTATTTTAATTTATTTTATATAAATCTATCAAATTCATACTTCTATAAACTTTTTAGCAACATAATAAAGCACAGTTTTGACAGTCCAGTAACTGGTACCTATCTTCATCTTCCCTATCTTTGGCATCTCTCAAACGAAATTACAAAATTCTAAGAACAGAATTTTCCACATACCGTCTAGAGCAACGTAAGCAAATATATGTATATGCCTTCCTATTACAATGTTTAAGTTCAATATGTAACGCGGCATGTGGATCTAAGTGTTATTGACCCGTTCTATGGAACGAGTTTTACAGCGAAAAGGAAATTCATTTAATTCGTCTGATGGTTATTGAAAAT
The DNA here is from genome assembly GCF_003590095.1 of Trichoplusia ni. NCBI lineage: Eukaryota > Metazoa > Arthropoda > Insecta > Lepidoptera > Noctuidae > Trichoplusia > Trichoplusia ni. The sequence continues at coordinate 11,114,862 of NC_039484.1, read as the reverse complement.
GTAAATCGAGAGAAAAAAAATACTTGGAGAATGATTATCATTTCAGAGATTTTAAGCTCAGTGAAAAAAGTTAGAGTGAGATAAAGTATAGTATTTTCGCATCTATCTTTAAATTGTTTAGCTATATACTTATTTAAACTGTCCTATTCTTATATAATAATTTTGAATATTTTAAGCATAGGCTTTCGCAGCTGTACAGACATACATTTATTTCATTTGCGATAAATTCAATCAACGAAATATTTTTAAACATTTTGGAAATTAAAACAGAACTAAGCCATAGATGCCTAAAATGCAACAATATTTATATTAAGCTTTTCGACTCGGTTTATTGATGTAGTAGCTTGGAGGCAAACCACAAAGCGATCCATCTACCAGACCGCCCCATACGGAGTAAAACCGAGATTTTTCCAGTACTTTATTTTCCTATTTCTTGTAGTTATCTCGATGTCAAAGAATGCTGGAAGATCGAAGATTTATACACAACTTAAAATACTCTTCTGCAGTAAATTTAGAACTTATTTTTTTAATGCTATTTTTTTAAATTTAACGTTGAATATTTATAAAACATCTGGCGACTGGGGACAATAAGGTGATAGATTTTCAAATGTTTGCACCAATTATCATTAAATTCCAGTACACTTTAAAAGGTTAATACGTTATTTAATAAAATAAAATCTACTGATTTACTGCTACAACACTGATCGTGATCCCTATTTATCGGTCTCCAATCCTCTCATAAAGCATGGAGTCCTATCTCTCTAGAAACATTTTAAACATACTTTACCTAATTCACACTTGTAACCCTTAAGTCTGTGCTTCATGTTCATGTGAACATACTTCTAGGAAAACTATTACATCCCAAATTGTTGCTCCGACTAAACTCCAGATAAGTTTCCCGTCTTGAAGATACTGGCAATTATGTGAAACTCTAAGTAACAGTACATATACACTTGAGTTGCCACTATATCAGTTACGATACTCAGACCCACTCAACGTCCAACGAGGAATTAAGTAGGTCATTGAGTGATGAATATGACAGTGAATGATACGAAAGGCCGGAGTTATAATTTGGACAAAGATGATGGATAGGTGAAAGAGAATTACTCATTAATCTAGTTTTTTAACCTGGGAAGAAGGGCTTCAGTTGGATTCAAATATACAATTTGAATTGGAACAGATTGCTTGACTTAAAATGTTTTGATTGGAAACAACCGGAATCTTTATTGAAATAATGAAAAATTCATAAACCGCAGAATTTGAAAAACAACACAATTATCTTTCTTGAAACACACTATGACTTTAATGGATCAGAAGATCCTAAGGAACTTGATGTAAACGCTCCAAAGATTCTAATACGGTGGTAAAAAACCTTGCAAAATGTTATTAGTAAAACCTAATCACTTCTGAAAACCCAGAACCAGATCTTGTTTTAGAGAATAACACAGCCACTGATGTGAAATGACAAAGTCGCTAACTGGGAATTGTGGTGAAATTGCAGAGTGCGGATCAACCCGTTCAACTGGCTTGATGTAACTAGTAGACGCATTTAGACTGATAGACAGTCCCCAGTGGCGAGTTATATTCAATTCGGGCTAACTTTGGGGTTGTGGAATCCGGAGAAACAAATAATGGTCCGAAATCTAATTGTGCATTCTGTCAAGTATTTAAAATTATAGTGTCATTGCGAAGATTTTTTATATATTACGGTGATACGATATGAGCTATTATTAAAAAGGTATTAATGAAGTTAATAGAAGCTAAAAGTATTCAAATATAAAATGAAACTAGACAAGAAAGAAGATATACAGCTGACTTCAAATAAAAACTGCTTATCCAAAATTGATGAAATTTCTATGCGACCAAATGGCAGTTATTTCACGTACCTAAATGAAAAAAACTTCTTCCAGTCCAAAGTTTTAAGGTAGCAAACATACAAATCCGAAGATTTGAGAACCTTCTCGTTTTATAAGTCGGTAGAAAAAGAAAGAAAGAAAATCACATAGAAACCATACAAGTATAGTTAATGTATGCCACAACTTGCACAACACTACGTCGGATATTCTCAAACTAGACCAGACTTCTATTATGAGTACTAGACAACTGATAAACAAAGTTATGTATTTCTAAATACGACATATATTATAATGGGTGAATTGCACTCAAACTCGAAACAATGCTCTTGCTCATTACACTCATATTTGTTCGAGGTGAGAATCAAACCCTCTACTTCTAGTATTGCAGTTATTGGCACTAACCACCAGTCCAGCAGCGGCAAACCTTTCATCTTTGCAAATTATATTATGTCAATGATACCAGGTACACACTACCCAACTTATCAATACCAACTCGAGGCTAGTCGAATTTAATGCCTAAATCTAAACGCAGCACAAACGGCCGATCGCTACAACGTTCAAACGATGTAATTGCTGACACATTGTGAGAATCTGATGGTGGAATTGGATTACCATTCATTACCTGTACTACAAATAGTTATATCACAATTTTATCGTGACCAGTCAATTTACTGCAATTTTACTGGAGTTTTATTCGAGTTTCCAAACTTTATATTGAGCCATTCTGGATTTTACGTCGGTGGAAGATATTTAATTTTATTTTAATGGGTCTAGTGTGTGTTTTTCGCAGGTTTAACTCGATTTATGAGGGAGTGGTTTGTTCGGTCGAAATATGAATCTGGTTTTAAAAATTATGTTCAATTTTTATATTTATGAACGTAAACCGGATTATACCAGCTTTCACTGCACAGTAATAGGCAATTTTAAAAGATTTTACATATCTATGTAAAGTAGTAATAATCTTTATTTGATTTGATTTAAAGTAATAAGCTTTACTTCAAATCATTTAGTATTTTTAAGTCAATGTCATACTAATCGTGTTGGGCTCTCGCCTTAATTACAGACGATAACTGTAGTGTTATATAAAAAGAAACAACATCTATAAGCAAATGCTAATTTTACGTTACAGATACCAAAAGCACAAGACTATGCTTACTTGCAATTTTCTTGATGTTTGTACATCAGCAGAGCATTGACACCAAACTCCCCGTTCATGCTCAAGCAAACTGATGTACACAAATAGTGCAAAGATTGATTCGTTTGCCGTCTAGACAAGATTTCAATTTGTAGCATCTGCAATACAGTTTTGTTCATAATGTCGACACTCAGAGCAAAAACAAACCTTCATTTTGTAGCATTTAAGGAATACTCTTATTTGAAGCAATTGTCATGTCGTCCCCAAGACCAAAATAACTCTTAACAATTCATTCAAGTTCGTTTCAGATCCAAAAGACGAGCAGTTTAATATCATCCTCAAGCCTTTTCAAATTTTTGAATGTGTAAATGTATATTGGACAGCTAATATGGAAACGATTTGGTCCAGACATAAATAAAATTTGACCCTTTTTTCTTGATCTTTAACTTCCTTTATCGAGTCGACCCAAATTTCACTATCCCCGACATCCATATTCCTCACTCAATCTTCAGCATAGCAACAGTTCGAAGGTGCTTCATAAATAAAAAGGGTAGTCAAATAACACACGTCAAGCCATCCATCTTGTTATATAGACAAAACCAATAAACTAGAGTATTCTATCAGCAAATGAAACTAGGACACAGAGAAATATTGTTTGATCTATGTTTCCACATATTCATGATTACTTTTCTTTAGTGGGTGATCGAATTTAAAGTCTTTTTTTATTTTTTTTTATGTAGCCTGTTTTAGATCCCACTGCTGGGCAAAGGCCTCCCCCTTACTCTTGCACACTTCTCTATTTTGTGCAAGTTCCGGCCACGTGCGCCCCGCGTATTAAGTCTTAGATGTAGATAAAGTTTTTGATGTGATTAAGGAATAGTCGGGTTAAAGATATGAGGTGACCACGTGACATAATTTATTCTAATAAAGTACTGCATTTTCGTTCCAAATTCGTCTTAAAATCAATAAGTTTCGTTAGATCTAAGATGTTGTAAATTTAACACAGCGAATGTGTTTGGTTTGGAAATGTTTGAGATAAATGAATGCCTAACTTTGGACATCAATAATGTAAATTCATAATACTATCTACAGCCATAAAAAAAGATCCTGGCATACCATCCAAGATCAATTATTTGAAGACAAATTCCTCTTCGTTAAGGTAAATTTGAATGATTTCGTTAAGAACATGATCTTAAGGTAATCAAGACCCCAGAACAGACTTATAAACGGAAACTTAGCTCAACTATAGGGTCCGTACTAATCCATTATTCTCAGTAGTATTTACTTCTACAAACTAAGAATTTTGCCAAGAAACTTTATTCAGTTTATTTACAGGAGACACAAATTACCACAATTTCAAAACTTCCATTAAAACTAGTTTATAGACGTTGTGCGCACAAAATTACTTTTATATCCTTGTTTCTTTAGAAAGAAGAATTTATATTGTTTTTAAACCGGGAACATAAATACGGTTTTTGCTTAACGATAACTTAAGCGGTCGTTAAAGTTTCTTAAGTATGCACCGGAGCTGCAATGGATGAAGTTAATAATATTGGATGGTTAGAGAGAATAAATACGTTGCGGTAGACAATTAACTGGTTTGTGATCAAACTTTTGCTTTTTATGAATGTTGGATATCTGTAAATTTGACTACAAAACGTTTTTGTAAAACGTAAATAAGCTATTTTCCTTAGCATTACATCATATTTTGTTTACAAATTTAAGAGATTTTACTAAGACTGGACTTTTGGAAGACTTTCGTTTGTAAAATTTAACGCCAACCAAAACTGTCTACTTAAATAAATTCAATCCCATCCACAACCCTATTTACAGAATAACAAAGACGAATTACATTTTCATTCCCAATACCCAACGAAAATATACAACGAAACTTTCATCCATTTCATATACATTTCCTTTTATTCGTAACACTTATTTTTATTTCCTCTTTACAACCAGCAATGTATGACAAACAAATGGCAGTTCACAGCTAAAGGTAACAAAGATATTCTGCTTTACTGTTCCGTTCACCCCTTTCGACGCAACGAATGAGACAATCAAATTATTTCGTGTGGGATATCGTATAACTTCGTTACCGACGGGAGCAGGGTAGTAAAAGTTTGCACCGGGTCCATCGATTTTAAGGTAACCTTTCCGTATCGAATTGATATGAAAGGTGATACAACTAGTTGAGTTATTGGAGAGGTTCGATTGGTTTTAGATCGTAAAGGTACAGTAGTTGTGAATAAAAATAAATAGAGCAGGTTTTATTTTCGTAAAGAATTTAGCATTGGTAACTGTGTATTAGATGACTGTGTATTTTTTGAAACAAAAGCAAATTAATTTCAGATAATACCTTTAATTACGCATTACAATATCGTCTTGGAAGTCGAAAACGTGTTAGCAATAATGTCACAATAAATACCAGCAATAGCTAATGCTCTGCTTTATTAAGATACAAAATACCGTTCCCGAGTGAGCTATAAAAACTAGGAGAAAAAGCGTTTAAAAAGTTACGTTGGCTTTAAAAATTCAAACAGCATTACGTCATCAAAAGTCCAAATTAAATACAGAGGATGAAGTTAATGCAGCAGTCAACGTACACCCAGGAACACAAGTTTCGCTATCGTTTCCCCACATCCCTAGCGGTTGGCCGCGCGAAAAATTAGCGCACTGTACAGTTTCAGTACTCCGTTCCATTTGTCCACATTCATGAGTCGACATTTTACTGTTTTTTTTGTTTGGACACACTAGCAAAGTTTATTTTGTTTTCGGGAATAATGGGTCCAACTGCATTCCCATCGACAGCGTTTTTACTATCGCGTTGGTATCATTGATGTATTTGTTTAGTTTCGAATATTGTTATACTTAATGACTGGTTCGTTGAACTGATTTTATATTTCGAAATGCACATTTGCCAAAAATATCGAACTTTATTTGTTTTCATTGGATTGCGCGTGAACATAAATTGGAGTGCTGTTTGATAACTAAAGAGGGAATTGACACCAAAGACCAAAATAATATAAAAAGCATTAAAATCACTATTTTGTTGGAAATAACATTACGCTAATGACACATTGAAAAAACAAAGAATTATATAATTAAAATAGATTTTTAATATTTCCAAGTGCTTCCGGATTATTACTTTAAACATCTTCAATTTGTTTGTAAAACATTATTATTTTTCTTTTTTAACGAGAGTAGGTAACTGCTTTTCAATATGATTCGGAATTCCCGGAAAGGCGCAAACATTTAAGTGCTTCATATTTATCAGATAAATGGGGCGAAAAGAAAATAGCATTTAAGCCATGGATGTTGCTGCTATAAGAAAAAAAGTAAAGTGGTAGGATCAAGTCAGATAAAAGGCAATTAATAAAAAGAGTAATTTAAAAAATTGAAGAGAATTCAAATGCCTTTAGGTATTTCGTCAAGATTGCGAGAATGGATCAGTATTATCAGTAGCGAACAAATATTATTATGTAGTATTTTTCGATCACCTTGATGTGACTTAGTCCTTAAGCTACATTTCGTAAAACAAACTATCTTCAACAAAGTTTTGCACATCTGCTTCGAAACCTTGATGGATCGTACTAAAGTATGTATCTAATTCCATAAATGGATACATGGATGGTCAAAAATATTAAAATCTGTGTTCAATAAATTTGTAGTTTTGAATGCATTGGATTTATGATCTTCGACTTTTCAGTTAATATTTATCGCGACGTCTTCTATTGCAGACAATGCTCTAAGACCAGCCAACAAAATTCCAGCCATAATCAACAAAAATGACGATGTACACGAAAATATAGGTCCCACAAAAAACTCAGGTGGTAACATTTTTTGTGCAGCAACAATTTGTTACCTGCTCACTAAACTCCGTGTCACTGGCAACGGTTGCGTCCGGTATGATTGATTGAATGACGTATTTCATCCCAGTTTTTCCACTGAGAACGTGTTTACAGTTTTGTCGGCTTGCCTTTGTTATTTTTTGGTTGGTGATAGTTAGGGTTAAGGACTTTGTCCCTGGTGTAATGTTTTAGGTTTCTTTTGCTGTTTTAGGTCACATTTTGGAGATTCGTTTTTTGGAGTCCACATCTGTCCAATGAATATTTTCTTAATCTTTGTAGCCTGTATTTTTAGAAACTATTTAGGACTCAATTTTTGGTTTTACTAGGATTTTTGTGTTTGCATATTCCATTAACGATTTGAAATAAAGATTCATACACAGGATTCGAAGGTGAGTCCTCTTGCACGATATTCGCGAACACCAAGCGTACGAGGCAGTCTTCCTGCTAAAGATAGTTACACTGAAAAAAGGGTCGCACACATAGGCTAATATAATTTAAACACCTACTTTAATACGAAAAAGCTTTAAAGATCAGTTTGCAAGGTTCTTTTATAACACTTCTTGTTCTTAATAAAAAGAAAAGCATTTAGCGCTTCCGTTTAAACGCGAGTCCACTTGCTTTAAGCAAGATGAATCTTCTCGATAGAAAAACACAAGATAAATCTAGAGGAACCTGTTTTACTATCTTAAGGTTCCGTAGATTTGTTTAAATCAGAAAGATTACAACTCTCATCATCATATTGTCTGTAGGTGCTACGATTTGAAAGTAGTGTAAATTAGACGGTGATATTCAAAGTATGAAAGATATTATGTGTTTATTTTTGCCTTCGATTTTTGGCCCAGGCTGTATCATAAAAATTAAATGCAAAAAAGGCCTTTTTTTACTGACAAGGTACTAACTTATACAACTATAGCTATGTGCATTCGACTGTCAAAAGCTTCTTTTAATATGGAGATCTTGTCTCTGGAGATTGAAGTCGTTACGTAATAACATTAATTGGAAGAGTGCGAAAAATACCATGTTAATTGTGGTACATTCCAGTTGGTGTCCGCAATGTACTGCAACTCGCACTTTATTTTGTATCTTTTAAGGACTAGAATAGCTATAAAGTATGAAAAGCCTTATACGTTAAAACCGGAACAGTAAGAGTCGACTCGCGACGCTGAAACAAATCTGAAATGCCAATTTATTATAGTTGCAATGTTGCTTAAATTCGATGCTCAATATCATTATTAATTTTTGTTTTAACGGCGATTAAAACGAGTAATATTTGGGGTAAATTTCAACTATCAACAGCTATCCCTGCGATTCATGAGATACAGTCCGGTGACCGACAGTCGGACAGTCACACTCAGATATAGGCTTTCGTTTTTCCCTATGTTTTTTAGGTTCCGTTGGATACAAAACCATAACAATCACTTGTTTAACATTTGACGGAATATAGAGAGCATTACTTAACTTCATAAATATTAATGGTTGATCCTTCAAAGCTTCAACCTTGGGTTCCTTGTCTGCCATATTCATCTCGTCAATTTTAAGTATGACATAGGTATCTTGACTATTAAGATGGTACAAATTGTTTACATTATTCAACAGTTAGCGAATTGGAAGTTTGTTGACTTGACTTCAAATTGTAAGGAGGGTGATAGCGCTGTTAATAAACTGTTTTGTTTGTTGTTTCGGATTCTGTTGATACTTTTTAGCATAAAATAGATGTATTTACTCATAAATTTCTACTTCTCCTTTTTGTGCACGACTTCCTCAATAAGGAATTTGACCCTTGTGTCGTGGAGGGTTTCACAAACATTCAAGTCACATGCAACCAGAACAGTATTTGTCTTTTACAAGTTTCTTTTGGCACAAAAATAAATTGTTGGAACTTTGCAGGGAGAATGAAAGGAAGAGGCCTATGGTCAGCTGTACTGGTGTGTCGTTTTATATCAACCGCAAAATTAGCAAATTAAAAAAAGTAATTACTTATTGGTCATTAAGCTGCGTATATTTCATAACAATTATAAAACAAGGCCAAAATCTTGGACCTGGAAGTCAAAAGCTTGGTATTCCTTTTCCATTTTTTAAAGATTACCAGGTAATAAATCTGTTTACATGATACAGATTCCAACACATATTTTACGAATCAAATCCTCGTAAAAGACATGTCTAAACAACATGACCTTCAAAGGAACGTGCGTCGCGTCTGAAAACACAAATAAGCAATGATACTTGTCGCGATGAACATGAAATATTGGTGAATCGTGAATTATTGAACTTTCAACCAGATTCAGATAATACTTTCTTGTTTTGTTACTTTGATAGGTATTCTTTTTATGTTTTCCACAAACACAACGTCTTTGAACGTTTGATATCGTTATTTTTGACCCTTTATAAGCGACATCACAATTTTTTTAAACATCAACAAGGATTTACTGATGTTACTAAAAATAAATAAATGGATGTTTTGAAACATTAAGACTAACTTTTCTTTTTATTTCAAATTGTGGTTATCTTAACATACATAATGGCAATCTTAGATTTAGAGCCATTATTTGATTTATGTTCCTGAAGTTTTAGTCAGACTTATTTTACCAGTTAGAACGAACAAATCATGGGAAATAATTACAATATTTAAATTTATCTATTTATAACTTTTCGTCCTACAGTTATAACAACAATTGCTAACCTGAGCTACATCAGTAGATTCAACACAAACATATTTATATTCCGTAACCTCCATAGGTTTTATTTATAGGCATATTTTACATCTAAATGACTCATAAACTACGTCATTCGTTGTCACCCATAAATCCGTAGCAATAACACCGTAATACTTAGTGCAAAAATACTGCCATAAGCGAATAACATTAATGGAAGCTATAAAGTTATTAATAGCAAAAGTTTCATAATTAATCTTCCTTCATCACTCAAGTTCTTACAAATGGCTTTCAATCATTGCAATGTGATTACAACAGTAATAATATTTTATTTGAAAAAGTTATATCTAAAAATAATCATAAAATATAAGGATGGTAATATTGTAATGTTCCTATAAAGCAGGATTGATATAATTTAGTTCGTAAAAGGTTTTCTCGTTGATCGTGAAGTGGAAAAAACAGAGTGTATCAGTAAGTTGTTATACGCATACTTTGTTAGTACATAATGGATAGAAAACAAGTATCGCTGCTCGCTTGCCAAAAGATTACTATCTTTTAGCCCCATATAACACGTTTGCTGTACAACATTTTAATCTAGTTCTAACCGGATCACAATGATACCATGAATGCTGTTGAAAAAGCCTGTTGTGCTTCCAAAAGCCATTTAAAAATCACTATGTTGTGAGTATTGCAGTGCTGCCAATTTGGTTTCATTGCCTTAATTTACAGTAACAACACCATAAAATTAAATGTACCTATTGGTTGAGAATAAAGAATTCGTTTTATTTTAAACTAGCTGTTGCCCGCGACTTCGTCCCCGTGGGTAGAAGATATGTTATGATTTATACCTGCCCTGTTTTTTTTTCACATTTTCCATTGTATCTTCGTTCCTATTAGTCGCAGCGTGATGGTTTATAGCCTACAGCCTTCCTCGATGAATGGTATTTTCAACTCAAAAAGAATTTTTCAATTTGGACCAGTAATTTCAGCTTTATATATTAGTATTAGTATAGAGTATAGATTGGAAGTTATATAATAATGGTTTAATTTAAGCCATCGTTTCATTTCTTTCAAGTGTTTTTGAAGCACTTTATCAAGTAATACTCTGTTGATGGTTTTATTTACGTGCTTAAATCTTGAATGTGGACTAAATTTTCTGCTTTGCCCGTAAAAAGTACAGGCAAGATGTTACCCACATAATTCAACCAGAATTGGGATACTTCATACTTTAACATAAAATTTTGACAGTAAGACAAAGTAATGAACCCGGAAAATGAAGCTAGAGTAATAACTTTGTACAAAATTGAGCTGTTGAGGCTCCTGAAAAATTTAATCTTGAGAAAAAATATGCGGGGTACGGTTAACGACCTTCACAGGAAGGCAAGAGAAACAGGGAGAATGCAAAATCAAATTGTTGAACGTCATACATATTTATTGTACCTAGTTCAAATTTTAATAGTATCTACAAATTCCAATAGAAAATATAATTTTACAGGTGCAATCATCATCGGCCTAGCCTTTTCCCAACTATGTTGGGGTCGGCTACCAGTCCAACCGGTTTCAGCTGAGTACCAGTGCTTTACAAGGAGCAACTGCCTATCTGACCTCCTCAACCCAGTAACCTGGGCAACACGATACCCCTTGTTTAGACTGGCTGTCAGACTTTTCAAGCTTCTGACTACCTGTAACGACTGTCAAAGATGTAGGAATAACAGCTGGGACCCACAATTTAACGTGCCTTCCGAAACGAGGAGGAACTCGTTATGACAAAGATGGTCACCCATCTACGGACCAACCGCGTCAAGCATAGCTTAACCTGTGCGTGGAATTTTACAGGTGCAATATTTTTATCAAACACGCATGACCGAAATTTTTACCGTAACAAAATTTTGTGGTTATCGTTTGTCGAATAAATAGTACCCTCCACGTACCGTATAAAGTATTGCAACAATGTAGATTTCAATCTAATATATTTTACATAAAACGGCAGTATCAAAACCGTGGTCGCAACCCCGCAAATCAAAAGGATTGATCATTTTCACAGTATTTTGGCGGTTCCATGTAACTGGCTGCCAAAAATATTTGGCCACAAAAAAGAGAAAATTCAAATTAAAAAGTGTCAACGTCAGAATCGATTTTAAACCGTTCCGACACGAACGGTGTCGATTGCAATACTCGCGTAGAACTTTGCTCTAGGCTCTTTGTTGGCAATCCTAGATTGAACCGGAATATGTATGCAACGATTCTGGTTCTAGCCACTGTTTTTATTGCAGTAACTCCTATGGATAGCTATCGAAATTTGAGTGTCGCCGCACGAATTGATATAAGCTTCGCTGAAAAGGCAATATTATGTTGACTTTATACCAATACAGCACAGTTGTGTTGCCAAAGAAATTTAAATTAAACTTTGATCAATCAAAGTAGGAGATTAAATTTTTGAACATGAAGTCAAAGGATTGCATTCTCAAGAATATCAATCAGACATGTCGATTGAAGCTGACATCGTCCCAGATGAAAATATATCAAAAAGAATTTCATGTAAAGTACTTAAAAAAATAAATAACAAACAACTATAAAACTGATACAGCACTTCAAAAGTCTTAAGCCTTTCTTGGTTAACTCGAATGAAAGGACAAGTACAATCGTCGAAAAGTTATTTTTATCTATTTTTCGCGAACAAAGAAATATATTTTTCTGTGAGGTTGAGAGACACTTGAAGATGTTTATGTAACTGTTTATTATATTCCCCTTTTTTGTATAAGTGAGATTTCCTTCAAAACAATGTGCTGTTAGGAAGGGAATAAATTCTCTGAAGTCTCGACTTTGTGTTATAGTTGTTTTAGTAAGTGCTATGCAAATAAGTATAGAGTTAGTTTTGTAAAAGAAGATATTGTATGGAGACGATATTCGGATAGTGTTTGGGGACACTATTGTTTCGTGATACTATTTTGTTTCGTTCCATTTTTACTGACAAAAATGGTACATTTTTAGGTTAGAACGAACTATATTCCTTGTTTATTTAAATTCTTTACACATTTGAATTGGGAACGTACAAAAATATTGTAATGGAGTTGAAAATGTTTTATGTGTACCGTTGTGGTAAATTTTGGATCGTATAAATTTTGTTTTTCAATTTTTGTCGTAGATGTAGCGGAGAAACAGATAGCTTTAAATGGTTGACAAACACAATGTTTGGACTACATTTCATGATTTTTGTCACATAAAAAAATAAGGCGTCAGTTAATCAATATGTGTTTGACTTGATAAACCTTAACAAATTGGACTAGCTATGAATGCGCTAAAATTTCAAAATCAAAACAGATCATGAGAAAATTGAACTAACTTAATCAAGTAGATTTTCAAAAACACTTTCTCATACGTAGAACATAGAGTATAAAATACCCACACCCGCCAGGCTTTCTCACAAAAACTCGAGCTTTCATTTTTCATATCCGCAATCATATACTCAAGTTTAGCTCTCTGTACCCTCAGATTTCGAAGCGCAAAGGGTGCCACTTGTCCTTATTTATGACCTGCCATTTTCCTTAGCAATATCTTTTTTCTCTCTTAGTAAGTGGGTTCTCGTTCTAATACGACGGAAATTAGGCGAAGAGAATTGCTGAGATTTGGACGAGTGTAGCGTACGTGGATGACATAGGGAGTTTTTTTAAGATTTTTCTTCGGATATTTGATTTTTTTTGAGATAGTATCATATGGTTTTTGTATTAGTAGCTTGTATTTGTAAATTCTTTCAGAACGAAAGGTTTTTGATGCACTTTGAAACTGCACTCCATAAAAGATATCCCGGGGTGAGAAAGATTTTAACTTTATTATAATTGTTTCAAACGAAGCGAGTTAAATTCATTCCCAAATTAAATTACGCATGCTAATGTAACAAATACCACACGTATATCAAATCCAGTTGCAGTAAAGTAAAAAATAAATCACGTTTAGTAACACAATATTTCTGAAGTACTTTTAACTAAACGAGCAATCACATGCAGAATGATCACTCTAATACGACCATATTGCTACAATTTGAAGTAAACGAGATTAATTATCCCACGATACCGTACAAAATAGCTAGTAAAAAGATTTGGACGACCTCCAAGCGTTATGTCACTGGCCCACAAAACCAGACGGTTGCCCATTAGTGGGACAATACACAATTAAAGAGGGAATGGAGGGAATTACCACATTATATCTCTCAGAGCTGTCACGTTTATACGTTCGTGTAAATTAACCCTAGTATAGTGGGAGCTGGAGTGTAAAGTTAGAATTATTTGTTACTTATAAATTAATTTGAACTTTTATTCAACGACAGAATGCACGTTCAAGAGTATTTATTACTTGTAGAGCCTTCATACTATGCACAGTATATGTAGTCTGTAATTGAAAAAGAAAGCTTGATTGCAACTACTGTCATATAAACTTCAGATAAATCTTAAAAAAATATTCAGAATTTTTCGTTGACTAAACGAAATCGTTGTTAATCACACCAAAATTACCATTACATCTGCGAATCTTAAATAGTTAGAATAGAATATGTATTGTTCAAAACCAATTATTACACAACAAGACAAGACATGCGATATTGAAAAACCGTATAAGCCATTTGAACCAGAACTAATTTCACGAGAGTCATATTAAATTTCCAAAGAGAAACCCGATGCTCTTATTCTCAAATAAAAACACAATAAGCATACACAATATCAGTAAGAAAACACGCTCACATATACACAAGGAGTGAATTTATTCAAAGTCGGAAAAGAATGTCGTGTCGACCCCTAAAAATCTAATTATATACTTTTGTGAATTCTCCACTGTATGACGGATTTCCGTTCTCGACGCCGTCTTAAATGATTTTACTTCTTGAAATCTGTCTCAATTTCTCCCCGTTTCAGTCGTCGACGCAATTTCGTCCATATTATATTGGATAGGGCGCCACTGAGCGCGGCCGTATGATTTAATATTTGATCGAGGTTTGAGTTTTGTATTGTTTGTAATAAGGATTACTGTATTGTTTCCTAATTTTTATTCATGTGGCTGGTATATTATTATGTTTAGCAGCTATAAGGGTTATGGAGATTTTGATTCTTATTTTTGTACCTGCAACGTTTAAAAAAAACATATTTAAGACTAGCTTAAAACTACTTAAAGCTGGTTTTCAGTAGAAATTTTTATTTTTAGGAGACTGAAGAGTGTGGCATTTTGACTAAAGACGTGTTTTACTTTTGTAACTCAACTTACTAAACCTATAGGCCAAGAATTTTATTTTTAATACGTGGTCTACTGTGTAGCCCAATTATCCTCTAAAAAACCCTTTAATAACACTAGGCGTGTTATATTCAGTGTTTCTGTTACATATTTATAAATAATATTCAAATCTAATCCTCCTTTAGATGTTCTGATCTTTAAGCATTTATTTACAATCTTACACGATTTGAATAAATCCATTAATTCAACAAATTTATACGATAATAATTCAGCATCACAAATATACAAAACAGATTACTCCGATTTCATAAACTTAAAAAGGCTTGATGGTTTTATGTTTGCTTTGAGACTTCTTTAGTACGTATCATGTTTTATGTTATTAAAATATTTATTGAAGAACAAGTCTAGACGGTTATTTATAAGTAGACTCATCAATATACATTCGAAAATTGTGTAAATACTTTTTTAATAGCAGTCTGTACAAACTACTTAAGTTTTTTGCTAAATAGAGGATAAATGAACATTGAATTACATTTTCTTAAAGAAACACAAAAAAATTTGCAAGTTCAAAATTTATGAGGAAGATTTTTGATTACTCTTATTAATATTATACGCAGAAAAGTTTGTGTGTATGGATGTACGGATGTATGATCCATGTTTCACGCAAAAACCACTGAACAGATTTAGACGAAACTTGGTCCACTCATAGTTTATAATCGGAATTGATGCATTGGATTGTTTTTATCTCGATTTGATATTTCCGTGGGATCATTTTCTATTTATAGCGGGCGAGCTTGCGGTCAACAGCTAGTATTATTATTACCCTTAATATTCTATTTTAACTCAAAACGATCCTTTTGCAAAGTGTTCCAAGAAAATTGAAAAAGTTAAAAACTTACCGAAGCCAAGGTTTGTCAGAAGTACCTGCAATAAAATAAAAAAAATAATTACTAAACTAATAGTCACAAACGTGCCTAGAAATATCATACTATACTACTAATATTATAAACGCGAAAGCTTGCATGTATAGATGTTTGTTCCTTTCACGTTTCTACAGAATCATTTGTCGCGGGCGCGACTGTGAGCAAAAACGAACATTACGATCCCATTTTAATTTACTCACAATTGCAATCCGAACATATTTCAAACCTTACAACATCATAACCGAGGCTCAACATTACAGTACCCGTAATTATAAACAAACAATCACGATGCAAATAACAAGTAATTACATCTCCCAATTTATCTTTACCAAGACCGTTCTAAATTCACTAGAATTACGCCCATTTAGAAATCTATTTAACAAGTAACAATCACGAAAAGATCCTATCTATTTCTCTAGAGGGAATTCAGTCTAACTGTGCCTAAGATAGCTTACAGCCTAGATTTCTCTTGACGCGAAATTTAAACAATAGACGAACGACCTATATAATAGGTTTCATGTCATTGATGTGGTAATTGGATGGGCATTGATATTGTCGAAAATGTTTCAAATCGACTTAGTAAATTTCAATTGAATACAAATTCTAGTGTTGAATGGGCCTATTGGAATAATGATTGGATACAATGGTATGTATCCAATTATATAATAAATTTTGTGTTTTCTCTTTAAGCACCAATTAATTGTTTCTGAGCCTAATTTTTAGGTTTCTGTACCAAAAAGGTAAAAACGGAATCCTAGTACTGAGGTTCCGTCACCGGTGTCTATCCGTCTGCAAGTCCGTCTATTACCAAGCTGTATCTCATGTGATAACTAGTGATAGCTAGAAGTAGCGTGGACTCAAAAAACAAATCAGATTTTAAAAATGCCTAACTTATATTTTCTAAATACGCGGACGAAGTCGCGGGCAACAGCTAGTCGGATATAAATCTGTTAGGTGCCAAATGACAAACTCAAATTTATCTCTCACCCAACCGATTTGTTTCCTTAGCCTATTGGTACGGAGCCCATCCGTATTAACCGGCACTAGCTTGAGTACTGAATTTTTTTTAATGCTCTCTCAATTCGACCTCATATATCGTGTAATTATTAGCGAATTGTATTATTGCCTCTTCATGTATCTTCAATTTTGCCATGGCAACAGTCTATACGAAAGTACTTAATAAGACATTTGAGCTGGTAGTGATTGTCATTTTATTAAATTAGGCTTGATATATGATTTTAAGAACCAGTTTCTTTGCCTTTATTGTTATACCGCCATAGACTGAGTGGTTGTGGTTACCATGCTAAACCCACTATCCATACGCACTATGTCGCTGGCCTGATCCCCGCGTAGGACAATGTCTGTGTGATGCACGAATACTTGTCTTGAGTCTAGGTGTCTTTATGTTTTTGACCTGAATGTTTGTGAAACCTCTACATCAAATCATATCGCCTGCAAAAACCAGAAAAAAGATACGTGGCCCTAATCTAGACAGCAAGCAATCAACCGAAAATAAAAGAATTGATCACACCTCAATCGGGTGTTAGGACTAAAATAATTAATGTTCTTGAGGTGTAAAATCCCCTCCAATATACCTGTCTATAAGGTCAGCACATACAAACAACAATTCCCGAACATTCCCGCCGCAAATTCGCCTTTCACCATCTACCTATTTAGCAAACTTCCAGTCAGCAGTTAAAAGAATTACAGGCTATTAGAACGACTTAACTGCCACTCTTTGTATTGGCGGCGCAATAAAATAGGCGTTTGTTATTTTATGAAGATCGTATATCTCCTTTAGTGTTGAAGATTAACGTCATCAATATTGGTTTCAAAGCCGTTGGTTTTCAGATTACTCCGGTTGTGTTTTTAATCGTTACTCCATTTAAATGTAAATATTGAGTGATTTGGTGTTGTAGAGGTGAGATTAATTCTGTATGGGGTTTTGTTTATGTCTCTATTGTTTGTTTAGGAGTCATTTTTTTTTGTTTGATAGTTGAAGTTTGCGTCTGTGCTTTGTTCTAATTTGAGAAGTAGTGGAAGAATGAAATCCTTGTCTTGAATAAAATATTATTAAAGAGGCTTATCAATTGAAGGATTGAAGGCAAGTTTTAGATTAATTTGTGTTTAAGTTTTTTAAGGCTTCTTTTTATTTATGTTAGTCCCGAAAATTAAAATCTTTTTTAGAAGTTACTGATAAAAAATTTGAAATCTTTAAATATGACTAATTAATAGTTATAATTTTCACATCTGGAAATAAATGTTTTGTAAACCCGTGATTAATTTAAATGTTTTTCACAGTAATTAGAATACATACTTAATTCCATTTAGTTGAAATCCGAGTGTGTTTGTCGAAATGAGGATTTATTATTTCTAATATTTGTTTATTTAGGCTTTATAACAGCAGACTTTATTTATACTAATGTGAAATCGTGTTTCTTAGAAAAATAATTTATTTTTCCAGATATTTATTTCTACGTAAGTAGTGATGTTTTGTTTATTCAATTTATAAGACTTCTTTGATGATTCACGAGCTTTCTAGATTTAACATGAAATTGGCATACCTAAATTATTTGATGTTTTTTTTTAATAATTTATATAGCTCTTAAAAATTGACCTTCTTTTTGTGCCTAGATAAACAACATTGCTTTTGATAAAAGCAACATACGAATAATAATTATTAGGTAAAATATATGTATATATCGATGATTGATAACACATTTGAAAGTAGTACAACTTATGGCTATCACTTATATTTGGTACCTTATTTTATCCCTACTAATATTATAAATGCGAAGGTAACTCTGTCTTAAATGATGTAACGGTTTACTCACGCGTATTTATCGGGGTAGCCCGACTAGTTTCGGACCCAACCGGAGTCCTTAATCATGAGCAGACGCGGCGGGATCGCGAGTCGAGTTCGACTCGCGATCCCGCCGCGTAATCCCCGCGTATCCCGCTACCCCGATAAATACGCGTGAGTAACCGTTACATCATTTAATAATGAATCATTCTCACGACAGTTACTATAAAAAAAAAAGCAACTCTGTCTATCTGTCTGTCTGTATGTCTATCTGTTTGTTACGCTTTCACGTCTAAACCACTGAACCGATTTTAATGAAATTTGGTACAGAGATAGAGTTGACCTTGAAAAAGAACATACGATAGTTTTTATCCCGGATTTTTGAAGAGTTCTCTTGGGAACGCGATATAACCGACCTCGACGTGGGCGAAGCCGCGGGCGAAAAGCTAGTAGGTTATATTTATACAACAACAATGATTACACAAAACAAAAACCAAACCAATTCCCTTAATTCGGGCCTGACAAGAACAATTTCTGATTCCACCAAAGAATTAATACAACATATATTATCCGAGCTTAGTACAGTCGTGCAGAAATCTCAAACTGACAGCGTCTGGATGTGTTAATCTAATTAACACATCTGTCCTTCACTAAGATACGTCCCGTTTCATTAATCACTGCCGGCAGCGACTGTACAGGACTTAATCAGCCGCTGTCGTCGAATGTCTTCACTTGTGTTATTACTAGAAACTCCGTCTTTTGTCAGACGAAATTAAGGTGATGAATTGGGGAAATCAGGCACACTTGTGGGGTTGGACAGGTATATTTAGAACACTTAATGTCGTGCCTCGTTAACTGTAGTGCTTATAGTAGCTAAGTGTTAGCGTAAGTAATTATCTTAATATGATACACACGTTTTGTGAATACAATAGATAAAATAAAATGGTTGGTAAGTGGTACTAAATAAGTTGATTTTTGCACCAGACCTGTTTCTTTTTATATACGCGTGTTGAAGTAGTCGTAACGGATTTCTAAGAACAAGTGCAGGTTCAATCCCAAGCACTAAGCAAAATAAATTTTTTTTTAAAACAATCGAGGTGGGAAAATATTATAAGAAACCCGGATGAAATTATTGGAATCTGAAATCGCAAACGAAGAGCCAGCATGGTGATCAATCAAAACCTCAAAAGCTGTGAACAGCAACGAGACAAATTATTAAATTGAAAATTACAACTTTCATAAGAAAATATAAAAAGCGTGATCAAAATGTAGTTTGTTGAAATGGATAATGAAAAATACATGCTCTAGCATCTCTCCTATTTCAAAGTTAATTTGCCCAAACGTCTTAAAAGTACAAATAAGTCAGAATACACAAAACCGTTGAACATAGTTCCCAGAACTAGTTACGATAAGACAGCAACATAACCGTATGATATAAAATAAGTCTTGATAAAACTTTTCCTGACATACAGACAAAAGTACGAAGTGCCTTGATTCTTATCTCCGAGCCTACTTCAGATTCAGTTGAGATTAAAGTTTGTCAACTGAAGCCACTACTTAGGGAATTAGATTTCTAAAACAGTCTTTGTGTTTAATATAATATATGTGGTTGGTTGTTTTTTTGCTGGTTTACATGACGTTACATGGACTTTTGAGTAATTTCTCTCTAAGTTGTTCTCATGAAATTTTGCGGCAATTTAAGAAGTAATCGATGAATCACTTAATAGGAATAACGTGTTTTTACTATTTCTTAATCGCCTTAAACTCAGATAGATGTATATAATGTACAAATAACCACAACGAAAAAGTTTCAAAACGCAAACTATTGCTATAACAAACCTATATATTATCATTACATTTAAATTTTTTAAACCGATTTTCTATCGTAAATAATCAGTAGAAACCATGTTATATTTTTAATCTCAGTTAAATCCGGAATCCGAAATCTCACCTACATACATTCTCCTTAAAATATTAATTGAAGTCGTCATTCCGGAGAAAATTTCGATTCAAATATAATTCCGATATGAATTATGAAAATGCAAGAACTCGTGAATTAGTGAGTCGAACGACTTTCGAATTCGACGTGAAAACTTGACGACTGTTGGAGATATTTAAAAAATAAATTTACGTCATTTTTCATAATTATTAATAATTCTCTGTTTAAAAGTTTATGAAGTAATTCCTTAAATTGTGTTTGATTACTTCAGCCCGGCAGAAGAAGAATAAATAGAGCTGATGTCAGAGTATAAAAATATGAAAGTCTACTTAGATACATAGGCTACTTAGCTAGTAAAAACATATTAGACACGTATTTTTGTCTTTATCTGAACAAAATACATTGCGACGTAACGATTTCGTAAAATTATACACAAACGTGATGTTGCAGCTAGTTCCATTCACTAAAAATTGATCAATTTACGTTGGCAATCAAAGAAAAAATACGGATCTTTAATTATGTGTTACTCGACAAAACGAACACCGAACAAAACAGTAATTTTCTATTAGGTCCGTTATCAGTTTCATTTAGGTAAAAAAATATGCAGGACACAAACAGATCATATTTCAAAATACAGAAATGTTTTACTTCTGATGTTTCTATCTAACGTATTTCTGGAGTGAACCATCTTATTGAGTCAATTAACATCTTCATAATGTATACTTGCGATCTTTTTAAAAACTAAAATCGAAGGAAGAAAAATATTAATTAAATTGCCTTCCGCGTATCCTACTATTTCTTCAGATCGCAAACTTTTATAAGTAAGATCCCGTTTTTATTTTTCCTTCTTGGAAAGAAAAGCTTTGCAGTTGCTTTGAAAGCATTTTCTGTTGTAACTTTTATAAGTACAAACCTAAAGAAACAACTGACATGTTTCGTCTATATTTTTGTTTTCGCAACTCGACTTAAGATAAACGAGTTGATCGATATAAATCTTTAAACCTGTTTTTCTTTTGAGACTTCTAGAAAGAGTGTATAAAGCCTTTCAATTATATTCCTTATTTTACTTTGAAATTTATTTTTTCCCACATTTTTTAAACAAAAATCAAACCGGAACGACAATCAAACAAAAGAGTTGTTTGATTGTCGTTCCGGTTTGATTTTTGTAACTCAATTTTATGGCAATAAGCTAGCAGACTGAAATTTTCAGGGTAGCTTCAAACCCGATGACACTGCAATTTACAATGGATAAAAAACGGCTGTACCGATTTGGATAAAATTTTAATGTGAACCTGGATATTAAGATTATTTAAATCTGTAATTTTTTGGGAAATAAATATTTTAAAATTGAGTTTACACTATTTTCAGACTAAATAAAATGTACTATTTATATTTTATGATGATTTAAAGACACCTTCCAGACCTTCTCATAATGTACCTACCAGTACCTACATAACTACACGAAATATTGAAAACTTGGATATTTTCCATACGTAAACATATAAATACCTACATTGATACATTTCAATGGTCTGTCCTGTATAGTATTCATCAAAATAATGTCGGTGGGCATTGCAGATGAGTAACAATGCAGTGAAATCCAGTGGTTAACCCCTCAGCGTGTCACCGTTTCACGCTAATAGCACCCCAAATAGACGAGTTGTCTCGTAACTGGTCGCCTCTAAATGATAGCGACGGGTTAAATAGGTAGTCCCGAGCGTTTGTTGAAATAGACACAATTAAGCATATCAGCTGAGTAATTATACTTATACGTTAATAGTCCTAGATGTAATGGTATTTGAGAAAGAAGTCTTTAATTTGAACTAGTGAAAATAGAAAGAATAAAGAGAAATAGTTACTGATTAAAAATAATTTCTGTAATAAGATTACGAAGTACAGACATTCAAGATCACTAGATTAAGGGCTACACCGCATAGAAAATCAATAAATTTCTGAAATTTAGTAATAAAAATATTAAAAGCCCTAAAAGGAAATTTATTGAATAAAATCGCCAAATTATTCGTTTTTTTCTACCCGGAATGCTCACTGTCAGTCAAACAAACAGTTTCTACTAAACTAAATGGTTTGGGAAAATCGTAAAGTTCCAAGTCAGTAATGCATCGAATGACATTGACTTTAAATTCGTGGCTTCTAAAGTCTGCTCGTTTAAAATGTTTTACGTCAACAGAGAATGTCTTCAGAACGACATTTTTTGGTTTCACTCAGACAGAGCGACGAATTTTCACATAAAACGTTCAGCATCTTTACTTGGCTTGCAGAAGAATCAAAATAACCAAAAAGCTACTTTTAGAAACAAACATGAAAGTTAAACGTTCTTCTAGTAGGCACTTTACTGTGCTCACGGTCTAAATTAACTACTTCACTATTGTTTAGTTAAAAAAAAAACAAATCCCGCATTAGGTATATTAATCACAATAAAACATATACATACACACCCAGACTTGGGACAAGCATTCGTGGATCACACAAAAGCTTGTCCCACGAACCAGCGACACGTCGCGCTCAGTGGGTTTGGCGTGCTGAATTCAACCACTCGGCTATCTGAGCAGACATTTTATTTATTGCCATCAGCATCAGCATAAGCATCAAAAACTTCTACATTATTGTTAATTAGTAAATCCTTATAAACATCTACCTGCACAGCTATTAGTACATTGCCAGCAAGTCTCTCGAAACATTTCACCTTTTGTGTCTTATCCTATTCAACAACGTCGGCCCAAACTCGAGTTTATTCGCACATTTGAAAGTTCCCTTTTGTTTCAGAAGGGACGCCATTTAGCTTAATGGGGAACGCATTACTGTATCTGTTTCAATGATCTTCCCTTCTTATAGTGTTATGGCAATAGATAATTGCGATGTTTACAAGGTTCGTAAGGTGTTTTGAATTTAGGATATTATTATGTAAGTTTCATATTCACTATTAAAATTATTAACATGAATTTTGTAAGTGATAATGTAACAATCCGACAACTCCCTGCTATCAACAATGGAAATACATTTTTAATTCAAATATTAGCTTGGTGATGCTAATTAAGCTGGGTGATGCCGGTTAGAATTTCATACCCTTTTTTGCACCTATTGCAATTTGCACAATTTCAGATTTTTAGCACCAACTTACTTTGTTTACCATAGATTTATACATTTTTAGAATATAAAAGTACATACGTGTTAATGGATATATGGATGTAGCATACCAACACTACGTGCCAATGTACCTAAGTCTATCTCTGCGTGACCCTATAGTTGACTGGTATATATTCCTGAGAAATTAAGTCCACCTTTGTACATCTTTAATGTATAAGAACTATAAATAAATGAAAACTTGCGCGTATAAAATTTATTTCATTTGGTTTTAAATGGACAACTTCTTATGTTATTCGATCCTACTTTTTATACAATATGCTGAAGTAACCATTTTAAAATTATACAAAACATGCTACATCAGCAACAAACCATTTAACATCAAAACACGTCTTCGCTCAATCAATATAACTGACAGCTTTAATAACTCCATCGTTAACCTGCTCTTACAGGCCGTGATTGGAAGCAAATGAGCCGTCGATCTCAACAGATACAAGTTGACCAGACAGGTTGTAATCAGCTACTCCGTCTAACCTCGGTCCTTTGTCAACAAAGTTTAGGGTTTCAAATGAAACATTGGAAAATGTACCGCCGATGAAAGTAGAGATAAAAGTCATTATGGAACGTGTTTATAGTTGCTTATTGCCGTTTTATTTCTAAACAGTCTTATTATGTTACAGCTAGTAGGCGGTAGTAGTAGGTGTGTATACAAACCACTCAACTTAAAAATACAATGTGTATGTGAGATTACGATTGGGGACAAAAAACTCGGAGAGTAGTAAACATACATTTTGAAATAGTAATAAGCTGGCTAAACGTTGAATGATACGTTCAATCGCGAGTCAAAGGTCGCCATTAAAACGTGGTGAGGACTTTCTTTTGTTCCAAAATGCAATCTCCTCAAACCTGTAACATAGGGTTTTGTCAGATGTCGGCGACTATACACATAAAATAGAATGAGATAGAATTTATTTTTGATAAAGTTAATTTCATTTTCGTTTCAGAATTTTGATGAATAAACTTTAAATTATATCATAATATTATAGAAGTTAAAATGAAATTGTATGACTGACCTTTATTCAGTTCAAAATTTATTCTACACGATAATCATAAAAATAGGAATGGATTTAAATTGGATTTTGCAAGTTCACAGTAATCCTTAATTTGGTACAAAGTGAGAGTTAATCATGAATTCCTCCAGTTTCACTAATAAAATATTAGATTGTATTTGTCGACAGTAAGGTAAATCTAAAGAACGATTAATTTTCCATTTCATTTGACAAGAATGCCCATTTAAAATGGAATCATTGACTTCAGTATCTTAATACAAAGAATTTTAAAATTTTATTTGAAATTAAAATTTCGGAATTGTGTAAGAGGTTGTTCTTTTAGAATTTTCTAAATGGATTTAGAGATAGAGTCTTTTCACGCGAAGTGAAATTTAATTTGGACAATACAAAGCAATACTGAAAAGCGTCAGCCGACAGAAGTTGCACATCATAAACCTTACACAAAGGTAACAATAGACTTACTGTCACACCCTTTACAAAGGGTTCAGATACAATGAAAAGAAATAAAGCGATGACAACACTAAGTTTATCTCCAGTGAGAAAATTACTTGCGAAGGCACCTACTTAACGGAGGGGTATTGTGACTTTGTTTTGTGCACCATTGTCTGTGTAACAGTGTTTCTACTACAGTGTATAATTTTGAATACATTGTCAAGTTTGTTAAGACGGGGCAAGAAATCACTTAACGAAAAAGGGCAATGTAGAGTAGACCCAAGTTTGAATACAGCGTGCATCAGTTAAGGCATAGTTCTAAATAAGTTTATTATTAAATATCATAAAAGTCTCATTCTCATAAGGAGAATTTGTACTTCCAATTGATTCAACGATTTTGGCCACAAAGTTTAATTCAGACAATCAAAATAATCCAGTTCGTAGCAATTCAAAGTTTTTTACGAAAGTCTTCTACAATCATCCTTATGAAAATTAGGCTCACATTTGAGTGCATAGCTACAGTTTTTAATTTCGGGTAGCCAAAACAACGTTTTATAAAAATAAACCTTGAGTAACGAAGATTAATTTGTTTCTGTACAGAATCGATTTTTAATTAGCTATTCAAAGCTTTATAATGAGACAATTAGCACTCTGTAGCGGCTTGGACGGAACAGAGCTTTTTGGAGACATCAATTATTAATAGCTTTTTGGGGTTACATTTAAGTAGGTTCTTGTCTTCGAGACTTTTCCTGTTATACCACTAGTTAAGTGCGTCGACGAGACTTTCAAATGAAAAGACGTTTCGATATAAAGAAAACATATATGCGTGAAAATTGTAATAATATCTCTCTATCCGAAATAAGACCGAATCGTTGTTTATTCAAACACAATGTTTATTTTTTTAACTCCATCAGAAATACATTATGAGTGAAAATTTACCCATTGAAATAAAGCCTGGTGACATACCGACTGGACAGAGGATAGCACGGGAGGAACTCTAAAACTGTCCACTTAAAAGAATTATTTGACATTCCAAATTCTCAGTGCAGAGTAACATTGCTGTAATAATAAGTTAACAGCAAACTGGAATCTTGAAATGGGTACAATCCGGTACTGCAATTTCAGTTAAGCTTTCCTTACGCACTTCACGCATGCGCCGTCCAGATATTATTATTATAATCTAGGCAGGCTCTCAATATTAATCCTCTGATGATATTGCGATGTTGCTGAATCCATATGGAATTAGTGATATTGAGTAAATGTTCTGGGACTACTGATAATTACTGACCACCATAATGTCTTCAGTAAAGCTTATTGTGATGGACAAGGATGAGATAGGGGAAGATCCAGAGAGCAAGATTACTTAGCTGGACGAGAAAATATTGTTAATGCCATAAGCATTTGGACGCCATCTGCTCATATTTGGAAAAAAATAATTCGTGGAAAAGACAAGTGACGAAAACAGTAATGACGATTTTGAAAAAAAAAACGCAGGGAACTTATAGAGATAGATAAATAATTTGACGAAGAAGTACTGTTAAAAAAGATTATACCTTCAGACGGGTTCAAGTTACAGGTAACATCAATAATTTACTTTGTTGAGTTCAGAGTTCACAAAACAACTGATTTTGAATTCTAAACCTCTTCTATTGATACTTTCAAATACTTATGAATAATCAACGAGCCTTGAGACAACAAGTTTTTTGGGACTTCCAACATTTCATTGTTCAGCCCTTTATGTCAGCTGTTTGGTTCTTGATGGCGGTTTTATTCGTAACAAGTTGTGGCTTGTTCCCTGTGGGGCGATAAGCGAACCCGTATTGTTGGAATTGGCGCTATGAGTGCGTTGTAAACGTCAAAGTATTATGATGTATGACATTTGATGGGATTTTTTATGGTCACTTCTCTGGTTTTAATTCCTATTACA